>NC_086015.1:6590000-6911000 GCF_028858775.2 Pan troglodytes
CATAAAAAGGGAATAATTTTACACTTTTTAAAAAAACTTGAAAGGAGGCTTTATTATGTATTTATAGCAAAACAAAAATTGGCACCAAGAGGCTAGCCTGAGTTTTATACCTGAAGGAAATGTGGAGGCAAACCTGGGCATTTTCCTTGACAACAGCAATTAACCAAGAAGAGCCTCACATTAACGTCTGTTTTAAGACAGCAGAACTGGTCGGCATATGAATATACAAACGTTTAATTACACACCCTGCCTGTCCTTGTGAACCTGTATGGTTTCCTTACAAATGCATGAGTTATTTCACAAAGTTTTCCTCAATCAGGATGCAGCATAGTGTTGTGTTTACTATATATGAAACATGCACACCTTATCCAGTCTAGCACACTGAAGCACTTAAAAGGATGTGAAGTCGGTTTTTTTTATAGACAAGTAGGGTTTTTATAAACCGTTTTCTTCCACACAACAAGTTATACTGTTAACAGCTCGGCCCTGGTAAATTTTATATATGTGTGCATATATAAATTTTATATATGTGTGCATATATAAATTTTATATATGTGTACCTACAAACACATATACACACACAAACATACATATATAAAATCACATTTTATATATGTGTGTGTATATGTATATAATACATATATTATTTGGAAGTGTGATTTCTGTATTTTTCCTGTATTCTAACCATATGAGGAATGTCTACTCAACATTGCTTAGAAACACAAGTTCTAAGGTCCAAACTTAAGGGTGTGTGTAGTTTAGTTAGTGGCTGCTATGGTTGTTGGTGGAGAGTCAGATGTTGAAAAGAAATGGAACAAAGTTTTTTCTAAACTTGAAAATGCTGTCTTGAAATTTGCAGCTAAGATGTAGTAAAAGAGGGGCTGGTAGGCAAGAAAAGAAAAACTGTACGTAGGCATGGATCTTAAACAAATCATGAAATTGAATTTTCCTAAAGCAACTTAAACTATTTATGATTTTTCTTTGTCCTTTGCCAGATCTCTGAAATAGCCTCAGTCTCAAAATTCATGTTATCACTAATTAGGATTCTATCCTCAGATTTTTTTTGCAGATGATTCAACTATTTCTTAGTTTCCACAGATAACTAAAATTACTACAGTTTCTCCTACCAACAATAGGCCTAGACTGCTAATTCAAGGAGGAAATTTGATGTCAGAAAAAGACACAAACAAAGCAAAAATGCAGTGTTAACAGTTATTCCCACTTTTATCTTTCTTTAGATAGATCTCACATTGCATTGCAAGGAGCTTACGCTAGTAGTAAATAAGAAATTTAGGGGAAACCTGCATGCTGCATTTTTAGCATACAAGAAGTACAAAATTCTGGCTTTATTTTTTTCTTCATTAATATGCATGGTAGGCCAGGCATGGTGGCTCACGCCTGTAATCCCAGCACTTTGGGAGGCCGAGGCGGGCAGATCACGAGGTCAGGAGATCGAGACCATCCTGGCTAACACGGTGAAACCCCATCTCTACTAAAAATACAAAACAAATTAGCTGGGCATGGTGGCGGGCGCCTGTAGTTCCAGCTACTCAGGAAGCTGAGGCAGGAGAATGGCGTGAACCCGGGAGGCGGAGCTTGCAGTGAGCTGAGATCGCACCGCTGCACTCCAGCCTGGGCAACAGAGCAAGATTCTGTCTCAAAAAAAAAAAAAAAATGCACGGTTATCTTGGTTCTTTTTATACCTACGTTTGACCATTCAGCAGTCTAATTTTAATTAAATCATAACAAAGTAACAACATTGACTATATTGATTGCATCTTGGGAATTCAGAATTTATTTTTTCACATAATTTTTCCTATGACTAGCTGGTCTTCTGTAGGCAAACTTTTATGATCCTTGAACTTTTTCTGGAAATGAGGCAGCAAACTATAAATATAAAATCTGCAATGGCATACTGTATGTACATATCTTCCAAGGAGGATAGCTCCACTGATGTAAAAACAAAAAGATATTAAAAACTCTGATTTTCAAGCTAGAAAATTATTTATGCACCATTGGCTTTATTTTAAAATACATACTTGCAGAAAAGTTGCAAAAATGTCAGCGTTTCCATATGCCCATCACTCTGATTCTACTAATGTTAATATTGTACGTAAGTATAGTATGATCACCAAAACCAGAAAACTGACATTGGTATAACACTGTTAACTAAACAACAGACCTTATTAGGGGTTTACCAGTTTTTCCATAATGTCCAGGCTGCAATCCACAATCTTGCATTGTTTATAGCATTCATTTCTTCTTACTCTTCTTGAGTCTGTGCCAGTTCCTAAGCCTTCGCCTGCCTTTTGTGATCCTGGCACTTTTGAAAACTACTAGTCAATTTTGTTGTAGAATATTAGTCAATTGTCTGATGTTTCCTCCTTTTTTTTATTGAGGTCATGCATTGTTGGCAAAATACCATAGAAGAGTATTATGTCCCTCTCAGTGCACCCTATCAAAGGGCACATGAGGCCAGTATGTCTTATCACTAGTGATACTAATTTTGACTATTTGGTTAATATGGAGTCTACTGAGTTTTCCCAGCATGATATTAGTGTTTTCCCACATTAGCTTTAGACAAAGGCACATAAATTCTTAATTTCCTAAATATGATGTACTCACTATACTCTTTTATGCCTCAGTTTCCCTGCCTAAAAATTATTATACTGCAACCCTAACCCTCATCTCAACCAGTGTAGTAAGAATTAATGTGCTGTCTTTTGGAGATTCTTGGATAAAACTCACTGTATAACTGGAAATGATCACTCTATCTCATTTTAAAGAAGAACATAAATAGAATGGTTAAAAGTAGATTGGCAGCATGTACTCATTTCACACCCAGAACTACAGAGACATCTGTTATATATGTGACAGGCCAGGCCTGAAATCTGGTTCTCTCAGAACCAGTTAGTGTTTGCCCGATTTGGCCTAAGTCAGCCTGATTAAACAAAGAACATATTTATCACTTGCTACCTAACAGGCCATTACACTAACTAGATGGATAACCACCCATTGATAAGGACAATAAATAACTTTTTAAACACTGTCACATTCAGAGTTTCTGCTGTTCATATAAGAGGGAAAAAAGTCCCTTGACATACTAAGGATTCTGGATCCATGTGCTGTAATTCTGTCATATTAGTTTGTATCTGATAATGAAGTACCCCACCATTGCAGAGAATGGCAAACTTCGCAAAGTGATTTACTGGCTTTCTACTCTATTTTTATTTTTGAATGTCAGTGCTATCAGCCCTGACACAATACACTGGGAGGAAATTGGCCACTTACAGGTCTAGAGGGAAGTAGGTCGGGAAAGGTATACTAAAGAAATAAGGGACTCACATAATCCTCCAAGCCCCGCTTTCCTCTTTGACAAATGGAAATAATCATATACCTGCCTCCTCAAGTTATTGTAAGCATTTGGTAATCTGTCCAAACCCTTTGTATTGTAACTGACCCATAGTAAGTACTCAAGAAAAAAAAAAATGTTGTCATTTTTATCACTTTATCATCTTTCATACCTGAGACCCAGATTTGGGTGCAAAAGACAAGAAAATGGAGGTGAGGCTCTCATAAATAGTGTGGTTTAATTTGCAGAAGGCTTCTGGAAAATGATTTTATACCAAATAAGAATTCAATAGCATTTGTCAAATGGGGTGGAAATATCCCACCATCTGCATGTAGTCATGAACTAAAGCATGATGATACTGAGGTGTACTTATGCTCTTTGAGAGTATGTGTTCATAGGCAAATAAACCTAGAAAATGAAGAAGAATGCAAGCTCCATGATAGCAGGACTGAACTTTACCGTGATACCCAGTGCTTGCTGGTACAGTGTCTGACATATTGCATGTGTTCAACGAATATTTTCAGATGAATGTTCTAATAGTTAGCTATAAATACATAATGGCACAGGATCTTGAATACACGGTTTATTTACCATTACATGAGATGGGAGATCCCATATTATAGTTTAGCTAAAAAGTAGGGGGATTTCCTGTCCCAACCTCCACTTATATTGTTATTATTATTATTCTTTTTCTTTTTCTTTTTTTTTTTTTAAGACAGGGTTTCACTCCCATCACCCAGGCTACAGTGCAGTGGTGCAGTCATGGCTCACTGCAGCCTCGATTTCCCAGGCTCAGGTGATTCTCCCACCTCAGCCTCCTGAGTAGCTGGGACTACAGGAGTGCACCATCACACCCAGCTAACTTTTCGTATTTTTAGTAGAGATGGGGTTTCACCATGTTGCTCAGGCTGGTCTCGAATTTCTGGGCTCAAGTAATCTGCCTGCCTTGGCTTCCCAAAATTTGGGGATTACAAATGTGAGCCACCATGCCTGGCCAACTCCACTTATTTTAAGAGAATGACTTCTGACTTCCTTCTAAGTAAAACAACACTTATATTAAGATTATGTTCCTTTTGCATTATGGTGGTAACCATTTTACTTGCATTATCTCATATACTTCTCTACAAACTTCTGAAGTAGGCTCAATATCTCCGTTTTATGGATATAAAACTGGAGGATCAGAAATAACTTGCCTAAAACAATACAAGTCCAAGACTTGAACTTAAGTCTATCTACAAAGACCATTTATGTTCTTGACTGATACTGTTGCATTT
The DNA here is from genome assembly GCF_028858775.2 of Pan troglodytes. NCBI lineage: Eukaryota > Metazoa > Chordata > Mammalia > Primates > Hominidae > Pan > Pan troglodytes. Next base: position 6,594,627 of record NC_086015.1, read on the forward strand.
GTCCACTGTTGCAGCCCTCTTAGAGTATTATATTATTTTCCCCCAGTAGAGTAAAATAATCTCCATGAGGGAAGACCCTGTCTTATTCATTGCTGTATCATACTGCATGTCAGTTACTAGATGTTCAGTCACCAATTTGTAAGTAAAGGATAGAGTGCCGTAGTAGATTTTATTTTACCCCCTACTTTGGTGTAGCCTATTACAACTTCAGTTTTTATGTTTGAAATCTTATTTCTGCTTCTGATTAAGCAGATATAGACTCCCTTTTAGGCTACCAGTTATCTGATTTTCTGATGTGGCTGTCCGAGCAATCAGCAAGCTGTGCATAATGATGAATATACTAGTAAGCTTACTTCCCCACTAAGTGTATCCAAGTAAAAGCCCTGAAAGTCACACGGTTCTTGCCACTTTTAATCTGACACCTAATATATTAGGTATTAGAGTGTTTTGTGCTTACCTTTAGCTCTTCTTTAGTTTAGGTGATTAAAAAGTGCCTGTTGCTGTCTGTATGTGCAGCATGCTTCATTAACAGTGATTTATTTGGGAGGTTAGCAGAATTGGCACTCTGCAGCACACCAGCGAGCAGAAGGAAAACAAATGTGAGATGATTGCTAAGAAATCCTTCTTTCCTGCTCTGGTGATAGAAGCTTTAAGAGTTTGCAAAGTTTACTTCCCAGTACCCAGAAAGCATGGGAAAGAGTAGGGTTTCTGGGGATTGCAATTTCCCCCAAGTCCCTTGCATCCGCTCTCCTCCAGTGCTCAGTGGGAAATCCAAGGGGTCATGGATTTCCCCCTTTGGCATGGTGTGCTCCCTGTATTTGTGGTCTCCCAGAACCAGATCCTTCCACTGCTTGCCCCTCTTGTTTTTTCCAGCAAGTTTGCCGACTCAAACTTTTTCTAGCAGAATCCAATTATATGGATTTTCTCTCATATTCCTTTCAACAACCCTGTATTTTCACTGTCACTTTATGAAAGAGGAAAGTGAGGCTAACAGAGGTTAAATGACTTGCCCAAGAACAACAGCTAAATGGTAGAGCTGGGATTTAAACCTGGCTTGTGTGATTCTAAAGCCAATGATCTCATTGCCACAGGGAAGCAAAGGAATTTTTATTTTACTTGCAACCTGTATTGATTTTGCCATGTGTACTTGAAATGCCATGTTGAGAGGATTCTGGGGCTGCCCTTGGGCTAAGCAGCAAAGAGTGCCATAATCAATTAGCATTGCTTTCCATAGGAGTGGGACAGAGGAGTGGAGGTGCCATGTATTTTCCTGTCTTGAACTATGATCTACTTTTGTTCTTGATTTTATTGTAATAAGACTGTAATAACACGGGAATGACATTCTAAAGGAAGGATGAAGTACCTGAGGGGCGATCTAAATGCAAGATGAAAATACCACATATTTTATATATAAACTACAGTTGCCTGCTGTTCTAATAATAAGGCTACATATACCTATTTGGGAGAAATTCAACAGTGTTTAAATATCCACAATCTTAAGTCAAACTTCATAATCTCAACTTTTATTTTAAATTCAGGGGGTACTTGTGTGGGTTTGTTACATAGGTATATTGCGTGATGCTGAAATTAGGAGTACAAGTGACCCTATCACCCAAGTAGTGAGCATAGTACCCAATAAGCAGTTTTCAGCCCTTCCTCCCCTCCTTCTCTCCTTGTTCTACTAGTCCCCAGGGTCTATTGTTCCCACCTTTATGTCCCTGGATATGCAGTATTTAGCTCCCACTTGTAAGTGAGATCACGCAGTATTTGTTTCCTGTTCCTGCATTAATTTGTTTAGTATAATGGCCTCCAGCTGCATCCATCTTCCTGCAAAGAACATCATTTCATTCATTTTCATTGTTGCATAGTATTCCGTGGTGTGTATGCACCAAATTTTCTTTAATCCACCATCAATGGGCACATAGGTTGATTCTATGACCATGAATAGTGCTGTGACAAACATACAAGTGCATGTGTCTTTTTTTTTTTAATTATTTCTTTTCTTTTTTTTCCTTTTCTTGTTTTTGAGACAGGGTCTTACACTGTCACCCATGCTGGAGTGCAGTGGCACGATCTTGGCTCACCGCAGACTCCAAATATTGAGCTCAAACAATCCTCCCACCTCAGCCTCACAAGTAACTGGGGCTAAAGGCAGGAGCCACCATGGCTGGCTAACTTTTAAAATTTTTTTTGTAGAGATGGTATCCCCCTGTGTTGCCCTGGCTGGTCTCAAAGTCCTGGACTGAAACAGTCCTCCTGCCTCAGCTTCCCAAAGTGCTGGGATTATAGGCGTGAGCCACTGTGCCCAGCCCGATTTATTTTTCTCTGGGTATATACCCAGTAATGGAATTTCTGGGTCAAATGGTAGTTCTGTTTTAAATTCTTTAAGAAATCTCCAAACTGCTTTCCACAGTGGCTGAACTAATTTACATTCCCACCAAAGATTTATGAGCATTCTAAGGATTCATTTTGGGAGTGACAGAAATATTCTACATCATGATGGTGATGGTGGTTGTATGACTGTATAAGTTTTTGAAATCTCATCAAACTATACATAAAAAGAATGCATGTCAGTGCATAAAATATACAATAAACAGGGAAAATCAGAGAAAGTTCTATTACTTATTAATTTCAACTTAGTTAACCCATAAAATTAAAATCATGTTGTTGTTTACCTTCAAGGTTTTTTTAAAGATTATATGAGTTAACAAATAATACAGAAACTACTATGTAGTAAATGCTGTTTAAATGGTATCTATTATTTATCATTTCACCAGTTGTTTTGTACCATATTCTACCATTACGTTGTCTCCAACATTGTTTACCAGTTTAATCACATACGCTTTTATGTTGCTGATTTACTACATTGTACTGTATACTCTCACAAATACATAAGCTTCATATGTATGGATAATTGTGAGAAAAATCATAGCTTTGAATACATGGCTCTTCTGTGTTTTACTAAACAATGTTAGAAGACTAGAACCATTCATGTCTGTTTTTCAACTGAATTGTTGAAGTGTTAAGTATCTATATGTCCAAATAAATAATACTTATTAAAAATGATGGACTGTAAGGCGTGTTTAAAAATATTGAAAGCATTAGCTATGATAGAATGTTCAGGATGAATTTGTGGTATATACTTAGAAACCTGTTATTAAAGAGGAAATAACAGTAACTCAGAAAAAACAAGTACTATAAAAAAAAAAGAAAAGCAGTATACTCTCAAGCTCAGCTAACAAATTACCAAATTATGTGCTATAACTAAGTTTAGACAACAGTGAAGCAAGGTATGTTTGTATTTGTGTATGCCTGTCTGTCATTGGGAATGATTAAGAGAGTTGAATATCATCATTCATAAAAGAACTTAGTACATACGACAAAAAAATCAAGAAATAGTAGTATAAGCGTGTTATTTTTTCAAATTATCATTGTTGAACTACTTAACAGAAAAGCAGTTTGTTGCCCCTGGACAATATTTCCCTATGGGGACTAACAGCTAGTATTTAAGCTATGTTCAAGCGTTCCCTTAATAAAAGTAAAAGTTAAATAAAACTTTAAAAAATTACAATAAGTGATTACTTAGTGAAGGCTGTGGATAGTGAATGTGGACTTGTGGCTTGGAGTTAAATTTTCAGTAACAGTTTAATACGTAGAATTTAAAGGCAATATATCTAAAACAATTTTAATGGATGGGAAGATGATATAATCAGAAAAATTGTTACAAGCCTCAAATGGCTCTAGGGATGACAAAGACATAGTCTTTACTTCATTTAACTAATTAAATATTTTTGGCATATATAACCTTCTTCTTATAGAATAATGTAATTCAAAGTTTCAAGAATCCTTAAAAACAATCTGGCCCAGTCCCGTCTTCTATTCATGAGGAAACTTGTCCAGCAAGCAAATAACAGCACTGAGCCTGGAACCCAGTTATTCTGAATCTTATCCCAGGGATCTTTTGAAATATCACTGTGATTATTGAGGTTATTTCCGTTTTTTGAAGAGGGTCTTCTCAGTAGCAGAATATAAAGGTCCAACACCAAAGGTAGAATAAGGTTTTCTATAAGGGGAAAGTATATTTTGAGAAATCCATAGTGGGTTTATACTTTAAGAAATTTCAGTGAAAGACTTTTCCAAATTAATCCGTATAACTGTGGACCCTCAGGCTGTGGAAGACATCCTTCAGTATGTGAAATGATGATTCATTAGCTACCTGGCTTTTATTTCAGAGGATTTCTGCCTAATGTAATCATATTTATGGTTAGAATCTTCACAAGTGGAAAGTCTTTCAAAATGGGGAGCAGCTGTGTACCTTAGCTAACCCTCCATCATTCGTCACGGTCCTCTTTAATGTGGTATTACGATATCATGACGGAAACGGTGTCTACATCAACCACTGGGCAGGTGAGTATGGTCTAAAGAAGGGATTCCATCCTGTACATGTCTGCCTCTTGTTTCATAGATGCAGCTTCCCGAATATCTCATCCAGGTCCCTTATATCTTCCCCTCTTTTGCACTGTTCCATTCATATTTTCAGATGCTTGGGACAAATCATCTACTGATAAAAACCAATTAACACATATTTTCTCATCATTCCTAGCAGACTACTTACTGCAATCTCCAGTCAAGTTTGAAAGACATCACCTATGGGAATGAAAATCTGTTTTTACTGGTAGATAGAGTATAAAGCTGGTTAAAGGAGAAAATCCAGCAAGTTATTTGATTGACTGATGTGATAGGAATTTTCATTATCCAAGAAGAACCTATAGGCTAGCTACCGTAATCACAGGACATACAGATGACCTGAACTACTCATTTGACATATAAACTATATCTTGTATGGTCAATAATCTTTCCTATCCAATTGAGCTGTAGTGTCCTTGTGGGCGGAGACCTTGACCCAAAACTCTTCATATTTTGCATTTTACCAATTGAATCATGGACACTCAACAAATATCTATTGACTGATTGAACATTAAGATTTTACTGTGTGCCATTTTCCTTTAAAATTATTGGCATATTGCTTTCTGAGGAAGCCTACTTAATCTCTTGCTTTCATTTCTGTTTCCCGCTTCCTCGCCATTGTGATTGACTGCACCCCTCATTAGCTAATTGTAGAGTTAGGAAACTCTCAACTCTACAGATGGGAACTGTGGATGATCCTTTTTAAAAATCTCTGCCTTCAGAATGGTAGCACTCTAAATAATAACTAGCAAGAAAGCAAATGTTTATGTTGTTCTTACACTTAGGAGGAAAGAAACTTATTCACAGTTATGCTATCACAAAAGACTTCTGAATTAACACTAGTGAAACGTAGCCTTCCGACAAAGTCTCAGCTCTGAAACCTGTGCTATCCTTTACATTATGAGTATTACAGATTCTGCACCTTGGCTTACTGGCACCTGGCTTCACTTCTGCAGAAGGACAACATGAAAAGCCAAGTTAGAGAGAAAGGAGTCACGATCAGGATGTTATGTCACACTTGAGAAGACACAATACTTTTAGAAGAGTTCATTACCTTTAGAAACGAGTTCAGTTTTGAAGTATGAAGACATAGATTTAAATACTGGCTCTGTTGATTTCTGGATATTTAACCTCGGACAAGTTTCATAGCCTCTCATATTCTAATTTCCAAGGCTCTAATTTTATAGAGGATGATGATGCCTGACTCCCAACCATGTTATAAGGGTTAAATGAGAAGTGAATGTAAGATCACATGGCAGGTCCACAAGAGATGTTAGCTGCCTTTATTCTTTCATTTACATATCAGCTGTTGATTGGCTGCCTGCTCTGGTGGTTCACTATTCTATGTGCCTCTAAAATGTCAATCAAGGATACAAAGATTCCTACCTTCATAAAGTTAAAAATCTATTTGGTGGGGGCCAGGAGGTAGAATTTGAATCCAAGTTTAAACAATGATGTTAGTTAATGCTCACATACAAAACAAGCCAGTTGACCTTCACAGCACACTTGTGAGAAAGATAGGGCTTCTGGCATGATCCCTAACCTACAGACAAGCAAACATGTTTACAGAGATTAAGTGTCTTTCCCAAAGTTAGGTAATTTGTAGTAAATCCAGGAAGAACTCAGTATGCATGAATCCGTGTTTTCCCACTCTGTCTTGCTGCTATGAGGCCTTGAAAAACATATTCTGTTGGAAGTATTCTTAGTAATTAGAGATGTAGTCAACTTGCTAACCAGAGGAGAAAAGCAAAAAGGTAAAATAGATATTATGTCCTTCGGGGGATTACATTTTAAGCAGATCTTCATACAGGAAAATAAAATCTTTTTAGGTCTTTCCCTTCTTGAGAGTCATTCTCACCCTCCTCGTAGACTTCAGAATCAAGTCCAGAGTCTTTTTTTTTTTTTTTAGATGGAGTCTTGCTCATTGCCCAGGCTGGAGTGCAGTAGCGCGATCTCGGCTCACTGCAACCTCCGCCTCCTGGGTTCAAGCCATTCTCCTGCCTCAGCCTCCCTAGTAGTTGGGACTACAGGCGTGTGCCACCACACCCAACTAATTTTTTCTATTTTTAGTAGAGATAGGGTTTTGCCGTGTTAGCCAGGATGGTCTTGATCTCATGACTTCGTGATCCACCCACCTCGGCCTCCCAAAGTGCTGGGATTACAGGCATGAGCCACCGTGCCTGGCCTCAAGTCCAGAATCTGTAATATACGTTCAAAGATGATTGGAGACCAGGCTCTTGATTTACCTTCCAGCCTCTTTCCCCCTCAGCCTATAACTCCCAAACTCAGGCTGTGCTGTGCTGTCTTTAACAAAGATAGCTATGACGTTTCAACTTTGTGCCAGTACCTAAGCTCAGTGCTTTCCATGCATTCTCACTAATCCTTACCCTAAGTTTGGCAGATATATATCTTGCTGCTCTTTTATAGATGGACCACACAGCTGGAGAGTGGGAAGTCTAGGAATAGAGCACAAGTTAGATTCTGCAGTCTACGCTTTTCATTTTCTTGCACTGCTGTAACTTAAAGGTTCTCACAGCTTCTTGCCAGTTTGTTTTCCTTGTCACTTGGCTCAGAATGGCCTTCCTCCCTCTTATTTATCCTTTAAGAATCAGTTCAAAATGGTAGCCCCTTTGAGGAGCTTTCTTGAAACTCCTGCCCTACCCTACCTCCCAGCTCAGTTCAATGATAATCTTTTGCTTCCTTAACATCTTGTTCTTAATAAACTTACTACACACATTGCACCGAATTGTAATTACTGGTTTATGAGCACCTCTTGCTACGTAAACTGTGAGCTCCTTGAGGACAAGATCCACACCTCCCCAACCTCTGCAAACCCAGCGCCTAGCACTGTGCCTGCCACATGGCAAACACGATTACTTTTTTTGTTGAGCTGAATTAGTACTGTTTGGATACCAGCAACATTTTAATTCAGCAGAGTGTTCAAAACAAATAAATACATGACCAGGCCCTGCATGTGGATTCTTGGAAACCAGGACTCTTAAGGGAAAACTGATTCATGCTTTTGTTTTCAGCACTTTGTACTGAGGTCTTCAGTGTGACTGTTAGTATGAGAATTGTTTGAAGGGTTGAGCGAAGTTTTGTTCTGTGCAAGAATGTGAAAAAAAAAACCACACTGTACAATTCTCAGTTATTCATCTCCTCCTGGCTCAATGAGAGAAAGCAACCGAGGCCTGTTTTATTGTGTAGCTTCCTTCTTAGGATTTACGAGTCTCATTCTTGGGCAGGATCTCAAAATGAGTGCTGAGTACACTACCTTTGCTACAGCCACCGTTGGATAAGCCAGAGAGAGCTCACAGCTGCAGGGGAGATCTATTGCCACCATAACTCTTGGCTCATCCTGCAGCTTTCTTTCTGACTCTGACAGAAAAATGGAAATTATGAAACTTTGTATCCTGCACCAGAGTCCCACATGAGATTCATGAATCTTCAGCTGCCTTCAGAAAACCTGATGCTTTGGTTACCACTGCCCACTGACAAATTACTGTCCGCGACCCCATTATTTCTGATTAGCGAAGGTGAACCTTACCTACCTGAATGTAAATAAATGCCGATAGGATTCTTGAAATTCTTCATCCTTAAAAATCTACAGCCCTTAATAGAACATGCACTGTAAATACTATCATATCATGAACTAAATCTTTATCATGTAATTGGTTACATTTCCTAAGCTAATTTTAATTGCTTCAAGAAACTGCTTAACATTGTAGATCAATCCCGAGGTCCGAGATGACATTTCTCTCTCAAAATTAATTATTAATACCCTGATCATTTGCTTAAGACATTAATAGTTTTCATTGATCAGCACGTCCTGTTTATCTAAAATGGCCTAATCACCATGCATGTCAGAAGAGTATCTGAACATATCCAATTAGAGATACGGCCGGCTTTCTGCCACGTCAGCAGATCCGAAGTCAAGAGTCCCTTTTGTCTTCACAATATATTAAGTCCAGCTCTGTCAGAAACTAAGCTATTTAAGGGCACAAAAGAAAGGCAAATTCTCTAATGATGGTTGTTCATTTTCTATTAGCTCCCTGGTAAACATACAGGCTTTGCAGTGATCACATGGTTTAAACTAACGCTAAGAGCCCATTATTAAGTAGCTTGTGTTGGCCCATGTTTTCATGTAAGCCTGTGTTTGCTCACAGTGTTTTTCTTATAAGTGGGAGTAAGATGAGAAACTTCAGGTTATTTTCAGCTTAAAAATATTGGGGCTCCCACCGTGTGTACATATATCAGAATATCACATTGTATACCATAAATATATACAATTATTATTTGTCAATTTAAAAATAATATAAATGTAATATATTTTTTTACATGAAAGCTAAAATAACAAGTTGAGACCACAGTAATATCTGGCAGTGTAGGGTGCTGCAGAGTTTTCAAAGAAGTTTCATTTACTTAACCAGGAGGTTTCCCTTGAAACAAGATTCAGAGAGAGGCTAGGCGGAGTGGTCTACCTAGGACCACATAACAAGTTCCTGCCAGAGTTGTAAATAGAATGAGATCTCCCGGTTCCGTCGATTTCTGGTTTATTTGATTGACTGATGAATAGGTAGCACTCTGCTCATCTTTCAGACCCCAAGGGAAGCTCACCTCCTTTGTGAAGATTGCCAAACAAAAAGTTTCCTCCTTCCTTGATAACGGGATATCATATTGCAATTTTATGAAATTCTCAGTAACAGCCCCTACTGGATAAAGAGACTCTAGAGGATAGAGATTGTGCCTTGTTCCTCTTGATGGGCCCAGTGCTTCACCTTGCGTCTGGCAAGCAGAAGATGCTTCACATATACATTCACACATGGCGGGCTGGCAGGATGGGTGGGAGAAGGGATGAGTGGATTAGAGGAACCACAGTTGAGAGTTCTGTTTTACTAACTTCATGTTGCAATCCTTCAGCACCAGAGGGAAATTTGGCTTTACTTGAGTCATACAGTGTTTAATTTTTTTTTTTCTCTGAGACAGGGTCTCCCTCTGTTGCCCAGGCTGGAATGCAGTGGAGTGATTATGGCTCACTGCAGCCTCGAACTCCTGGGTTGAAGCAATCCTCCTGTCTTAGCCTCCTGAGTAGCAGGGACTATAGGCGTGCACCACCATGCCAGGCTGATTTTTAAAAATTTTCCGTAAAGGTGGGGGTCTCGCTATGTTGCCCAGGCTGGTCTTGAACTCCTGGCCTCAAGAGATCCTCCCATCTTGGCCTTCCAAAGTTCTGGGATTACAGGTGTGAACTACTGCACCTGGCCTTAAAAAGTATTTTGAACTAATTTTCAATACTTAAAACTTAGGAGATTTTCAAAATACAGTTATATTTTCAACTTTTCTTTGAAAAGTTGTAGATGCCCCTGCAACCCTGGATCTGTGTTCCACATTACCCATCTGCTTGAGCTGAGGGGCACCTGTTCCCTTAAGCAAGGACATGCCTCCATTCCCCAGAATAACAGTGTCTGCCCACAGCTTCGCTCAGTTACTCACTTTGTAGCTTTTGGTAAAGGTAATGAGTAGCCTCTCTTCACTGCAGAATTCTCCTAATTCAGTATTCTCGGCTAACAGAAGTATTAGTGTTCCTAATCATGTTCTGGATATATCCAAATGAACCTAGTAGGCAGCTACTGATAGCTGTTTGCATTTCTCTCATTAGACACTGGAGCTGCATATTTCTGTGGCATGTTAGAAGTGAAACATAGGGCAAAGGGGAAAAAATGTTTGAATTAATGGAGTAGTCACAATTTTCCCACACGATATAACTCCATTGGAAAAATTGGGAATTTCTACCTGAGGTCCACCAGTGTTAAGCCTATCTTGTTCTGTGGCAGTTCTGTATTTGCTTTTTTTTAACTAATTGGAAAATAAGTAAGAACAGGATCTGGACAAAGAGAGACCTTGCAAAGCATAGTGCATTCCCCTGCCTTCAGGTTGGTTCATGCCTAATCAGAAACTGTTCTTGTCTTCACTCAGAAGCCACAGGGACACTTCAGCTCCAATCCCTGCCCAATTATTATTTGCAAGAAAAAAATAGGAGTCTTATTAGCTTTATATTCATAATTTAACATGTCCCTTTCTTCCCCTCCAATGGTACTTCCCCACAAGTGAGTTTTATTGATATTTGAGTAAAGATAAACTTGCAGAGACCACAAGGAGAAATATTCCCAAATCTCATTGTAATGTCTCTTCTTTCCCACAGATTAAAGGTTATACAAAACTTAAAAGAAGCAGCAATTCTATTCGCTTGTTATTGGACTCGAAACTCCCTTTGACCTCGGAAACTGAAGATGAGGTTGCCATGGGAACTGCTGGTACTGCAATCATTCATGTTGTGCCTTGCAGGTAGAGTGTCATTTTAAAACTTTTTGATTTAGAAATGCCACTGTATTTCACACTAATTCAAAAGTGGGCCTTCACTTTAGACGGCAATGATAAAATCGCAAGAGTGTATGCTACTATGACTAGCATTTGCTGACATTGTTGAATATACCTTCCTGATGGTCTTTTAGTGACTCTTTTCATGGTGTTGTATCCAGAGATAGACACCGATGTTTCACCTGTCTATCTGGTCCTTTTAGAGTCGTTTGAGCCATTATTTAGTTTGAAAGTTGTTATTTTTGCTCATCCCAGTGCCCAATTGCACAGAGATATTGGGCAATAAAACTGATAATATAGTCTGGAGTGTTGCCTACTTTCATTTCAGTGGATGGACATTTATCTGGATAGCTCTTTCAGTGTCTTTGTTGATATCACTCCATCTTCTGATACTGACTCTCTTTTTCATTTCAATGTACTACAGTTTAGTAGGAACTAGAAAGCAAAACACAGGAGGTTTTTACCATATACTCATGGCCAACTACTAGAAAAGGGATTTGAAAAGTTCAAACATGGCTGGGCGCGGTGGCTCACGCCATTAATCCCAGCACTTTGGGAGGCTGAGGTGGGTGGATCACCCGAGGTCAGAAGTTCAGACCAGCCTGAGTAACATGGCAAAAGCTCATCTCTACTAAAAATACAATTAGCCGGGTGCAGTGGTGCATGCCTGTAATCCCAGCTACTCGGGGAGCTGAGGCAGGAGAATTGCTTGAACCCAGAAAGCGAAGGTTGCAGTGAGCTGAGATCGCGCCATTGCACTCCAGCCTGGGCAACAGAGTGAGGCTCGGTCCCAAAAAAATAAAAAAAGAAAAGAAAAGAAAACTTCACACATACTCTGTATTGCTTTCTCCATTTTCTGGAAGATATGAGTCTAGCAGTTGACATACATCATTCAAGTGCTGGTGCATCAGAAGTCCAGCATGCACCAGGAATTGGTTTGCAGCTTGGGCTGCTGTGTATCATTCCACGCCCCTTTGAAATTAGTCTAGTTGACTTGTTTTGTTATTCAGAGTGTCAAGTCCAAGAGGGACACCTGAATATATTTGCATTTTTACAACATGAAGCAAAAATGACTTTTGGATCACGATTACTTTGATGTATGCATTCACTCCAATAATGTTACTGAGTACCGTGTCACAAGCCAGCCCTGTACTGGGATCTGGGAATATAATCCTGATCAAAACAGACATGCTACTGCTCTCTTAGAGCTCTATTAACTGAGTGCTGTAACTTCTGACAACTTGTTGTAGTAGATTATTTGCAACTGCTATAAAATCAAAAATAATAATGGTAGTACTGACATGTGTAGATCACTCATTCTATGCTAGGCACTATGCTAAGCACGTGGTATCCTTTATCCAATTTCTTTCTTCCACGACCCTTAAGAAGTAAGCATTTATCATTTATTTCACTGTATTAACTATGAATATTAATATTATTACTGAAGCATCAGGAAGTTAAGAAACTCACCCAAATTCACAAAGCCAGTAAGTGGTCGAGCTAAGATGTAAACCGAAGCCGACTATAGTCTTGCCTGTTCATAGCGTATGGTCTTTTAGTTGTCTCAAGGATTTGGCAAGTTTATGGTTGCAAATTTAGTTTTGAGATTTTTGTTTTCATTCTTCCTGTGTTTTTCTAAATGTAAACCCTCATTTACTTATACATCTTTTAATAGGCTACCTTCATGTTTCAAACTTCTTGCCTTAGTTGAGTTCACAACGTCTTCCCTGCTGCGTGATTGTGAACATCTTGGCATCCCTCTTAGTGATATTATTTATTTCCCCCATCTGGTCAGAGCCTTCATCTTCCCCCCAGCAGTATGCCCAGGCTCTAATACCTCAGTTGTTTTTCTCTGGGACCTTGACCCTCCTAAGGGATTCGACTGACACTTTAGAGTTTTAACTTCTCATAATGACTCTGGTATAAACGTACTCTTGAAGCCATAAAGCACTGAATTGATTTCTCATATTTGGCTACAGCAAAATGTTTATTTAACCCAATGTGCTAAGTAAATATCAAGATATGAAAGGGTTGAAAATCAAGAAAGCCACTACTCTCTTCAGCAGTGTTTTGAAAAACTTGGGGGAATTCTCACCTAAGGTGTGTGTGTAACTGTATCTATTTTATTCACTTAGCTTTTTATAGAGAATCAGTGTATTGATTGTTTTTGTGAGGCTTTTTTGTGACCTGTTTTACATGGCATTAATATTCCCTTACCATATGCCTTCTTCAGTGTAGGTAAAGTCAAGCTTTAATTAATGTTTTTGTTTTCTTGCTATTTGTCTTGATTTCATTAATTTACATAGCACTCCACTTGCTGAATTTTGATTTTTTAAACTGCTTTAGGCCAGGCATGGTGTCTCATGCCTGTAACCCCAACAGTTTGGGAGGCCGAGGTGGGTGGATAACCTGAGGTCAGGAGTTAGAGACCAGCCTGACCAACATGAAGAAACCCCGTCTCTACTAAAAATATAAAATTAGCAAGGCATGGTGGTGTATGCCTGTAATCCCAGCTACTTGGGAGGCTAAGGCAGGAGAATTGCCTGAACCTGGGAGGCGGAGGTTGCAGTGAGCCGAGATCACACCACTGCACTCCAGCCTGGGCAACAAGAGTGAAACTCCATCTCACCAAAAATGAAAAACAAAAACAAAACAAAAAACTGCTCATTCTTTTCCTTTTGTGTATCATCCATAACTTTTCTATACATCTCTAGTCCGAGGTTTCTTGGTGAGTTTTTGGCAAGGGATATATTTACACCTGTTATGTTTACCATAATTAGTGAATCTCACATATGTCTTTTCCTGATCTTTTTTTTCCCCAAGTAAGACAGGATCCAAATATACAAGCAGGCTCATCTTGCAAGGGATGCAACTGATAAGATCTGTTAATTATTTGAGGGCATTTATTAGTACTTTATGGTACAATGGGAATGTTCTTTTTTGCCAGATGACTCAGTGTCTGGCAATAATTTTCAAATAAACCAAAACTATTGATGCCAGTAATCTAAAAGTTCAGTCACAATGAAAATTGGCTTCATTATTCTTCTTCTTCACCAATTTAAACTCAAGATCATAAAACCCTGCTACCTAAAAAAGCAAGGAAGCTAACAGATGAGTAAAACGTTCTTACAGAAGTAAAAGTGTACAGTGCAACAGGGAATGTTAGTGACTATGGAAAACTAGAAAACAACATGCCCCACTAAAATATTAATCTGTGCCTGGCTCTACTCCTTTGTGACGTCTCCCAGTTTTTTTTTTTCAATCTACAAACTCCTAATTCTCTAGGATTTCCATAATGTTAATGAATAAAATTTAAATTGGTTTTAAAAGTAAAAATAAAGGCCCTGTATAAAGCAAACCAAAATGGTCTGCAGGCTAGATGCAGTTCCTAGTCCACCACTTTGTGACACTTTATTTCAAATGTTTGCTTTACAATAAACTATTAGTATATTTTAAAATAGGTAGAAGAGAAGAATTCTAATATTTCTACCATAAAGATAAACAAATATTTAAGGTGCTGGATATCCCAATTATACAGATTTGATCTTTTCAAATTATATGAATATGTTAAATTATCATATGTATCCCCAAAATATGTACATCTATTATATAAAAATAAAAAGTAATTAAAAAAAATAAGGCCAGGCACAGTGGCTCATGCCTGTAATCCCAGCACTTTGGGAGGCCAAAGCGGGCGGACCACTTAAGGCCAGGAGTTCAACAGCAGTGTGGCCAACATGGCGAAACCCAGTCTCTACTAAAATACAAAAAGTAGCTGGGCATGGTGGTGCACGTCTATAATCTCAGCTACTCGGGAGGCTGAGGCATGAGAATCACTTGAACCCGGAAGGCAGAGGTTGCAGTGAGCCGAGATCGTGCCACTGCACTCCAGCCTGGGTGACAGAGCGAGACTCAGGAAGGAAGGAAGGCAAGGAAGGCAGGGAAGAAAGAAGTGATACCGCATACACTTAGACCTTAGGGCTTTTATACTAACTTTCTTTTGTCAAGAATGCTCTTGCCTTAAATGTCCCCAGGACCCACCCTCTAACCTTCTTTAAATCTGTGCTCAAATGTCACCTAATTGGTGAGGCTTTTCCTGAACACAGTAAATACATTAAAATGGCAATATTTATTTTGACCAATATCTTCTATGCTTTTTATTGCTTGATTTCTCCTCAGAGCTCTCATCAATATCTGAATAATGATATATTTTGCTTTCTTCTTTTTTTTTTTTTTTTTTTGTGAGAGAGAGTCTGGCTCTGCTGTCCAGGCTGGAGTGCAGGGGTGTGATCTCGGCTCACTGCAAGCTCCACCTACTGGGTCCACACCATTCTCCTGCATCAGCCTCCTGAGTAAGTCTTCCAGGTAGCTGGGACTACAGGCACATGCCACCATGCCCGGCTAATTTTTTTGTATTTTTGGTAGAGACAGGGTTTCACCATGTTAGCCAGGATGGTCTCGATCTCCTGACCTTGTGAATCCGCCCACCTCGACCTCCCAGAGTGCTGGGATTACAGGCGTGAGCCACCACGCCCAGCCGCTTTCTTCTTTTTATACAAAATACCTTTCCCTACTAGACTGTAAGGTTTATTTGGGTAGATATTTCTGTCCTTTTCGTTCACTGCTGTATTCCCAGCATCTGGAAAATGTCTGGCACATAGTGCAATTCAATAAATATTTTTCAAATGAATGAATGCTGCAGCCTGGCCAGTCATGAGAGAAAGAGACGAGATCTCCAATTTCAAGCTGTGCTATAGACCCCGGGTGCTTTGTAATCACCCTGATACCAACTCTATGGACAGCAATACTATGATGCTAGTCCGTACACGTTTTTCAAAAGCCGATGTAAATATCTAAAGTATTAAAATTGGTCTGTGTGCCTTGAAGTCTATATCTTGGTGCAACACTGCCTCTCCCGTTTCTTATTTTATTTTATTTTTATTACTGTTTTTTTTCTTTTTTCTTTTTTCTTTTTTTTGAGATGGAGTCTTGCTTTGTCTTCCAGGCTGAAGTGCAGTGGCACGATCTTGGCTCACTGCAACCTCCACCTCCCAGGTTCAAGCGATTCTACTGCCTCAGCCTCCTGAGGATCTGGGATTACAGGTGCCCACCACCACGCCCAGCTAGTTTTTGTATTTCTAGTAGAGACGGGGTTTTGCCATGTGGGCCAGGCTGATCTCGAACTCTTAACCTCAAATGATCCACCTGCCTTGCCTTCCCAAAGTGCTGGGATTATAGGCATGAGCCACCACACCAGGTCACACCTCGCCCATTTCTGACTTTAACTATAGCTGGGGTAGAACTGTTCCCCTGTTGTATTTTTCTGCTTCAAGTCTTTATCTGAGTCACAAGCAAGGAGAACTATGGGAAGTTAACCCCGTCCTTAGGGGCAGCCTTCAGCTAAGAGGGCATGAGAATCAGTAGATAAATGCCTCTGTCTCCTGTCCTTTGGGAAGTCAATTCTCAGGCATATTTAACATACTTTCTTAGGGGTTCAAGGCTGGATTGAGTCTCAGTTTCCCACAATAACTCCTTCTACTTTTTTCTTCTTTACTTCTGCTTCTTGGTATCACCTCCTAAATAAACTAAACTGCTTGGAAATCCTGCTCTTAGCCTCTACTTTTAGGGGAGTCCAAACCAGCTAATAGCAGAGAGGCAGCTTAGTTTTGGTCATGTCAGTAAGTAGAAAGAAAGCAGGTGGGAAAAAACAGCTTTAACAGAGATGATTGGAGAGTTGACTGTGTATGTATTAATAGATCTATATATGTATGTGTATGTATGTGTTTGCATAATACATGCTCACAAACCACTGTGTAGTTATATCTATAAATATTATCTGGGTCCTGCAATTAGGGAGTTTTACTCTTTTTAGTATTTGCTTGTTTTATTATTAACCAGATGTTCAGCAAGTCATTTTACCTAAGATTCAGCTTATACTTCTGTACAATGGAGTTGAACAGATGGTTTTAGAGTCCTGTTCAATTCCAGTAATTTACAATTCTATCTGTACACATGGTTTGAGAGGAAGATATGTATGCCAATAGGGTTAGAGCTCAGCCTGGAATTCTATTCAACTAATATGAAATTTCACATAGGTCATATGCTTTACCATGTGCTATTGATTCTGTTCACATTGGCAGCATTTGAAAGAAAGAAGAAAATGGCTGCTCCATATGTTTACGTGCAGCAAGAGGCGTGAAGACATTTAAAAACTCTCTGTGAATGAGCGCAGAAATTTATGCTTGATACATTCTCAGTTGATCTTGGTTTCAAGGAGGCTAAATTTATTCCCACCTCTGTGGTACAGTTTACCAACTTCAGCAATTATCTCTTTCTGAGAAAGTGCATCCTCTCCAAATGCAAGCATTTGTTGATTTGCTCACAAAATCTATGTCGTTATTATATCTGCGTCTGGGGGCATGTAGTGGAGAAAGATCCTGTATAATTCACAGGAGACATATTCTGAAATGGGTGAGTGTTCACAAAAAGTGGAGCAAGGAAGACCCTTGGATTGAATCATCAATCACAGGATGTAGCTTGAATCTATGATAGAAAAAAATATATACAAACCTGCAATGAGAACACATACAAAGAATGCTCATTGGTCTTCAGAAGGCTTTTGAGGCTCAGGAAGTCTCATCACTAAAACTGAAGTAGGCTGTCTAAAGTTTGGGCTTATTCCAGTTCTGAGAGCAAAAATACACAAAAGAGGAATTCCCAGTATTTGTTAATGTTGATGAAAGGACTCCATGAGCACCATGTTTCTACCTACTGAGAATATTTCATTAAAGCTCATGACCAACCCAGAAGGATCCTCCCTTTTATCCCCACCAGGATGGAGAGCACACAGTAGTTCATTTCAAGGCTTGACCTCACTGCACAGCAAGGTATAATATTTCAATTCCCAAGATTCTCACATTTTCCCCCAGAATAAACAGAGACACAGGCAACAGTCAAATAATTCACAATTCTACCCATGTATTAAACCTAGTACTACTCTGTTCTTGCACAAGTAACAAATATTCAATTAAGACCAAAAGAGAGCTGAGTGTTAGTTTTCATTTAGTTACTGCAAAGCATAGTCCTGTATTTTATTGTTTCTCTTTGTAAGAAAATGACTTGCCAGTGTATTTACAATCATGCTGACCGAAGCCAAAGCCTGGATTTCCTGTTTGCTCTATGCTCTCTCATAACTATGGCCATAAAATGAACCCCATGTGGTAGAAAGACTTAGTCAAGAAGACAGCTAGTAACTAGATTAAAAAGCAGTGACTCCATTGATGAAAGTTAAGAAAAAAAATAGGGCAAGTATACCTAGAAAATAATAAATAGCAAATGCAGAACTTCTTTTCAACATAAATTTAAGCATTTAAGTCCATAGTGGGAAAATGTTAATCAGTAATGAAGATGTTGAGGTAAATAGAGGAACTGGCAGCGATTTTATATCCCCATAGGCATGGACATATAGTAGCAAGCACACCACCCAAAAGTTATTAGAAATGTTCAATTGAAGACCTCTCCTGAAGTAAAATTGTTATTGGGTCCATTAGATATGCTCAACCATGCTGGATGTCTTAACTATAAGTAAAACTCCCTTACTGATAGAGTCTAGGGCGTATTGTATCTAGAAAAAAAAATGGAAGAACTCTTTTGAATGAAACAATTTAGGAAGACAGGAAAAAACCAGAGAAGTGAAAATCCAATTATGTGTACCTAATGTCAACCTGTGTGATCATTCTCTGTTTAAATGTGGGATCAGTGATGCTGCCTCAAAGCTTGAGGATGACGGGAGCAGGAACAGTCTGGCAGTTGGTATCATGCCAAAAACACCAGCTGGAGACACTGCAGAGCTGGCGGTTGAGAATATGGACTCCGAAATTACATAGATAGGTCTGCCACTTATGAGTTGTGTGATAAAGGTACATCATCTCCCTAGGTCATGGGTTTCTTTTTTTTTTCTTTTTAATCTGTAAAACAGGCAAAATAACCATATTTACTTCTTTAGGCGATCTGTGAGGACTGAGAACATGCATATATTCTTTGCACTTAGTGCAGCATCTGATACTTTGCAAACCCACTGATTAATGAGCTATTATTCATTGAGTAATTTAACATATGTTGGAGGTTCCATATGTGGGAACTATGTTTAACTTAGAACTGAGCTATTTAATATATATGTTAAATGTTAAATATATGTTAATATTTATGTTAAATGTTAAATAGCTTAGTTTGAAGGTAAACATAGTTCCTGTTATGGCATTGATAATGATTATGGTGACAATGATGTTGACGATGATGTTGCCATATTAGTTTCTTAGAACATTAGTTTCTGGCCACTCTTCAGTGGTTGAAGGTGTTAGAACAGGGTTTACAGCACATCTGGGCCTTATCTATACAATGGTGTTACAATAATAAATACCTATGAAGAACAAATACCTAAATTGGTTAAGCTTGTATGTGTGTGTGTGTGTGTGTGTGTGTGTATAAGTACATACATGTGTATGTACATGTAATTGTGGGTAGAGCACTCAGGAAGGTCTGTCTTAGTACAGGACTAAGTAACAGTTGTTATTAATATCAGTTAATATCAGGACTAAGTATCAGTTGCTATTAATATCATCATTAGCAGCAGCAACAGCAGCAAACCAGTGGTGTTGGTGACAGCCAGAACATTTAGGGTCTGCCTCCTGGCAGCAAAGCAGCTAGGACAAGTGCCAATTAGAGACATCCATCTGGGGGCCTGGCAGTGGCAGAGAGCTGAGGAGGTGTCCATAATGGTACTTCCAGAAATTTATCAAGTTGTAAGATGATAGGGTTCCAAACAGAGTAGGATCCAGTGGTTCAAAATGATAACTTTGTAAATGCATTTTGCAACAACAACTAACATAAAGAAAATAGCACGTAAAAGCCCTTAATGTTACTGTACTGGAATGTGCTGCAACACAGACTCCATTTTCTACCATAATCTTCCATTCCTCTCCACACACAAACTCCCCTTGCTGATTTTAATCAGATATTTCACCTGAATGAAGAAACTTTGTTGGATGATGTAGCCCCACTTAATAATGACCTTAATTCATTTAGTCCTTGTGAGTCTATAAAGTATTTGCTTAACAGTCTATTTAAGAAGGCTGTTAGGAATTAGAGACAACTGCAATAATAATAGTAAGAGTAAAAAGTTATTGGGCATTTATATGCCAGATACAGCACCTCAGTTTTGTATGCACTATCACCCTTAAACTCAAAACAACCCTCTGGGAGAAGTATTATCCTAAGTTCATAGATAAGGGGTTACATGACCTACCAATAAAACCAGAGCTTGTAGAAGTCCAAGGCAGCATTTAAATTTAGGTCTGCCCAGGTCCAAAGCCTGGGCCTTTAATTGTCATGCTATGATGATAACTATTGAAATTGAGTACCTGCCTTCATAAAGCTTACCATCTTGTAAAATACTCTGAACCAATGGTTACCAAAATTTAGTTCATGAACCAGCAGCATCATTGTCACCTGGCAACTTATTAGAAATGGGGATTTTTGGGCTCAGGCCCAGACTTACAGAATTGGAATCTCTGCAGGTGGGGTTGTCCTTGTTTTAACAAGCCCTCCTAGGGTTGTGTTTCTCAATCTTACCAGCCTGGGTTTCTACTCCAAGAAGACAAGGAAAGAGGGGAATTATTTGTCAGCTAAAGCTATACATTAAGTACTCTGAGGTCAGACCAGAATCCGTTTAGAATCCACTGGTCTGACCTCAGAGACTTTCATGTATAACGGGATTCTGATGCTTAAGAAAGGTTGAGAACCACATTAAGCACTCTCGAAAGACAAGTAAGGCAGAAATTATCAGTATCCCAATTTTACATGTGAGAATCTGAGAGCAGACTAACATGCTCAAGGTTATATGGCTGACATAAACAGCAAAGCTGGACTCTAGATGTATTAGTCATGGTTGACTCAAAGAATAAGGTAAATATTGTTTTAACACATCCCCTTTAAGACACCTTCATAGAGGAGAGAATGTCAGAGTCTTGTATTTAGAAAAAACAGTGAAGACCAGAGTTTTTTTTCTCTTGTAAAGTTTTTCCAGAGAACCTGCAAATTGCATTGACCAAAACAGAAGTAATTTGCACACAAATGTTCATAACAGTATTATTCATAATAGCCAAAAAGTGGGAACAATCCAAATGTCTATCAATTGATAAATAAGTAAAAAATGTGGTAGTCCCATACAGTGGAATATTATTCAGCCATAAAAAGGAAGGAAGTACTGATACTACAACATGGGCAAACTTTGAAGATACCGTGCTAAGTGAATGAAGCCAGAGACAAAGGCCACATATTGTATGATTCCACTTATGGACTGTCCAGAATAGACAAAGCCATAGGGACAGAAAGTAGAATAGTATTTTCCCAGAGCAAGGAGTGAGGGAGGATAAGGAACGACTGCTGTTGGATATGTGATTTCTTTTTAGGCTGATGAAAATATTCTGGCATTAGAAAGTGGTGATGGTCACTCAACCTTGTGAGTTAAAAGGCTGAATTGTATGATGTGTGAGTTATATCTCCATAAAAACAATCAAATATTCTGAGGAGAAAAAAAGTACTACTGTCTCCTGAGAGACACTGTCTGCTGTCAGGAAGTTAGAGTTGCTCAGAGCCAAATTCCCTGATACATGATAAACAGAATTACATAATTATAGTCCTATCCCAGTTCTCTCATTTTACACACAAGTACACTGATTTGTCCAAAGTCCCACAGATAATGAGTGGCATAATCAGATTCCAAGTTTCCCAAACTGTAATCCCAATCTGTCTTCCACTCCTCTGTTACGGAGCTTCCCAGTTGTGTGTTTTATAGTCATGGAAGGTGGCTGGGATGGGGGGCGGCGGGGAGGGGCAGTCACTGGTCTCTTACCACCACCCTGCCCTGCAACAATGTGCAGCTTCTTTAATTAGAGAAAAGGAATAAAGCACAAACCTTCCTCAGAGAGTGAACTCTCTCATGTTAATTCACCTGAGGTGTGATATTGGATTCCACCCCGAGAGCAGGGAGACTTAAGACTTCTAGAGGGAAAAGGAGGGCAGCCTCTGTGGTGTGAGAGTGATCTTGAAGATGCAGGATAGGCAGTCACTTCACCTATTTTCAGTTTTGTCCTAGATTGGCATCCCTAGGAAGCAGGATATCTTTTCATTTCCTGCCAAACCTCCTGGTGGCCAAAATTAAAACTCCATATTGAGTCAGTAATTAAACTTCCCCCTACCTGAGGGTTCTGTCCCAGACCAATGCTTTAAAAAGAGTTCTGATACAAAAAAAAAAAAACAGCAGTTTAATGGAGAAAGACTATCTGAAGAAAGAATGATGTCAAATAGATTTAAAACGTATGAATGCAGCAATATATATGTTGCTTGGGCTGCATAAGTACAAAGAGAGAAAATCAATCTAAACTCCCCAGTTTCAACTGTATTGTTTCCACATGCGTGACATCTATACCAGAAAAAAATTAACACAACTAGAAATGCATTCCTCTTGGAGTGGAAACAAATGTCAAAACAAACAACTCGGGATAAACTTGAGCTAGAGAAGAAAGCTTTGCTCTACTCTTTTCTAAGGAGCTTTGAAGATCTGGCCATGGCTGACATAACAACTCATTGCAACAAATGTGTTACTTCAACAGGGAGCATTTCACAGATTGTCAAAGTTGTCTTCTTATCCCATCCAACCTATCTTGGGGGAGGGTGAGAAAACCGAAGAGCAGAAAGATTAATTCATTTGCCCAAGTTCACATGGCTAAGTGCTTTCAGATACTGGAAATGTTTGATTTACTTGAATCAAAATAGTAAGAATGTCTTCCTGAATTATACTTGATAATGGTTTTCTAGTTACGTTATAACATGTCTAAGCTCTATATAAATGAAAATGAATTTTATTAAGAGTGTTTTAGTATTTGATTGGCTTTGTCAAAAGATTTCAGATAGTGGTTTTGGGGAACTTGGTGAATGCCCATGCAGTTTTTGATACAGTGGCAAAAAATATTTGTAGAAGATATGACTTTTTAAACTCTAGAACTTATAATTCCTCAGAAAATATTTACACATTCTTTATTTATTAATTTATGAATGAAATAACTGTTCATTCATTTAATAACAATTTGTTAAACACCTACGATATTATTGGGTACTGATAGATGTTGGGTGTACCGAGATATCTGTGATTTAGTCCATGAATTTAAGGAGTTTATAATCTTGTGCGCTGACACAATTTGTTTCAAACTCTGTTCTGCCAGATTTAAGTGAGAAATCCAGGCAAAATACAATGTTTCTGTCAATGAACCGTATTGTTACAGTATCAGAAGCTACTGCCTTGGTACAGCCCACAGTGGATAAGATCGTGGTCCTGGGGCTGAGAAAAATCTGGGTTCAAAACCTACCTGTAATTAGAGTTGCTCAGTGTATGAGCTTGAGGACATTGCTTAATTCTCTGAGAAAACATTTAAAATAGCCCAGTAACTGCCCTATAGTCAGCACTTAATAATAATGCCTATTGTAGTCATTTATTAATAACAAAAGGGCATGGCCTCCTCTCTTTATCGCTGAGCTCCAACGCAAGTAAAACACTTCCATCTACTTTACCTTCAATGGGTCCTAACTTGCATAGTAGGAATAAAGAAAAAAGGAAAATTGTGGGGGTAGGAGGGAAAGAGAGAATGCCATAAGCCGCATGCCTTCTGGCCTTTCTGTCATTTTCCAGGTATCTATTCTTCCAAGTAGGAGGGTCAAAAGTGATTGTGTTTAGTTTTGTTGTAAAGTTGACCAAGAACGGAATAGGTCTGCCGGGCGCAGTGGCTCATGCCTGTAATTCCAGCACTTTGTGAGGCTGAGGCGGGCGGATCACCTGAGGTCAGGAGATCGAGAACAGCCTGACCAACATGGCGAAACCCCATCTCTACTAAAAATACAAAAATTAGCAAGGCATGATGGCAGGTGCTTGTAGTCCCAGCTCCTCAGGAGGCTGAGAATCACTTGAATTCAGGAGGTGGAGGTTGCAGTGAGCTGAGATCGTGCCACTGCACTCCAGCCTGGATAACACAAGCAAAACTCCATCTCAAAAAAAAAAAAAAAAAGTAAAAAAAAGGGAACAGGTCACAGTTTCCCTCACTATCAAATAATTGTTTGCATTTAAGGGGAAGGAGGAAGAAAACAAGCTTGATGCCTATTTTGTTTAATTATATTATGCTCAGGGTAAAACTGTATCTTATTCTCTACAGTGGTAGGTAGGTAGGTAGATACGAAGTAGGAAGGTAGGTAGATAGGTAGGTAGGTAGGTAGATAGATAGATAGATAGATAGATAGATAGATAGATAGATAGAAAAAAATGTATATAAGCACTTTTTTCTGTATTTTTACCAAGTCTGTTGGGCAATCTGTTGATATTTGAACTAGATAATTTTAAAAATAGAGGAAAATACTACATCACTCACCTAATATTTTGTCATTAACTAGAAATAATTATTATTTTAACTGATGTTTTTACATCAAAACATGACTTAAAAGTCCTAAGCAAATTTTTCACTACTGATGATGGTAATGATTAAAAAGTCAGGAAACAACAGGTGCTGGAGAGGATGTGGAGAAATAGGAACATTTTTGCACTGTTGATGGGAGTGTAAACTAGTTCAACCATTGTGGAAGTCAGAGTGGCGATTCCTCAGGAATCTAGAACTAGAAATACCATTTGACCCAGCCATCCCATTACTGGGCATATACCCAAGGGATTATAAATCATGCTGCTATAAAGACACATGCACACGTATGTTTATTGCGGCACTATTTACAATAGCGAAGACTTGGAACCAAGCCAAATGTCCATCAGTGATAGACTGGATTAAGAAAACGTGGCACATATACACCATGGAATACTATGCAGCCATAAAAAAGGATGAGTTCATGTCCTTTGTAGGGACATGGATGAAGCTGGAAACCATCATTCTGAGCAAACTATTGCAAGGACAAAAAACCAAACACTGCATGTTCTTACTCATAGGTGGGAACTGAACAATGAGAACACTTGGACACAGGAAGGGGAACATCACACACTGGGGCCTGTTGTGGGGTGGGGGTTGGGTGGAGGGATAGCATTAGGAGATACACCTAATGTTAAATGACACGTTAATGGGTGCAGCACACCAACATGGCACACGTATACATATGTAACAAACCTGCACATTGTGCACATGTACCCTAAAACTTAAAGTATAATAAAAGAAAAAAAGAGAAAAGTAACACAATACAGAGGGGGAGAAAAAAAAAAAGCTAATGAGGCTAGCTAGGCTCAGTGTTTCTAGGAATGATGTAACTAGAACCGTGACTTTTATCATATATTTCATCAATAAAGATAATAAATGCTTAAACAAAATAATTACCATCCTCCTTCCTCTCTGTTAAATGCTTCAAATACATTATATAATTTATACTGGGCTCAGAGTAGCCCTAATATGGCTAATATTGGTACCTCTCTACCTCTGTATTATAGATGGGGCAACTAAATTGGGTTAAGTAAGTGGCTGAAGGTCACACAAGCATGGCCTCCCCAGAACCAGATACTTCCCGCCTACTTTGTCCTAGTCAACCTTAGCTTCCGACCTTACTGTGTTCCTTCCAGTGCAACATTCTCCATTTTTGTTGTTGTTGTTGTTGTTTTGTTTGTTCGTTTGTTTTTGAGACGGAGTCTTGCTCTTATCGCCCAGGCTGGGGTAAAATGGCACAATATCGGCTCACCGCAACTTCTGCCTCCCACGTTCAAGCGATTCTCCTGCCTCAGCCTCCAGAGGAGCTGGGATTACAGGCGCCCACCACCACACCTGGCTAGTTTTTGTATTTTTAGTAGAGATGGGATTTCACCATGTTGGCCAGGCTTGTCTCGAACCCCTGATCTCGTGATCTGCCTGCCTCAGCCTCCCAAAGTGCTGGGATTACAGGCGTGAGCCACCGCCTGCACCCCTCCACCAACACTCTTCTTTTTATAGTCCCTGTGCAGAAACTCAAACCATTTGTCCCCTGTCCCAGTGCCTCTTCAGTCTAGTCCTTCAATAGCTTCCTCCTCAGTTACTGTTTTGCTACATGACTGTGGAGACAACCAGATTAAACTGTGTAGATGTCATTTCCCATTGCTTTATTTCTGTAACTGCAACCACACTGTAGTGATTTCTGCTTTCCCTCAAGAAGACAACTGTCCTCCAACACCCAAAATTTTATCTCTGAATTGTTACCTTATTTACTCTGCAGCCCCTACAGTAGCAGTCATTATGTCTCCTCCTGACCTACTCTGGTATGTTCTTTCTCCCTTCCTCCTTCCCTCCTTTGATTTTTCAGTCTAATTATATCTTAGCTTAGAATATAAACTTATAGCTAATGAAATTTTCTTCAAACATGCCTTCAAACCCCAGCTGTTCATTTCCCTCTGAGTTAAAATGAGTAAAGTTTTGATTATGTTTGTTTAAAATTCACTAGGCTAATATATCCATATATTGAATGTATTCCATATACATTATCTTCTGTACTTCTTTAAAGGCAAATGTGAAATTCTCTAACAAAGTCTTTCCTATAAAAAAATACGACACACCACTCTCAGGGGAATTATGATAATTCAAAGAACAAACCAAACCAAATTAAACTCACATCTTTTCTGAGCAAAAGAGTAAATAATAAAAATGCAGAAGTATTGTTTGTTAGGGTCAACAGCTTTTGCTAGAACCTGATGTGATATTCTGTATAGAATTTTATTGGGAAGTTATGAAGTACTGATAAGACAGGCAAATATTATTTGCACACAAATGATCCTTGCAAAATAAAAATTTTCAAGTGGAGATAAATTCTTCCTTATCCTCTTTAGTTCTTCAGCAGGGTTCTTGGATACCGTCTTTGGGAATGCTCTTCTCTCCAATGTTGTGATATTTACATGAAAACTTTGGTTTTAATGTAATATTTATCTAACTAGATATAACCAGACTTGAAGGTGATTCTCTAGATTTCTTGTACCTCCCTTATTATTTCAGCTATGCGCTCGATTCAGTTGAATTTAAGAAGATTATCAATGGCATTTCATAATTGTTTATGGATTTCATATTATTTAAACTTGCTCTCCAGTTCAGTAAATAAATTTTAGAGGAAATCAATATTATGAATTTTTTTTCAGTTATTAGAAATTGCTTTTGAGTTTTAGACTCTTTCTTTCTTTCTTTTTTTTCTTGGTGTAATTGTAATAGAAACCCAAGGAGTCTAGAACCGTACTTGCTACCTTCTGGTTTTGTGACTTTGATCAAATCACTCTGCCTCTCAGGATTTCAGACTCTGCACAAGTAAATAATGAGATGGAGCACAAGTGAGCTTTCTAGGTCAGCGTTTCCCAAGATTTTATCATCTATTTTTGTCCAATCTCTACACTCCCTGTATTATTATTCTCTTTAATTTTTTATTAATTATGTTTTTTTTTTACTTGAAGGAACTTTATCACAGCAGTATCACTTGTTATAAGTAAAAAGTAGCCGTAAAAATAAAGACAACAGAAACAAATGTATTAAAGCCTGGCATGTCCTCAGAAGACTCTGCTCCTGAGCCTTGATAGTTCACCACAAATGTAAGACTGTCATGTGTCAGAGAGATTTTAAAGACATGGTGGCACCAAGTGAGACTTTATTTTTAGTTTAATCAGAAGAACTCAAAGAGCATTAAGTGAAAGAGGAGTGACTTATTCTTAAGTGAGTTAGGTTTTGTTTGTTTGTTTGTTTTTTGAGACAGAGTCTCGCACTATTGTCTGGGCTGGAGTGCAGTGGTGAGATCTCGGCTCACTGCAACCTCTGCCTCCCAGGTTCAAGCTATTCTCCTGCCTCAACCTCCAAGTAGCTGAGATTATAGGCTCTCACCACCATGCCCAACTAATTTTTTGTACTTTTAGTAGAGACGGGGTTTTATTATGTTGGCCAGGCTGGTCTTGAATGCTTGACCTCATGATCCACTCGCCTCGGCCTCCCAAAGTGCTAGGATTACAGGTGTGAGCCACCACGCCTGGCCATGAATTAGTACTTTTTAATGCCTGATCTCTGTACAATCCAAAAATTATCTCCCATTCCAGTGTTGTGCATCTTGCATTTTTGGAAATGCTAATGTAAAGAGGAAGCACCTTCCAGCTCTTAAAAAAAAAAAAAAAAAAGTAGATGCTGTAATGCCCCAATGTAATAATATATTCTGGCAACAGTGATCCAGATGAATCATATTTTTGTGTGTGATCAGTTTTTCTTTCTACGTTTTTCATATAGATAAATATTTGTTGTGTATTTTAACTCATGTACTAGGTAAAAGTTGATGTAAATCAATTTGGGGCTAAGATGTAATAATACTGTTGCCTTTATGGTTTAATTTAATGATGTTGAAAAGCTTTCTAAGTAGTAAAACTATAGCTCATTTTATTCCTTGCCTCTCCCCATCCATAATAGCATGCAATGAGTGACATAAAGGGGCCAGATTAACCCCTGAACTGCAGCCCCAGAACAGCGATGGCCTGGCATAGACAGTTATTGTGACTGGAGATCCTTTAATCACCATAGTATTTTGACAGAGTGCTGAGTAGTTGCGGCATTAGTAGTAGGAGATTTGACACAGAAACCATTCTTAAAGTCTTGGGGAGCCAAGTTGGCTCTTAAAAACACAACTTGGAATTCCTTCAGTTTCAGTGCCTTATTTTTACCTTTCTTTGAAGTGCCTTTTTGTTCACTGATCTGTTAAAAGTGCAGTCTTGTTTCTGTTTTTAGCCATCCATTGCTATTACCATAATAAGCCCAGTGTTTCAAACATGTGTATCTTAGAGTATAATTCTTCCTTACTCAACACTACTCAAGCCATTCCTTCCCTCCCACAAAGATGATATCTGAATTGTGCAGGCATTGGAAGAATGCAAGTGTCATTCTCAACTTTTTTTTCACCTCCATAAAATAAAAACAAACATTTATGACCTCATGCAAACTTTTTGGGTCAGGAATTTGGGAGCAGCTTAGCTGGATGGTTCTGATTCAGGAAAGTATACTCCAATATCAGCTGGGGCTGCAGTTGCTGAAGGTTTGACTGCGGCTAGAGCACCCACTTTCAAGTTGGCTCAGTCACAAACGTGACTGGCAGGCTCATGCCAGGTGTTGACGGTAGGCCTCTCTTCTGTACCGCATGGAGCTCCCTATGGCTGCTTGGGTGTCCTCGTGACATGGCCGGTGGCTTCCCTCAGCAGATGATCCAGAGAGAAAGCAAGAGGAAGCCAAGTGGCTTGTTGCAGAAGTCACAGTTGTCAGTTCCATAATATTCCATTTATTATAAGCGAGTCATTATTTTCTGCCCCACACTCAAGGGAAGGGAAATAAGTTCTATATTTTAGAAGGGGGAGTGTCAAAGAATATTTGGACATAATTTCAAACCACCACAATCTGTTCCTCTCCTTTGCTTTCATACTGGGACAAACTGTCGTCAGTTCTTACCTACACAACATAATACGATTCTGGTTGGTCTTCCCTCATCTTCACTGCTCTTCCACTCTTGTGCATTTCTAATCCATTCTCCATGGAGAATCCCAAGTGATCATTTGAAAACACAAATCTATCATATCACCTTTCTTCTTTTTTTGTTGTTTTGTTTTGAGACAGGGTCTCGCTCTGTCGCCCAGGCTGGAGTGCAGTGGCACGATCTTGGCTCACTGTAACCTATGCCTCCTGGGTTCAAGCAATTCTCATGCCTCAGCCTCCCCAGTAGCTGGGATTACAGACACGTGCCATCACGTCCACCTAATTTTTGTATTTTGTGTAGAGACGGGGTTTCACCATGTTGGCCAGGCTGGTCTCAAACTCCTAACGTCAAGTGATCTGCCTGCCTCGCACTTTTCTGCTTGGGTGGCTTACTGTTACACATAGGATAAAATTTAGAGATCTTTTCAAGGCATATAATGTCTTACGTGAGTTTGTTCCTGCTGCCTTCTCTAACCTCATCTCATACAACTCCCTCTGAGCTCACTAGAAATTCTAATCTTCTTTTCCATTACTAAATCATGTCAACCGCTTCCTAACTCAGGGCCTTCATACCTGCGATTTACTTTCTCTTTTGAATGGTCTTTCCCCTTCCTCCTTGCCTGTCTATGCCTAGCTTTATACTGTAGATTTCTGCTTAAATACCTCTCCAGCAGAAAAACTTTTCCTGATAAAACTTAGATAGCACTGTATCATTTGTTTTCTCTTTACTTAAAAAAAAAAAAAAGCTGTATTGAAGTATAATTGACATGCAATAAACTGTAAAAATTAAGGTATACACTTTGATACATTTTGTCATAGGCATATAACTGTGAAATCATCATCAATATTCGAAATAATGCATCACTCCAGGAGGTCCCTTTGTGGAGGATCCTTGTTATTTTCCAAGTTGGAAACAGTGCCTAGACCATCACAATGTTTCTTACAATTTATAATTGCTAATTGCTAATTGCTTTCATCTCAGTTTGTAGTAACTCACTTGTGCATCTCACCATCTAGACTGGAGCTCCATTTGAAGAGAAAATGTGTCTATAGAGTTCATTGCTACATCTCCATGATCACATTGTCCAGATGTTCAATACATTTTTGAATATATGAATAATTGTTTGTATTATAAGCTGATAAAGTCCCTTAAAGAAATACAAGTCAAGTGCTTAGATACTTTTGATGTAGTCTGCCCTTTGAAGAACTAGTAGATTTGTGATTTTTTAAAATTGTAGCCTTCTGTAACTAAGCGAAAAAAAATATGAGGTGAATTTTTGAAAGGCCTAAACGAAGAAAAATGAGATCCCAACTTGACTCTCATGTAAGGGAGGTAAAGAAAAGTAAGTGTTGAATGCCAGGTGTAGTAGTCTGCTCTTTATTTGAGTCGAGACTAAGAAGCAATCATTGAAAGGTTTTTATTTTTTTATTTTTTTTTTATTTTTTGAGACAGGATCTAGTTCTGTGAGACCAGGCTGGAGTACAGTAGTGCAATCATAGCTCACTGAAACCTCAAACTCCTGGGCTCAAGGCATCCCCCTCCCTCAGCCTCCCTAGTATGCTGGGACTACAGGTGCATGCCAACACACCTGGCTAGTTTTTTAACATTTTTTGTACAGATGAGGTTTCACTTTGTTTCCCAGGCTCATCTCAAAATCCTGGCCTTGAGCAGTCCTCCCTCCCCAGCCTCTGAAAGTGTTGGACTTAGAGGCATGAGCCACTGTGCCCGGCTTTCATTAAAGGTTTTCAGCTTGGCCCTGACTTTTTATTGTCTTGGCTTTGCCTCAGGACAATTAATACGGCACCGATACATAAGAAAACATATGAATATCTTAGAGACCTGTACTTTACCTATCTGCATGATTTATATCATTGCAAATAAGGAAGAAAAGTTAGGAAAAGACAAATATAATTCAAAGTGTTTAAGTTTTCTAAAACTAGAGGGTTGGTGATCTGGTTTGGTTTTGTGTCCCCACCCAAATCTCATCTTGTAGCTCCCATAATTCCCACATGTTGTGGGACGTACCGGGTAAGAGATGATTGAATCATGGGGATGGGTCTTCCCCATTGCTGTTCTCATGATAGTGAATGGGTCTCATGAGATCTGATGGTTTTAAAAACGGGAGTTTCTCTGCACAAACTCTCTCTTTTTGCCTGCCGACATCCATGTAAGACAGGACTTTGTGCCTCCTTTCCTTCCGCCATGATTGTGAGGCCTCCCCAGACACGTAGAACTATAAGTCCATTAAACCTATCTCTTTTGTAAATTGCCCCGTCTTGGGCGTGTCTTCATCAGCAGTGTGAAAACTGACAAATACAGTTAGTTTAACCACTCTCTGGAGTGTTCTATTCATGGGTTGGTAACAAATAAACCATTTATAATTTAAAGTTTTCACAGCCTTAGAAATGCTCACATAGATGTTAGGAAATAGTTTTGGTATACAACAAAACAGAACCTTTGTGCACATTTATTTTTGTATTATATTGTACTGAGGGTTTCTAATCAGGTGAAGAGAAAAGCAGTGTCAGAATGGGAAGTCTGAATTTGAATTGGATATGTTTAAGCAAATTGTCTCTTTACCAGCCCTACCTAATTTGAGAATACATAATACCCATTCAGCTTTCCCTGAACTCACATGTTGGATTTTCCCAACTAATTTTAATACACACAGATAAAAAGACCAGATATTTGGTCTATACATTTTCTGAATATATGGAAACATCTATTTATGTAACAAGCATAATATTATAGCTGAAATTGAAATCATTTTTGTATTTTGGTGGTTGTTGACTGGCTAATAGCTAATAAGTCAATGTCAGGATAGTGAAATCCCACATGTATTCAAATATTTAACTCCAGTAAATAACATTTGTTCATTCAGCACCTACTAAATGAATCTACCTCTGTTAATCTTCGCAATTATCAGATAGGTAGATACATTGAGATTATCCCTGATTAGTAGATGAGAAAACTGGTGGTTAGGTATAATTTTCCCATGGTAATGCCACTTACCAGTAGCAGATTGCAACTGAAACTTGGATTTGTGGCCTCTGAAATGATCAAGTAATAGTTATTGATTTTTAAGTTCATGTAATGACAAATATTTGTTTGATCTTGGAATCAGGACTGAGTATTTTTGATAGAAAGGAATAAGTCATATTTTGGATGGGCAGATGAAGATCTTATAAGAATGTTACTGCCACAGCTTATACCTAAACATGTTGAAAATATTTTAGGGAAGAGAATTTATATGTTGATGGATTTGTATTAGCTGCTTTTGGATTCAATGATTAAAGCCAGTTTTGCCTTATAGCTAAAAGTATCTGATAAAAAACTAATCACTTGTCATAAAGAAGAGAAGTGGAGGCTATGTCATCATTACCATCACCATCTGAAGTCGTCAAATATATTGCATTTCCTGTGATGTCCCAGTTAGTTCCAAGCAGTTATATTTATATAAAATCATATATTTCAGTAAATATTGCAGCCTTGTAAGAATTACATTATTTTAACATAAATAGGTGTTTTCAGACAGTCTCATTATTTGTGTATTCCAAATATATAGTACCTTGAAGACCTTGACTTATTTGAGAACAGCATGAAAATTTGCCTGCCTGAAAATCTATTGGCGTATATTCAAGATACGTTTTACAAGCAGGAGATTATTTTGGGAGCATAATTCATCAGTTTGCTTACATAGTTGTTGGCTCTTTGTCTGGCATTTGATTGGAGAGCTACATTTTCTTGGAGTAATGTTGAACACAGTTTTGGAGAAACTGGTTTTTTTTGACGATTTGAAATGTTACTGATTAAGATCCCTTGAGGCCAATTCTATACACAAAGTACATATTTATCCATTGATTCCATGAAAACATAAAAATTATTTCCATTTAGTAAATAGATAATTTGGTACAGGATTATTTGCCCTGGAGTAACTGGTTAACCAGGATATAATAAAATGGATCTTTTTTTTTTTTTTTTTTTTTTGAGACAGAGTCTTGCTCTGTCAGCCAGGCTGTAGTGCAGTGGCACGATCTCAGCTCACTGCAACCTCCCTCTCCCAGGCTCAAGCAATTCTCCTGCCTCAGCCTCCCGAGTAGCTGGATTTACAGGCATGTGCCACCACACCCGGCTAATTTTTATGTTTTTTTTGGTAGAGACGGGGTTTCACCATGTTGGCCAGGCTGGTCTTGAACTCCTGACCTCAGGTAATCGGCCAGCCTTGGCCTCCCAAAGTGCTGGGATTACAGGCATGAGCCACCGCACTGGCCAACAAAATGGATCTTGAAGAGTTCCTTCACATTAGATCAGAAGAAATGTGTATGTGTGTTCGTGTGTGTGTGTCTTTACCTCCTGTAATTGTCATGTGTATATGTTTGCATTTAGAGTAGTTTTTTCTTATTCATTTTCAAAAATAAATAATCAATTTTGCATTATTTCTTGCCTCTGATCCCAATCTATTAGTGGAAAGAAGTGAGATTCAATCATAATAGGAAAAGTCATCACCTTTTAAAAGAAGTAACATTGGTCACATTAGTCCCAATTCCATCTCACATTGGGTATGTGACCAGCCTTGAACCAGGTGAAATATAGAAATACAGAACTTCAGATGTGATCCAAGCTATACATTAGTGGGAACAGTACATCCCTTGATAGTGACACTATTCTATTTGAATGTCTTAAGGTTCCATTGACGTGCTTTTATTAGCTCCTTCAAAATGTTGGCTAATATTACACAATTGACTGAGTATTTCTGATGCATCCTTTCTGTTAATACCAAATGCCAATAAATTTCATAGTAAAATAATTTGATATTGGCATTTTAAAGATATTATCCTTAGTTTTCATGCCAGTTAGATCCCATCTGAGTCTGCATGTATTAATAGACTTCAGGAAAAATTCCACAATGTGACATATCATGCATGGCCTAGACAAAAGGCTTTATTGGGAAATTTACACATGTCAAGATTTAACAATGAGAAGAGAAGCCAGGGGTCCTATAATCTTCCACATCCCACCTAAAGGTGTGGCAGGACCTGGCTGCCTTGATCCTGCATTGTGGCTCTGTGTTCCTGGCAAAGGTCCGTTCTCTCAGTAGCCTACGTTGTCAATGAAGGACAAGTGGACCCCTTGGCTCCAGGCCCCCAGAGACCCTCAGGCGCTGTGGGATACTAAAGTATCCCTTGTGTGGAGGTGGAAGACCCTGGTTGTATGATAAGCTGAGCTTGGGTGTAGCCCCTCCTACTGGGAGAAGGTAGGATATCCCTGGCTGTAGTTGTCGTATTGTCCAGAGTTCAGAGAGTGAGTATCCAGCGTTATTTTGAGTCAGTCCTGCTCATTTAAACTTACAACAGTAGATCTGCATGATCCCCAAACAGGCAGGTATAAAAATTTTCTCAAAGTTGACCACCTGTTAGACAATCTCATCATTTAGTGGAAACCTCACTGTAATCACCATGAGGATTATTTATCATCATCTGTCGTATGTGGCTGGCATTGCACTGGTACTGGATAAAACAAATGAGGCTATCATGTTTTTTCTCTTCTAAGAGTTTATTAGATGACATCATTCTCAAAGTCTAAATTTTGTGAATAAAAAATAACACTATAGCATGTGCCTTTACATGAAGGTTTTAATTAAAAGCAATGAATGAATACATATGCTTCAACATTAATCTCACTGAATATATTTTTAAGAATCCTGCAGTTTGACTGTAGATAGGATGAAATGTTAAAAATAGACCCTAAACCCATCTTGATTTATGTATTTACTTGGAGAGAAGCAGGTGAGGGAAGCATATTGAATCATAACCTAATTCCTACAAACATTGATTTACACACAAATTAATTTACTAAACAAATTATAGTTTATGCATTTATACATTAAGCATATTTATTTAATTTTAACATACTAGTAAAATGGACATCGGTTGTCCTCCAAATTCTTTGTGTTTTCATTTAGATAAAGATGATAATGTTGACAGTAATCTGAAGCTTAATAACAGAAATAGCAATCATGTGTTGAATATTTATTCTGGTGGTAGTAAGGAATCAATCCATATATATTTACACATCTATAACCATACACATATGCATACATATATAATAGATAATATATATTTATGAACATTTTGTATTTTTTTCATTTAATCTGCACACCATCCCTTAGGAGTAACTTATTTTTATGAATGCTTCTCAGATAAATGGAGAATTAGGGAAGTGCAATCATTTGCCCCTGTTCACTCTACTAGTGGAAGCAGGATTTGAATCTAGGCGATTTGACTCTAAAGGTCCATGCTCTCTATCACTATTCAATACTGCAGATGTAAATTATAAGGCCATTCTATCCATGTAATTTTAATACAATAAATGCTATGTGCTGAGTGTTTTTTAAAGATTAAAATTTGAATCTGCAGTAAACTGGCTACTTATCTTATTGTCAACCACATCTTTTTCGGTACCGTGTCCAGGACACAGTTAGATATTAAGTAAAAACATCCCTGGTCATTTTTTTTTTAATTTGAGTTTCTCTGGCTTCTGCACATAGCCCATATAAACTCAGAAACCGGTTATTTGGAGATTTCACTGAATGAAATACCATAAGCTTTGTACTGGGAAGGGGTTATAAGACCAGGTCACCCAAACTTAGTTTGCAAATGCTGCAGCAGCTACTCTTAGCAGCCGCTGTCCTTCCCATAGCATTTCCAAGGCACCTGCATTCTTTTGCAGCTACTGCTACCCACCCCACCTCTTCCTTAGCAGCTCCATAGCCAAGATTTCAGAGATTGTTATGAAAATCGCATTGAGGCCAGTACTTCGTTAGAAATTTAATAAGGACTACAACATTGGGTTGCAAAGGAAGGGGTAATGCCTCTTCTACTACAATTTGTAGTTTGTCCTCTAGGTTCAGCATTAACAATTTTTATGAAGTATTAGGAGCTTTCAGGGGCCTTTGGCAGGGAGCACCTTATGCCTCAATGAAGGAGCCTTAAGCAAAGTTGATAAAAATGCTAAAGTATTGTGTCTTGACATAAGGCTCCTGAGTCGTAATTTTGATAATCTTCAGCATAGAGCTCTAGCAACATGATGCATCTGGTGTCTGTAACCCAGCTGTTCCCCAGGAAAGGTGCAAAATTGAGAATCATCAGCCTGAAGGCAGGCATAAAAGACAGCACCTGAGAAGTGGTGCTGTGTGCCTATGGAAGAGCCCAGTCAGAGGAGTACAGACGTCAACTGAACCATCCCTCAGTATAGAGATGCGCACACATCAAGGGAGCATAAATGAGAAAACTGGACTTTCTCAAGCCTGAGGTGTTGGATAATGACCGGACAGCGTTCTCACTAGTCCCATAAAACAGCCTATGTTTGTTCCCATCTAATCATGTGACTAGAATGTAGGACAGTACTTCTAAAAGTAAACACATTTGAACAATCCGTATGTAGGAGGAATAAAGTACTGTCTTAAAATTGTCAGTTTTTCTGCTTATTTTTCCTTACCTCATGAACTTCTTGGCATCTATCAGTTTCTAACCAGGCAGCTGCTGAAATTTTTATTCATGCCTTGGTTTCATCAAGAATTGATTTTTGTAATTCTCTTTTGCAGCCTTCCCTTACCGGGCTATTTTGAGGTTGCAGCACACTCTGAATTCAGCAGGTGCTTCAAGCCTGGCAGCATCTTATTGCCTTTCTTCCGACTTCCTTTAGTGACCCCCAGTATCAAACATGATTGCTCCTCCAATTTTAATTTTTACTTGCTGTGGTACCGAACAACCTCGTTAGTCCTATCACTGAGCCCAGTTGGCAATGTTGGGAGGTCTGAGTAGTTCCACACTCCGTAAATTGCAGTGGTATTAGCAAGTACAATTGCATACTCTCAATCATCTTGCCCTTATTATATGGGAAGTTTCTGGTGTGTTTTAAGGGAGAAAATGCTTTAGAGAGTAAAGAGGGAAAAAATCAAAGCAAACTCTCCCTCTCAATATTCTAATCACCAAGGATTGGAATTTTCAAGAACCAATTTCAATTTGATGCTTCAATATAGAATTGAATTTAGGGTGTATGTGAGTGAGTGTGTATTTTTGCACACATTCACATATATATTTTTTTAATATGGTACTTGAACTGCAATAAAGCCAGTACTCTTTCCTTGATTTTATGTAGACCACTTTTACATCATAATTCAAAAATATAAGGAAACTTATGTAGCCGTAATAGAAATTCAGTAGAATTAGAAAGTAAAAGCAACAAAATATAAAGGGCTGCCAGCAGCTAAGGCTTCGCAAATCAGTTCAGTTAGTTGATGTGTGTATTTGTGGATGTAGAGCCATTGTATTTGTACAAATGTCCCTCCAACATATATACATGAAAGGGATATTAAAGATCCACTCTCTTGGTTTTGTGGCTGAACAAATTGCCTCAAGCTCTTACTAATGGTAATAACTTTTCCTATTTAAACGGCATTTTCAAATGGGAGAAGATTGTTATTTTTTACTTTTTTAAAAATAATTTCTGATCTAAGGAAAATAAGCTAACATCTATACAACAGAATACATTATTGGTAATAACTGACATATGTTGAGTATTGTGTGCTCAACATATATAGCTTGGTGTATACCTTATACATCATTAAAAATAGCAACACTGTAGGTAAGACTGGGAAAATGTATGTTGTTTATTTCAGAGATTAGGGGGTAGTTTATTTCAGAGATTAGCGTGTATCCACATGTAGGGACCATGGAGTGTAGAGTTGGAGGTTCGGCCAAAGCCCTCCTGAGCCACTCCTTGGCAATGTTATTAGTTGTAGGTTCCATTCTATCACAGTTTTAAGGATGATGAAACTGAGGCTTATAGAATTTAAGTGATTTCTCAAGATCATAGAGCTGGTAAATGGTGAAGAAAGAATTTAAAACTAGTATATCTGAATCCGGAATCTGAGCTGTTGACTAACATGTAGCATTGCCATCTCCAGTCCTTGGGGATTTATTTTTCACAGGGCCTAAATGTGTGGACCTTTTATTCGATGCCTTTTTCTTCATTCTTTTTGTTTGCTTAAACTAAACCTTCTTTTGAACTACAAAGGTGATGGTGAGTAACAAGTCCCATGTGTGATTTTATTATACACAGTCAGAAGACAGAAGACACTCAGACAGCCCATCTGCTCAGAGTGTGGCTTACATCAGTTTCTGTATTACGGCTATCTTTTGTAGAATGATTTGTAGCCTTTATCAAACTTCTCTTGGTTAAAAGTTTGTAATGCCAGAGAATCCCTAGCTAAACAGTCAGAGAAAGTAATTCCTTAGAGGAAATTACATCAGCATTATTCATTATTGCATTAGAGAGTGTATTTTTGTCAATTCTCTAGCAGAGATCAAGTTCCTGAGGGAATTAGATGGAGAAAGAAGCATTGGCTATGAATTGGATGAGGTTTTATGTTGCCTGAAGCTTGAGTTACTTATTAGCAAGAGTCCAAAATATCTTCTTTATTGAAGTTTGGAGCTGTCTGTTCCTCAAGTGACAAAAATGTTCAACCTTCATTTGGGGATTCTACCCCAACTCTATTTTGGTTTATGGAATTCTTTTTTTTTTTGCCAAAACATTCTTTATTTGGTCAATAAAGGGCAGAAGTTTTGGATTCTTAAACATTCAGTATTTTTTTAAAATTTAGTCCAGTGTTTATGCAAATACCATTTTGCCCCAAACTACTCTCTCCTCTCTTTCTGGGGCTCTAATTAAATGATTGTTAGACCTTGGAGGGCAGCTTAGATTTTTTTTTATACTTTAAGTTCTAGGGTACATGTGCACAACGTGCAGGTTTGTTACATTTGTATACACACGCCCTATTGTGTGCTGCACCCATTAACTCGTCATTTACATTAGGAATATCTCCTAATACTGTTCCTTCCCCTCCCCCACCCCACAACAGGCCCCAGTGTGTGATGTTCCCCTTCCTGTGTCCAAGTGTTCTCATTGTTCAATTCCCACCTATGAGTGAGAACATGCGGTGTTTGGTTTTCTGTCCTTGTGATAGTTTGCTCAGAATGATGGTTTCCAGCTTCATCCATGTCCCTACAAAGGACATGAACTCATCATTTTTTATGGCTGCATAGTATTCCATGGTGTATATGTGCCACATTTTCTTAATCCAGTCTATCATTGTTGGACATTTGGATTGGTTCCAAGTCTTTGCTACTGTGAATAGTGCCGCAATAAACATACGTGTGCATGTGTCTTTATAGCAGCATGATTTATAGTCCTTTGGGTATATACCCAGTAATGGGATGGCTGGGTCAAATGGTATTTCTAGTTCTGGATCCCTGAGGAATCACCACACTGACTTCCACAATGGTTGAACTAGTTTACAGTCCCACCAACAGTGTAAAAGTGTTCCTATTTCTCCACATCCTCTCCAGCACCTGTCGTTTCCTGACTTTTTAATGATTGCCATTCTAACTGGTGTGAGATGGTATCTCATTGTGGTTTTGATTTGCATTTCTCTGATGACCAGTGGTGATGAGCATTTTTTCATGTGTCTGTTGGCTGCATAAATGTCTTCTTTTGAGAAGTGTCTGTTCATATCCATTGCCCACTTTTTGATGGGGTTGTTTGATTTTTTCTTGTAAATTTGTTTAAGTTCTTTGTAGATTCTGGATATTAGCCCTTTGTCAGATGGGTGAATTGTGAAAATTTTCTCCCATTCTGTAGGTTGCCTGTTCACTCTGATGCTAGTTTCTTTTGTTGTGCAGAAGCTCTTTAGTTTAATTAGATCCCATTTGTCTATTTTGGCTTTTGTTGCCATTGCTTTTGGTGTTTTAGTCATAAAGTCCTTGCCCATGCATATGTTCTGAATGGTATTGCCTAGGTTTTCTTCTAGGGTTTTCATGGTTTTAGGCCTAACATTTAAGTCGTTAATCCATCTTGAATTAATTTTTGTATAAGGTGTAAGGAAGGGATCCAGTTTCAGCTTTCTACATATGGCTAGCCAGTTTTCCCCGCACCTTTATTAAATAGGGAATCCTTTCCCCATTCCTTGTTTTTGTCAGGTTTGTCAAAGATCAGATGGTTATAGATGTGTGGTATTATTTCTGAGGGCTCTGTTCTGTTCCATTGGTCTATATCTCTGTTTTGGTACCAGTACCATTCTGTTTTGGTTACTGTAGCCTTGTAGTATAGTTTGAAGTCAGGTAGCGTGATGCCTCCAGCTTTGTTCTTTTGGCTTAGAATTGCCTTGGTAATGCGGGCTCTATTTTGGTTCCATATGAACTTTAAAGTAGTTTTTTCCAATTCTGTGAAGAAAGTCAGCATCATCCTGATACCAAAGCCTGGCAGAGACACAACAAAAAAAGAGAATTTTAGACCAAAATCCCTGATGAACATCGATGCAAAAATCCTCAATAAAATACTGGCAAACTGAATCCAGCAGCACATCAAAAAGCTTATCCACCAAGATCAAGTTGGCTTCATCCCTGGGATGCAAGGCTGATTCAACATATGCAAATCAATAAACATAATCCATCATATAAACAGAACCAATGGCAAAAACCACATGATTATCTCAGTAGATGCAGAAAAGGCCTTCAACAAAATTCAACAGCTCTTCATGCTGAAAACTCTCAATAAACTAGGTATTGATGGAACGTATCTCAAAATAATAAGAGCTATTTATGACAAACCCACAGCCAATATCATACTGAATGGGCAAAAACTGGAAGCATTCCCTTTGAAAACTGGCACAAGGCAGGGATGCCCTCTCTCACCACTCCTATTCAACATAGTGTTGAAAGTTCTGGCCAGGGCAATCAGGCAGGAGAAAGAAATAAAGGGTATTCAATTAGGAAAATATGAAGTCAAAT
Source organism: Pan troglodytes (assembly GCF_028858775.2). Taxonomy (NCBI): domain Eukaryota; kingdom Metazoa; phylum Chordata; class Mammalia; order Primates; family Hominidae; genus Pan; species Pan troglodytes. The sequence goes on from NC_086015.1 coordinate 6,635,858, forward strand.
TGTCCCTGTTTGCAGATGACATGATTGTATATTTAGAAAACCCCATCATCTCAGCCCCAAATCTCTTTAAGCTGACAAGCAACTTCAGCAAAGTCTCAGGATACAACATGAATGTGCAAAAATCACAAGCATTCTTATACACCAATAACAGACAAACAGAGAGCCAAATCATCAGTGAACTCCCATTCACAATTGCTTCAAAGAGAATAAAATACCTAGGAATCCAACTTACAAGGGATGTGAAGGACCTTTACAAGGAGAACTACAAAACACTGCTCAACGAAATAAAAGAGGCCACAAACAACACAAACAACTGGAAGAACATTCCATGCTCATGGATAGGAAGAATCAATATCATGAAAATGGCCATACTGTCCAAGGTAATTTATAGATTCCATGCCATCCCCATCAAGCTACCAATGGTTTATGGAATTCTTATGTATAGATAGCTTCAGTTCACCCAAGGATTACAAGCATTATATGGTAATAATACATGAAGAAGCAGAGAAAACTAAAGTACAAGTTATCTTCCTTAGCAAGTACAACCTTTGCCCACTGAATGTGCTTTCTTAAGTCTCAGCTTTGAGAAAAAGCAAGGCTTAAGTAAGTGGGGTTCCAGTGAGCAGATATTAGAGTATTTCCTATTGTATTAAGGCAACTGAATGAACTGTTTGAAAGTTTAACTCTCAGGGTGGCTTAGGTGGCTTAGTAAATACAATTATGAGAAGAAATGTTTTCTTCACTTACTTGACTGTAATTTGTTGTTAAGATATATTTTGAAATTGTTGAGTATTTTCTCATTTTTCTGTGCCTCTCAATTTTCTGCCAAAAAAAAGTAATTGTCCGAGAATTTTGTTTTTTTTCAGTTAGGATGGAACAAAGTTGCTGTTACTCTATGTGATTAGGGAATGATGTTTTAGGTGAATTAAATAATAAATGATTTTTCCCATATGCCAACATGGAAGACTAATGAGATTTGAAATGCAGCGTATTTCTTGATATTGAAAATATACAACATGAAATTTTTTCTTTGATTCAGAAGGTACTTTAGGATGTCCTAGTCGGGGAAAATCATTAGAAATTGTCAGTTTCTTGTAACATTGTGGAAGTCCTGGTTTACCGATATTTTTCTGTGGTGAGAGAAGCAGGTAATCAAATCTTTACAGAAACAAAATCCTACAGAAAATAATGCTGGCAGTCTGCTGATTAAAGTGTCTGAATAAAATGGATTAGGTAAATAAAAAGAATGAGCATATAAGTAGAAGAAATTGTAGTTTCTAAATATTAAATTCAGAAAGTTTTGATTAATGACTTACGTTTCATGTCATATGGCTTAAAGATTTTTTGCCTTATTTCTTATCCTTGAAAACAAAGTGAAGTGCATATGAGAGCTCCGGTGGAATAAAAACAGCCCATTATGGGCTGGTCTGTTACTTCTTCAACAAAGTTCTATCTACTGTCATGGGGCAGCTTAGTATGACAGAAAGAAAACAGATGTGTGTTTCAGCTCTTCTACTTAATAGCTTTGTGAATCAGCCAGGATATACAACATGGTTTAGTTGTGCTACAGTAGAAACCCTTTCTGAAATTTCCCTGGCACAGTACTGCACGTGTGTGTGTTTGACTCACAGCGCATTATCCAAGGTGAATGGGCAGAGGGTCTCTGCCGACGGGTCATTCAGAGACCTGGGCTGATGGCGGCTTTCTGTCAATGCCTGCTTCAAACACCGTGGAGAGGGGAAAGGGAAATGTGGCAAATCATACAGGCTCTTAACATTTCTACTTGGAAGTGAGGTGTAATTTCTGTCACATTTCATCTGCCAGAGTAAGACACATAGTCAAAGAAAAAGAAAGTAGGATTCTGCCATATATCCGGAGAGATATCACTAATGACAACCATACCATGTGTTTTTGTATAAATCTCTTAGTGTGTCTGAGCTTCATTATTCTAATCTGTTATTTTTTTTAAAAAGTGGAGGATTTCCCTGACTTGATACCTCTTGCTGTGACCCTCCTCTGAACTTTTGTGTATCCTAGTCACCAGAGGAAAGATGTTTTTTCATTTATTCAGCAAATAATTTTCAGCTCCTTCTATGTAAGGTACCAGCTAGGCTTTGGAGACGTTGCAGAAAACAAAAATAGGTAAGGCTGATCTCCCAGGTCTTATGTTCAGTTGGATTGACAATCAGCAAAATAGATACATATCTATGTAATATTTCAGTTGGTAAAAAGTGCTAAGAGGAAGAATAAAGTAGGGCAGATTTGTTCCAAGGAAAACTTAAGAAAAGGGGGGAAATAATATATGAATATCAGTAGGTGAAGCTTTCTAGATGGTAGAAGAGGAAATGCAGAGCCCTAAGCAGGATTCTGCTAGGCATTTTTTAAACTACTTTATTGAGGTATAATTTACATATAAAAAGCTGTACATATTTAAGAGATACAACTTGATGTGTCTAGAGATAAGAATACACCCATGAAACCATCATCACAATCAATGCCATAAACTTATTCATCGCCTCCATAAGTTTTCACCTGCCCCCTTGTTGTTGTTTTTATTTTGTTTTGATTTCCTCTTATAGTAAGAGCCAATAAAGGAAATATAAGATCTACCCTCTTAGTACCTTTTTAAGTAAATAGTACAGTATTGTTAATCATATGCTCTATATTGTAGGGGAGATCTCCAGAACTTATTAATATTTTGCATAACTGTTCTGCTAGGCTTTTTAAACATTTATTTAGAGACAATCTTACCCTGTCACCCAGGCTAGAGCTCAGTAGTGTCATCATAGTTCACGGCAGCCTCGAACTGCTGAGCTCAAGTGATCCTTCCACCTCAGCTCCCAAGTGCTAGGACTCCAGGCATGCACACCATGCCTGTCTAATATTTTATTTTCTTAGGGACAAGTTCTTGCTATGTTGACAAGGCTGGTTTTGAGCTCCTGGTCTAAAGTGTTCCCGAGTTGGGATTACAGGCATGAGCCACCATGCCCAGCTCTCTGCTAAACATTTTGAGAAGCAGAGAGACCAGGATATCTGGAGTGCAGTGAGTGAAGACAGTGTTAGGAGGTGGGAGAAGGGATCAGAGAGAAGACAACATGTCAGATCATGCAGGGAGAGCCCTGTAGGCAAGGTAAAGACTTTGGATTTTTTTTCTGGATGAGCTGGGAAGCATTGTAGGGTTTTAGACAAAGGGGTGTCATGATGTGATCTAAATTTTCTCTGGCTTCTCTGTGGAGAATAATCTATAGGGCGGCAGTGATGGAAGCAGGAGCACAGCTGGGCAGCTATTGCAGCATCGATGTAAGATAAGGCTGGCTTAGACCCAAGTGGTGGAGGTAGAGATTGGGAGACATGCCAGATTCTGGATGCATTTTGAAGGTGGAGCTATCGGATTTGTGAATGGATTGAATGAGAGGTGTGAGTTTACCACAGTAATTATTACTATATAGATGCCATTCATTTATACCACAAAACCAACTGATGTCCTGTCAGGTGCTAGTGCTGTTCCACAGTTGGGGTTACAGCAGTTGGGTTTTCATGATGTTGAATTCTAGTTAAAGAAGACAAATGATAAATAATTCGAATAATAATTTTAATATGATAATAATCAGTAGTTAGTGCTAGAAAGAAAATTTAATCAAGGGGACGTGAATGATGTAAGTGGCTACGTTGGACAGGCAAGGCCTTGGGGAGCTAAGGCCTGAGCCAAGAGGACTGAGATGTGAAGTGATGGGGGAAGCAGGGGAATTTGCTGGGGCAGCACTCGAAGCAGACACACATGTAGTGCAAGGATCCTAAGGCTTGGGTAATAGGGGAAGATATGTCATTGCAGTTTAAACATCGAATGGGGGGACAAAGTGGTTCTGTATTAATAGGGAGGTCAGTATGGACCACATCACACTGGGCTTGGCAGGACAGGGAAGAATTTTAGATTATCGTGATTCCTTGGCAATAAGAAGTTATTGTAAGGTTTCAAACGGAGAACAATATAACCTAATTTGTCTTTGACACAGGGAGGAGAACAACATACACTGGGGCCTGTGGTAGGGCAGGGGGCGAGGCGGAGGGAGAGCATCAGGAAAAACAGCTAACGCATGCTCAGCTTAATACTCAGGTGATAGGTTGATGGGTGCAGCAAACCATTATGGCACACGTTTCCCTATGTAACTAACCTGCACATCCTGCACATGTATCCCGGAACTTAAAATAAAGTAACTCACAGTGACTGATGGGCGGATAATGGGTTTTAAGAGGACTTTGACAATGAAACCATTTAGGAAGCTATTGTGTTATGACTAATTCCACATTTTCTTATCTGAACACAATAAGTTGACATTAGTTTTGTTTTTAAAGTGAAATAAATATTTGCCCCTCCATGCTCCTGCCCCTGCTTGTTCGTCAGCATTCTTAGGGAATGAAATGATCCACAGAAGACTTCCCAAATAGCTGTGGTTTCCCTCTTTAAGGTCTGTATCTTTAAAAGCACATGGTCCATGTCAGTGAAAGTTTTTCTGAATATTTAATACATACTTACCATTTAAATGGAAGATAGTAAGTAAAACCTGAACTTTTCCTTTGCCTCACGGCAGTATTGGTGTTGGTTAAAAATGATAACTTCAGAGACTTCAGATCTCCAGACCCATGAGCTTTACAGATGCTAGCTCTATTCTTTTTCCCTTGGCTCCTGACTGTGATGTCCTTGTGCTTCCCTTCCACAGTCTCCTATCCCCAGGTTTTTAGGACACATTTAATCTTCTTTCTTGATACATTGCTACTTCTCTTGTTGAGTATTTGATGGACTTGGTGACTGTTACATTCTTCCAAGGCCACCTTTTTTTGGCATCTGGTTCAAACTATGTCTGTTTTTGCTAGAAACTGTCACGTGAATAAAGGAAAGAGTAGAAATTATTATAGTCATATTGCAGAGCAATTTGAACATTCCACTGAAGTTGAATATGTGCTACCTACAATCTAGCCATGATAATTCCAGATATATGCCCTAGAAAAGCAGGTGCATATACACAAGAAGACACATTACTGGGATGTTCACCTAGGCATCATTTGTAATAGCAAAATGGTAGAAGCAACCTAACTGTCCATTCAAAAAGGGAATGAATAAATAATCTGTTTATTCATATAATGGAATATTGCATAATAAAGTAACTGAATTAAAGCTATATGTATCAATAAGAATAACTGCAAAAATGTAAAGTGAAAATTAAAAATTTCAAAAGGATATAAAAATGTAATGTAATGCTCTTTATATATATTTTAGAAATACCAAAATAATACGTGTGTATATACATATGCATCCACACACACACACATGCACATAACTAATGGCTAATACAGTATAAAAACATGGTAATGATACATAAACCTTTCACAAAACTTCAGTGAATAAAAGCAGGTAGAAGAGAGAAAGGAGGACCTAGTTGAATCTGCCCTTTTTAAATGCTATGTTAAAAAATAGATACATATGTTTTTAACCAATCTGTACAATGTTCTTACCTATTATGTCTGGCTTTTGATTTCGTAGGGTATCAATTTATGATTTTTCCATATGATAGAAATATTTAATAATTTAAAATATCATATAAAAACATGTCTTTTATAGTTCTTCCTACAAGCTGTATTTGATCACTTCTGTGGTTTTATGGGTGGCTCATAACATCTAGTCACATCATAAAATTCTTTTTTCCTTGTGATTGGCTGAATCATCTTTAGGCGTGATGCTTAATTTTGACATTTAGGTTAACTCTTCAATAAAATCACAGGAATTTATTGTAAGATCTAACCAAGGGACTGAAATAAATTGAATGTAGTGAAATTTGAGGCATTGTTTCAGCCACCTTAAAGACCACATGATCTACTGATACAGTTGTTAAATCAACTCAGATAAACATGTGTGCTCCAAGTTGGAGAAATCTGAGGCAGAGAAAAAGAATTGTCCCAGGTGCCCAAGTCCACTTATATGAACAACTTGAATTGAGCACTGTTAATATTAGGCTCTTTTGCCAGGAGTGGTGGCATGCACCTGCAGCCCCAGCTACTCAGGAGGCTGAGGTGGGGGGATCACTAGAGCCCAGGAATTTGAAGCTGCAGTGAACTATGATTATTCCACTGCACTACAGCCTGGGCAACATAGTGAGACGCTGTCTGTTTAAAAAAAAAAAGAAAGAAAGAAAAGAAACCCTAGGCTCTTCTTCCCCTCTCCCCAGACAAAGTCTGCTGCAGTGATCTCGGCTTACTACAACCTCTGCCTCATGGGTTCAAGCAATTTTCCTGCCTCAGCTTCCTGAGTAGCTGGTATTACAGGCACGTGCCACCATGCCTGGCTAATTTTTTCTCTTTTTAGTAGACATGGGGTTTCACCATGTTGGCCAGGCTGATCTCGAACTCATGACCTCGTGATCCACCAGCCTCGGCCTGGCCTCCCAGAGTCCTGGAATTACAGGCATGAGCAACTGCACCTCGCCCCTTGGCTCTTTTTAAAAAATGCATTTGTTTGAGAGTAATGAATAGAAAGGGAAGTTGTGGCATGAACTATCTGATTCTTCTATTCTTCCACTAATGGGAGATTTCATAGGCCAAATATTCTCTCTAGTCAGGGGCATGCCTGATGATGCTTACAGTCTATAAAGAGTCTGGTCTCTGGAGAAAGGATAATCAACAACAGAAATTTTTTAAAAACCCTCATACTTTAGACAAGTCACATTCAGCCACTCTGTGGAAACACTGATTTTTCTACGAGGCTTTCTTAGAGAATAAATATTAACACATATGCTTCATGGGCTGATAGATATTGCTGTGGTTTCAATGTGTCCTCTACAGAATTTGTGTTGAAATGTAATCTGCATTGTGGAGATATTAAGCAGTGTGGCCTTTTGGAAAGTTACTAAGTCACGAAGGATGTGCCCTCGTGAATGGATTAGCACCTTAGAAAGGGGCTGGAGGAAACTAGCTTAGGACCCTTTGCCCTTCTGCCTTCACCATGTGAGGACACGGTATTCAAGGTGCCACCTTGGAAGCAGTGAGTGGGCCCTCACCAGACCCCAAATTTGCCGGCACCTTTATCCTGGACTTCCCAGCCTCCATAACTGTGAGAAATAAATTCATGTTGTTTATAAATTACCCAGCTTCAGGTATTTTGTTATAGCAGCAGGAATGGACTAAGAGAGATTTAATATGGAATCCCAAATAATGAAACAACTATTTGTACTTCTAAAATATAGGTAGTTCTCAAAAGCATTATGTTCAGTAGGATAGCTCTCTAACTTATCTCTAAAGTTAATTAAACATTATGGCTTAAAAATGAGTTTTAGTTTCCTCTCTTTGAACTTCTATAAAGAAAATATACCTTTGAGACTTGAAAAGTTCAGTGCTATGAAACGTCTTTCTAGGGTAGTTTGGGTAGCACCAAAGTCACCTATAATTAAAATTACATATTTTCCATTTTAAAAATTCCATTTTATAATTTTCAAATAAATTTTTTACTATCAATAAAGAGGTATTTTTTGATTTGTGCAACTTTATATGTAGCACTTGGTTTCATTAAACAAATGTCATTGATTTCATTAGCATAAAACTTTATTTTCTTCACCTTAATTTTGAATACAATTACCAAATAAAAGTAGCTTTTATCTTTGTCCCTTTGAGGTTAGAGATGATATCTTCTTGATTTCTCTGTCTCTCCCGAGCACAGTGCCCGCACATGGTAGGTAATTAACTGTCTGTTGACTGGTTAAATTATCTGTATTACAAGTAAATACAAAATGCCAGGTTTTACAAAACACTCATTCCATATTGTCTATCACTCCCACTCTATTTTATTTTTCACCATAGTATAAGTTAAGATATTATTAAAATATTATTGAGATCATCTGGGGAAGTTTGCTCACTTCCATTCTTGAAATTATTATAATCTCCTCTTAAGAAAAAACTCAAAATGTTTAAGAGCATCTCTGATAGCTTGGTACTTGTTTGTATAATGGGATAATTTTATTTCTTCAGTTGCCATCCTGCAAACACTTTTTCTAAGTCTTTAGAAACCTCTGTTTTTAAATTGCTTTTGCTTCATGTGATAAACTTTAAGCCCGTGGCCTTCTAAAATGATTCAGTCAGTCAGTTCTGACATCTCTTCATCTCTTCTTGGTAGCACCCTCACCATTTCTGCAACGATTTCCACTGAGTCACGTTTCAGCCTGTGTAGAAACTCATGATGACGTGTTGTTTTATAATACTTTACACTTTGTGCATTTTGCCATTATGGGGGTGGGTTAATGTGTTATAAATGTACAAATGCTTGTTATCACAGTAAATTCTAGGTAGAGAACAGACCATGGAAATGTTTTTTTAATTTGTAATAGTTTGAGAAAATTAATAGGTATCTCATATGACTTATACCAAAAAATTTAAAAACTATAAACGTACAGCCAAGCAAGAGGGCAGTCATTATGAGTATTTTCAGAGTGTATTGTCTGAGATCACGGTGGCATTTTCCATTGCTAAAAAGAAATGCACAGTTTTCCACTAGTAACTTGGGAGAAATACTTTTTCAGGTATACAATGCAGGGAGTTACTTGACCTAAAATGGGTACTTAAATTTCATTGACTGTTTAAAGATAAGTAAATAATTTTCCCTTTTTTGCCAGAGTTGTTTTCATGTAACAATACGATACATCTTATAACAATACTTCCATTATAACATGCTTTATATGTATTATCTCACTTGATTCAGGTGATGACTATTTTCAATAGATATTGTTGCTGTCTCCATTTTACAGATGTTATAGGCAAAGTTAAAGGTGTGTAGGCAAGTTACATTGATTCAAAGTGATGGACTTCAAACTCTTTGCCTCTATTTTGTTGGAACATTCATTAAATCATATAGCACCTGCTAGAGTGGAGACTTTCAACTCATAAAGACCAGAACATTTAGGGGACAAAAGTACTCACAGCACCTGGAACCAAAAAAAAAAAAAAAAAAAAAAAAGAAAGAAAGAAAGAAACAAAAACAAAAAACCTGTTAAAAATGTCTTCATCACAGACAAGACTCTTTCAAGGGTGCTGATAGCCATGGGACAGAGGGAAGGACAGGTAAAGTTGATGGGCCAAGGAGAGTAACATCACCTTCCTCAGCCTAAGCTGCAGGATTATAGGAAAAGCTAAGTAGCCTCTGGGTGATAGTACCTGCTTGGGAGAGCCGTTGCGTGAATTCACTTTGTAAGGTCCAAAAATAAATGTGACTTAGATACGGTCACACCATTCCTCTCTTTGCCTTTTTTCCTGGGTTACCTGGTGTCCACCTGGCTTTGGCTATTGCCAATACCCAATGCATGGATGGAATACAGTGAGAAGGAACCTGCAAGTGTCAATGGAGGCAGAGGCAGAGAACAAGGATGAGAACAACAAATTTTAAAGAAGCTCTCTTGAACATTTGGGGAATAGAGGTTGGTGAGGAGACTAGCTAAGATGTTTTGTCTCTCTGTTGTATAACAGATTGCCCTGTGGCATCTCTTATACAGGTGGCTATACAGTTTTTAATCACTTTTTAAAATGTTGGATGAGTATTTCTTTTGATTGCAATAAACTTATGGTGAGACACACTACTAGGTGGCCCAGTTTTATTCAGGATATGTAGGAGATGGAGCTTTATAAAGCTGCATTCATGAAGATTCTTAGAAAATATTCTCAGATGGTAACATTTTAAAGGCTAAAAATAACACATGCTTTCAAAGAAAAATCTATTATTCAACTTAATATAACCAGTTTTATATATACATATAATACACACACACACACACACACAACAGAGAGACAGAGATACTTTTTGACTTACAATAGGGTTACATCCCAATAAACCCATCAGAAGTTAAAAATATAGTAAGTCAAAAATTACATTTAATACAGCTAACCGAACCAAATGTCGTAGCTTAGCCCAGCCTAACTTAAACATAATGAGATCACTTACATAGCCTACATTGGTCAAAATCATCTAACATAAAGCCTATTTTATAATAAAGTGCTGAATACCTCATGTACTTTATTGAATACTGTACAGAAACTTAAAAACAAAATGGTTGTATGGGTATTTGAAGTACAATTTTTACTGAATGTGTATTGTTTTGGGGGACCGTGTGTATATGTGTGTGTGCATGTGAATTGGAACACACACAGTTGCTTTTGCAGCAGTTTTGAAGTCAAGATACAACATATACTAATATTGGTTTCACAAGGTAAAGGCCATTATTATCCCTATGAGAATTCAGTGAGGAAGATACTGCTTTTAGCTGGGTAGAATGATGTAGATAAAATATATTTTGATTATTTGAATTAGGAGTTTCATGTGATGAGCTACATTGCTACATATCTTATTTCTTACTCTTTAAAGAAACCAACAAGCTTTTCATGTCTTTATTACAGAATAAAATGGAGTAATATGCCAACATATAGGCATTTAATTTTGTCAAATCCAACTATGCAAACTTAAAATGAAAGGAAATAGGAAGATAGAACAACTTAAATGGCATCAGCAATTTCTCACACTATTTCACCCCAAGAGTGTTAGCCTTAGTGACCTTGAGATAGAAGAAGTGAATCACTTCGTAGATCTCTTTTTATTCTATGCATGACTAGAGGAAGCATCTTAGGGTGCTGCATGTGAGCATTACGTTTAAGAACACAATGTTGTAGAAGTATTTCTTGTATATTGTGCCAGGGGCTTTGTCTGCTTATCAGTGGTGCAATACATCATCGGTGAACTAAGATTTTCATTTTATCATTAATTTGTTATCCTGAGAGTGGCAACTTAGTTTTACTTAAGATAGCTTCCGTAGTTCTAAGCACACGTGGAGACTCCCTGTTCAGAAGAAAAAGTTCTATTTATTTCCATGTATTTTATTAATGATGACACCTTTTCCTAAAGTCTCCCCCAAACTGTTTCATCTCGCTTCTCATTAGCAAAAATGACATCACATAGCCAAACCAATTCCTGGCAAGGAAAAGGATATCATGATCATTTACTTAGATCAACCATGATTCAACCATAGACTTGTGGATGGGCCCATCTTCTATGATGCACATGGCCAGTCAAAGGAAAATTTTGGATTCCAGTAGAAAAAAAAGAAAAGAGATTAAATATTGATTAGGTAGGTGCTGCAACATATTTGTTCATTAATGTACTCTAAAGCACTATTTGTATTTCACATTTATACATTCATATTACTTTATAAGATGGTATACATAAGACCATGTATATTGTACTTTTTGGGCAATATAAGGACTTTTTGTAGGGCTAATTTTGACTCCAATTTTTGCTATATGATCAGAGTTACACCATCATGAAAAAGACAAGACTCAACTCTAATATCAATATTAGCCTTAGTTTAACAGTTATCACTATTGGATGTGTCATAAACATGTGTTTTTAAGGTTGAATAGAGAACCTGATTGGGTGCTATAAAAGTTTGATCAACAACTTAAATGTTTGTTTGTTTGTCTTTCTTAAGGAAAATGAGCATTGAGTTTCTTTCTGTTCCACATTGAATAAACCTCACCAAATCTATCCCTACATTCAGATACTCAGTCCACAAATACTGAGTACCTTCTATGTGCTGACCACTGTTCTAACCCTCGTGGATACAGTAATGAATGAGATAGATAAAGTACTTTTTCTCAAAGAGCTAACATTCTATTGTGAGAAAAAAATAGAATAATCAGAGAAGTCAACAAAAACAAAAAATGTGAGATACTGAAGAGCATGTGAGAGCAGGCCAGTGGGTAAGTACTTTAGGGGTCAAGGAAGTCCTCTCTGAGGAAGCAGAGTTTAAGCTGAAATCTAAATGACAACAAGGAGCCACCATGGAAACACCAGAGAAGTATATTCTAAGCATTGGAAATAGCTGGTGCAAAGACCCTCAGGTGGGAATAAGCTTGAAATGTAGCCAGCAAGTGGGAAAGAGGAAGATGAGGTCAGAGAGGTATGCGAAGACCAGATCATGTGAGATTATGTAATCCAGGTGAAAAGGATTGATTTTGATTCCGAATATAATGGCAAGTCATCGGAAAGATCCACTTGATCAAAAAGTGACAAGGTAACATACTGGATAAGGTATGGGAACAGTATCATAGGGAAACAATTGAAGTACAATTAGGCTGTTGTCCAGGTGAGAGGTGACGGTGGGAAAGACCAAACTGGTGTAGTGAAATGTACAAAAATTGAACAGATTCAGGATGTTTGGGAGATAGGATGGAAGGAGTGAGGAAATGAGAGAACAGGGTGAACTTTCAGACTTTTGGCTTGAGCTACGGCATAGACGATGAATTTTTCTCAGAGATGTGTAGGAAGCAGGTTCACTGAGGAGAGAGAGCAGGCAGAATTGAGAGTTCTGTTTTGGTCCTATTGAAATAGAGATGCCTGTCAGACATCCTTGTAGAGAAGCCAGATAAACAGTTGGATACATCAGCCTGGAGTTCCAGGAAGAGACTAGGCCTGGAGATAGAGATTTGGTAGTCATCTGCATATAAAAAAGCAAAGAAGTGCCCACACAGTTATTTTAATTAATTCCACAGAGCCTTCTAAAGTATAATTTGGAGAACTGAAAATTGATGGGTACTTATTTATTGAAACATTTGTCTTGAAAATTTGTTGACAACACAATTGCTGAGAAATTAATTGATAGTTCATGACAAGCAGTGACGGCTCATTTCATCAAAGTTTCCCTAAAAGACAAAGAAAGTTTTATGTTATTAGCTTTGGCTTGCTTTGAAAATTTGTTTTTGCACATCACTGTTTTGGGTTAGCAATAAAATTCTCTGCATTTGCTTCATAAATCAAACAAGGACACAACTGTTAAATAGTCTGTATCATATTAATTAGGCTCTGAAACAAAGCAAGCATTACAGCCATTTATAACAGGGTATTGCATAAGTTGCTAATCAATGAGAAAAGCAACTAATTAACAAGCAACCAGTCAGCATTTTGAGCAGAAGTTGGTGACTTTCAGCTTAATTAAACCTTGCAGGTGTCAGTGATGATATGAAAGAATCTTTAATCTGTTTGTGTTGAAATTCCCCCAGATCATTTTCACATCTGTACATGTTTAAAGCCCCTATCTACTTTCATGTAGGTAAAGGGAATTCAGTGTCTTAAAACAGTTCACATTTTTAAAAGCCCTATTCTTAATTAAATCATTAAGATTTCTCCTGGATTAAGACAGTGGAATGAAGTTCATCATCTGTTTCACTCTAAAAAAAATCTTAGAGGGCTAAGCAGCTTTATTGAAGTATAATTTATATACCCTAAAATATACTTGTTTCAAGGGTAAAATTTAATGATTTTAAGGAAATGTATAGAGTTGTGCAATTATTTCCACAGTATAATTAGAATAAAGGAAATTTTAAAGTTTGGACAAATTTATCCATGAGGTATCAAAATTACCTTGTGAGGGGGGCTAGATATACCTAGCCTTTAGGAATGACCTATAAAAGCACTGGTACATCTTTCCTTCTAGCCTTCAAGTGTTTCCAACCATCTGCTAAAGCTACCATCAAAAACAGGATTCTAAATGGGATGAATCAAGGATTAAAAGTAATCTATTCCTTAAATAACTTTTAAAATACCATAAATTCCTCTTTAATTACAGTAGATTATTTGGCAAAATTAGGAATACTAGTTCCTCAGGCTGTCTTTTTTTTTTTTTTTTTTAACATTAAGTTCCGGGATACATGTGCAGAATGTGCAGTTTGTTACATAGGTATATGTGTGCCATGGTGCCTTGCTGCACCTATTGACCCGTCATCTAGCTTCCCTCCCCTAACCCCCCATCCCCCCAACAGGCCCAGTGTGTGTTGTTCCCCTCCCTGTGTCCATGTGTTCTCATTGTTCAACTCCCACATATGAGTGAGAACATGCGGTATTTGGTTTTCTGTTCTTGTGTCAGTTTGCTGAGGATGATGCTTTCCAGCTTCATCCATGATCTCATTCCTTTTTATGGCTGCATAGTATTCCATGGTGTATATGTACCACATTTTCTTTTTCCAGTCTATCATTGTTGGTCATTCAGGTTAGTTTCATGTCTTTTCTGTTGTAAATAGTGCTGAAATAAACATACATGTGCTTATGTCTTTATAGTAGAATGATTTATATTCCTTTGGGTATATACCCAGTAATGGGATTGCTGGGTCAAATGGCATTTCTAGTTCTAGATCCTTGAGGAATCGCCACACTGTCTTCCACAATGGTTGAACTCATTTACATTTCCACCAACAGTATAAAAGCATTCCTATTTCTCCATAGTGTCACCAGCGTCTATTGTTTCTTGACTTTTTAATAATCGCCATTCTGACTGTCATGAGATGGTCTAAGAAAAAAGAACAAAGCTGGAGGCATCGTGCTCCCTGACTTCGAACTATACTACAAGGCTACAGTAACAAAAACAGCATGGTACTGGTAGCAAAACAGACATATAGACCAATGGAACAGAACAGAGACCTCAGAAATAACACCCAACATCTACAACCATTTGATCTTCAACAAACCTGACAAAAACAAGCAATGGGGAAAGGATTTCCTATTCAATAAATGGTGCTGGGAAAACTGGCTAGCCATATGCAGAAAACTGAAACTGAACCCCCTCCTTACACCTTATACAAAAATTAACTCAAGAGGGATTAAAGGCTTAAATGTAAAACCCAAAACCATCAAAGCCCTAGAAGAAAACATGGGCAATATCATTCAGGACATAGGCATGGGCAAAGACTTCATGACGTCAATGCCAAAAGCAATGGCAACAAAAGCCAAAATTGACAAATGGGATCTAATTAAACTAAAGAGCTTCTGCACAGCAAAATAAACTATCATCAGAGTGAATAGGCAACCTACAGAATGGGAGAAAATTTTTGCAATCTACCCATGTGACAAAGGCCTAATATTCAGCATCTACAAGGAACTTGAACAAATTTTCAAGAAAAAAACAACCCCATCAAAAAGTGAGCAAAGGATATGAACAGACACGTCTCAAAAGAAGACATTTATGTAGCCAAGAAACGTATGAAAAACAGCTCAACATCACTGATCTTTAGAGAAATGCCTTTTTTTTTTTTTTTTTTTTTTTTTTCTGAGACAGAGTCTCGCACTGTTGCCCAGGCTGGAGTGCAGTGACATGATCTTGGCTCACTGCAACCTCCACCTCCCGGGTTCAAGTGATTCTCCTGCCTCAGCCTCTGAAGTAGCTGGGAATACAGGCACACGCCACCATGACCAGCTAATTTTTTTGTACTTTTAGTACAGACGGAGTTTCACAATGTTGGCCACGATGGTCTTGATCTCTTGACCTAGTGATCCGCCTGTCTCGGCCTCCCAAAGTGCTGGGATTACAGGTGTGAGCCACTGGTGGCCGACCTGAGAAATGCCCTTTTTTTAAAGGGATAGTTCTCTCATGGCTAATTCAAGGAATACAAGGATTCTTTCATAATGATAATGCCTCTATTTCTTCTCAGTTATAATCTCTGTGCAAGATGATGTCATTTTCAAAAAGTTGGAAATGGGCAAACACTTGTATTTGAGATTTAAATAAGTATGCATATAAAAAATATTTGTCATATTGAGCACATTACAACAATTATTTCAAATTTCCAAGAGATGGATGATGATTTGTTGAATGGAAGTAGAAAATATTAAGTAAAATAGCAGCCATCACTTTCTGTGTGCCAGAAACTGTTCTGAGCACTATCCACACACTTAGGACAGTGCCTTAAACACTGTGTATGTAGTAGTTAGAACAGATACATGTTTACATGTAATATGGGATAGGTATGGGGGAATGGATAATGCTTAGAACCATCCTGGCACATAGAAAGTGATGGAAAACAGTTCTTAGAACAATTCCTGGGACATAGAAAGTGTTGTAAAAATTAAATGTGGGTATATATATATATATATGGAATATGCATGTGTATGTGTATAAATATATGTATATGTGTGTATGTATGTATATGTGTATATGTGTAAATATGTGTGTATGTACATATATCATTATACATTTTATATATATACATGTTTACGTATACACATATTATTACAAATGTTTGCTCTATATAAATAAGCTATATGTGGGACATCCAATATAAATATCTATTCTATAAGATTGTTGTAAAAAGTAAATGAGCATCCATATGTACATGTATATACACACTCACTTCATTTTTACAACAACCTATGAAATAGGTATATTGATCCTATTCCAGAAACTAAGAAACTGAGGCTCATAAACAGTTTGCTCAAGGTGCCCCAAATAGTAGCACAGCGGGGATAATTAACACAGAAAGTCAGGCTCTGGAGTCATTGCTCTTATTTAATCAGTATCTCCTACTGGAAATTTTGATTATCAATATTGTTCATATCATATGGCTTCAATTGTTTATCATTAGTGAAACCTACAATGTTTCATTCAGTGTTCCAATCTAATAAAACAATTTGTGTCTGCTCTGACATACTTCTCTTAAAAATGTCAGGTATTTTCAGACACATTGGCAACCTGGTATTGTGGAAGGAGTCGTAAGTTTGGAATCTGGAGACTTAGGTTAGAAGTGATAGATCTTCCAACAGATCATTGCAGAGACTGGGAAATTATTTAGGTTCACCAAACCAGTTATCTGTAAAATACAGGATATGTTCCTTGACCTTATACCTCTCTGTTGTGCCTTCATAATAATGAGACAGTAGCACTTATATTGCCTGAGAGTTTCTGTTTACTTGAGTATCTCTTCATAAAGTGTAAGTTCTTTAAGGGCAGGGACCCTGTCTTTTTTACTGTGTGTCTTCAGCATCCTTTAGGCTACTCCCTCTCATCTCAGAAGCACATACTAAATAAGTGCAGAAGCAAAGTATAAAAGAAGAGAAAATGTCATGATTCCCAAAAACAGTTTTCATCAGGATCAAATGTAAATGAAATTCCATTCCTGGGCTCTTGCTACCAGCTGGCCTATGACTAAAACACCAGGCTGGTGCTGCTTCTAGTAGCAATAGACATTGACTAAAAGGCACGGAAGCAACCTAGAAATTGCATTGATTGTAAATATTTTCAAATGAATATCTTGAAGAATGGATTCAAAACATTCCATTATCCATCTATGGGGAAAATATTTGCAGCCTCTGTATATACCTTTATTTTGTGTTTCTATTATCTCTTAGAGTCTTTCAAAATTGTTGATCAGAGACAAAGGGTGGCTGTTGGATCATAATTGTAAAATGATGGACATCAGAAGAACTATTTAGTTAAGTAATGAGAGAAGGAGCAAGTCCTGTAGAACTTAGTTCTAGGATATCACACAGCACATTTCAGGACTCTTCTTTAAATCCTTAAGGAGAGGTCTTTTCATTTGCCTGACGAAGAACATGAGGGAACAAGCACTTTTTCCTTGAAATGTTTTTTGTACTGATCAGATCTGCTAATAACGCAACATAGACAGACTACCAGGAATGCAACTGCTTATATCCTCTCTGTTCACAAAACATTGCAGTGCATTTGTTGTGCCTTCATTTTCCTCATCAGAACTCAGAGCTCATGACTTTAACCCTTTTCAGTTTTGGAATCAGTTGTTTCTAAGATAGGGGCTATGCTTTGTTTCTGTACCTGGTACTTTTTCCCCTGGCATAAATGAAAGTATCTCTTCAAATATGTACCCAAGTAGTAATATACTCTGTCCCAGTCCCTGGAGAGCTGTACAAACTGGAGGTAAGCCAGTCATTCATTTGATTATATTAAGATTCAATGTTTAAAAGCAGGACAATGCCGTACCATATGAAATCATATTTTACTTCTCACTTACTGTAGCTCAGTTACTTTGGTGATGCAGAAAGTGGTTTTGAATTTAAGACAGCCATTCAGGCTGGAGGCAGGGGCTCACACCTGTAATCTCAGCACTTGAGGAAGCTGAGGTAGGTGGATTGCCTGAGCGCAGGAGTTCAAGACCAGCCTGGGCAACACAGCAAAACCCTGTATCTATGAAAATACAAAAAATAAGCCAGGCATGGTGGCATGTGCCTGTAGTCCCAGCTACATGGGAGGCTAAGGTAGGAGGATCACCTGAGCCCAGCAGGTTGAGGCTGCAGTCAGCCATGATCGTGCCACTGTGCTCCATCCTGGGGAACAGAGGGACACCCTGTATCCAAAAAATATATGTATATATTTATTAAGGGTCCATAGAAATCTAGGTTATAGAATAGGTTATATCATAAAATATTAGCCTCATACCTTTATTCTACTCATAAAAGACTTAGCTGTATAAAATAAATATTGCCACAGGTTGAGTTTAATCCTTTATAATTGCTCGGCTTTCAGTGAAGAATCTCTTTACACAAGAATGTCCTTGTGTGCGGAATAAATCGGACTTTAGAAAATCTGAAAACCTCATTTACACAGAAATATGCACATCTGTACAGCCCCCCTCCTGTGTAATTATTCTTCCTTTGACACAAAGCACTCTAATTCCAGAATGCCTGTGTTAAAAATTAAAGTTGGTTAGGTGTGATTTTTCCTTTTGGATCCTCTTCTGGATGTTGAACAAAAGGAGACTATACATGTAAAAGACACAAACCTAAACATGAAATAAGAAGGACTTGAAATTTGGCTCTAGAAAGTACATATTTGAGGCTGAGTAGGTTATTTTAACTCACCAAATCTTAATTTCATCCTTTGTAAAATGAAATGATGAAAATAATACTTGCCTTATAAGCTTGTCTGGAAAGTTGACTTAGACAGGTCCTGCAAAAATCTTGGCATGTTGCTGGACACATAGAAAGTTCTCAGTTAACGTAAGCACCCCCCTGTTCTCGCGTCTTCCTCCTCACCTTCTCATCGCTGATGTATATGAAAGTATAACACGCAGCAAGGGAACTAGACTGAGTCTGCCTCAACACATTCTGGAGGGAAGTATTCTGTTCTGCCTATGCTCCTTTCCACAAGTTTTATTCTAATCGTCAGATGTGTTCTACTTCATCTGAGTAATTGTTTGTGATAACACCTGGAGAGGTCTTAACTTTTGTATCTTATAAAAACACCAAACACCGCATGTTCTCACTCATAAGTGGGAGTTGAACAATGAGAACACATGGTCACAGGTCACAGTAAGGGGAACGTCACACACCGGGGCCTGTCGGGGGGTGGGGGGCTAGTGGAGGGATACATTAGGAGAAATACCTAATGTAGATGACCGGTTCATGGGTGCAGCAAACCACCATGGCACGTGTATACCTATGTAACACACCTGCACGTTCTGCACATGTACCCCAGAACTTAAAGTATAATAAAAAAAATTAAAAATAAAACACCAAAATATTAAGTGGGGAGTGACTTAATGAACCCCATGGAATGAGAACGAAATACAATGTATATACATTTAACTTGTACAGTTGTAAGCAGCATTTTTCAGTGGGCTGTGATATTAATTCCATTTCACAAAAGAATTTGTGAGACTCTCAAGCAGGTATGGCCAAGAGAATGATCCTCATTCTGATTTAGCTTCTCAGAAGATTGATGTTCTCTCTGGCATCTTTTGTGTGTCCAGCATGATACTTGCAGCAGACCATTATGTGCTGTCATGCTGCTTCTTGATATCCAGACTCGGTGTGCTCTGCAGAACTGCAGCCTCGCTACATGTTTCAGTGCAGGAAATTCACATGAAGGGATCCTTTTCCAGAGAGATTGCTCAGGCAATTTCAGTTCCATCTCTGTTCTAAATGTTGGAAAACACCCCCTTTCTCTCAGTCTACCCTTGCTCTGCATGCCTATCTTTTGCTTTGCTGTTTCTAGATTCTGCTTTTGGTTATGTATCCTGTACTCACTATGGCAGTAGGAGGAGATTTAATATTTATTACCTTTTGGTGGGAAGAATAACTTCCAGATGAAAGTCCAGCTGAAAACATAGTCTCCTTTGGACAAGAATATAAAGACTTCAGTCTGCCAGAGTAGCATTACTAGACACCTGGCTGCAGGAAACGTGATGTTACTTTTTTGACATCTCTGCTCACTGCAACTTCTGCCACCCGGGTTCCAGTGATTCTCGTGCCTCAACTCCCCAAGTAGTTGGGATTACAAGTGTGTGCCACCACGCCCAGCTAATTTTTTGTATTTTTAGTAGAGATGGGTTGGACAGGCTGGTCTCGAACTCCTGACCTCAGCCCACCTCGGTCTCCCACTCCTGACCTCAGCCCACCTCGGTCTCCCAGAGCTTGCTGGGATTACAGGTGTGAGCCACCACGCTCGGCTGGACAAGCAAGTTTTGAAGCAGAGGAGTTGTCTGAAAAATCTGGAATATGGGGGCAATTATGGAGAAATAATAATTAGTACTGTTCATTGAATGTTTTAATGTTTGCCAGACCTTTTGAGTTCTTCATATACATTATCTTAGCCTACCTAAAACAACCAGGTAAGGATGTGTGTTAATATATCCATTTACAGATGAAGTAATGGAAACTCAGATAAGTAGATATTTCACGCAAGATCACGCAGCTGGTGTGGGAAAGCTGAGATCTGAGACTGGTGCACTCTGACTCAAAAGCCAGCACTCTTAGGGATTAGATTTCCTTGTGTGAAAAATAGGTCATATGAGAATGATGGAAGCATATAGCTACTTTTCTTTTTTACCAAATACTAATTCTGCATATACACATAGTAAAGTAGTTTTTCTGTAGCTATCAAGGAGTTACCTGAAAAGGAAAGGGTGACATCAGAAATCCATGCTGTGTTGTGGGGGCATATTTACTCTCACCTTAATAAATGCTGCAAAGCATTACAGAAAGCTACTTCCCTGCTCATGGTAATATGACAAAATCCTTTCATCTTCACGTTTTTCAAAAGTGATATTCTGGTGGGCCTGCAAATAGTAAATATTAGCTTCTTGAAAGATCCTTTATTGAGACTAATTTTTTTTTCATTTTCATTCTCATGGTTTATTTTCTGTGATTTTCTACCCCCTTGTTTTGCCCATTCATGGTCCATATATTTTTGTCATTTTAACTCCTCATCCTGAAGCACAGCAATCATTTCTGAGTTTTATGGATCACTGCACAGATATTCTGGTGGTAGGCTATTAATCCTTATCCAACCACACAGCAGTTTTACCTAGGCTTTGGGATGATATTTAGCTGTTACTGTGGAGCTTCCTACTGGAATCTAGAGAGAAGAGGGGCAGGGGAGGTCAGAGGATAGGTAAACATAAATCAGGTTTGTGCAGACAAGCATGATGAATGCTAGTTCCCAAAGTGCTCTGCCTTTTGTCAAACTTATATATTAGGAGAGAGGGTTGTGTGGCATGAATGATGAATCATACAACTGCTCTCTCTGGTGAAAGGGCAAGCATAGAAACCACTGCAGTAACACAGTAGCTTGGATGCATCATAGGGCTTGGGAATACGGAGTGGAAAACAGTAATATGTGTATCAGCCTGAATGAAACAGTAAGGAGAACAGAGCAGAGTGTCCCCTGACTAGGAAATCCAGATCAGTCAAAAGGAAGTGAGTTTGGAGAAGCAAAAGAAGATACAGTACGTCAGGGTTTCTTAACCAGGCCTCACACATAGAAAAAAACAAAACAAAACAAAAAAACCCTGTCTGTTCATTAACCATTTACTGAAATTTAGCTGTTTCTTCAATTATTAATGAGATAATCATGGAATTTTGATCAGTTACAGTGGCTTTACCACTACCAGAAGTCACTGATTGATTTCTTCATATATAATAGTTATTACATGTATCTCAAAATATTGTTTACGCCATTCACTACTTTGAAATTTCAGTAGCTATTACATTCACCACTAGAAACATATATTTTATTACAAAATTTAAAAATACTTTTAAAATTGTTCTTCAGTATAAATTGTTGTCTTTGTAATTCTGTGTATGTTATTTTATGCACTAGAAAATACTATCCTGAAAAAGCATTCATAGGTTTCACCAGTACACTAAAAGGGTCCAGGAAACAAACAAAAAGTGTGAACTCTTATGGTCGATGCTGTTTTTAATGTTAGGTGAGATTCAGCTTTTTAAGAATTTAATTTTTAGAAAGCTTGAGAGAGAAAAATTTCTACTTTGCTATATTCAGTACAATATATTTTGCCACAAGTCAGCATCTACCATGAATAAAAATTAATTTGGGGACTAATGCCTTACCTTCTACTTGTCAACCTTGCAACCTGCCTGTCAACGTGAGACCATGGCAAGCTTTTCAGATTAATCAGTGCTAATTCAGCTTCCATTTCCTTTACTTGTATTATACAGATAAAGTTTGCAATGAGATTAAGAGTCTTGGTTCTTAATTGGAATTTCTGATTCTCTCTCTTTTGTTTTTTTCGAGGCTGAGTCTCACCCTGTCTCCCAGGCTGGAGTGCAGAGAAGTGATCTCGGCACACTGCGACCTCCGCCTCCCGGGTTCAAGCAATTCCCTTGCCTCAGCTTCCCCAGTAGCTGGGACTACAGGCGCATACCACCACTCCCAGCTAATTTTTGTATTTTTTTAGTAGAGACAGGATTTCACCCCATTGGCCAGGCTGGTCTCGAACTCCTGGCCTCAATGATCCACCCACCTCGGCCTCCTAGAGTGCTGGGATTACAGGCGTGAGCCACTGGGCCTGGCCTCTGATTCTTGATTTTAGCTGTACTACTTAATTAGATATGTGAAACTAGATATATTATTTTATCTCCCTAAGCCTCAGTTTACTCATAATGTGAGTAATAATAGTAGCTACCTTATAGGGATGTGGTGAAGGCTAAATGAAATAAAGAGAACTTAAAACAGTAAAAATACATAGTAAGAGCTTAACCCATAATTGCCAGTATTGTTTTCAGTACATACTGTAATCGTGCTTAGTAAGAATTGTAACCCACTGCCATCTTCAACCTCCAAAAAGGCAGTGGGTCTCTAAAAACCCATGCACACCTCCCACGACGCCACAAGAGCAGACTTCTGGGACCCTGGACATCCTGGGACCTCTTCATGGGATGGCTTGTATATTCTATTCTAAAACTATTTTCATTAAATATTGGGTCAATATACAAGAATACTTATAAAGTATACCTAAGGTATAAAGAATAACAATGTAACAGATACTTAATGACAGTTTAAGCCAATTATCATTTACCATTAGCTCTGAAATTTCCAGAATGCTCCTCTGTGATACCAGTCTC
The DNA here is from genome assembly GCF_028858775.2 of Pan troglodytes. Lineage (NCBI taxonomy): Eukaryota > Metazoa > Chordata > Mammalia > Primates > Hominidae > Pan > Pan troglodytes. The sequence goes on from NC_086015.1 coordinate 6,659,043, forward strand.
TTCCCTCCCAAGTGTAACCATGATCCTGAAATTTGTGTTTATTATTCCACTACTTTTATGGTTTTGCCACATGTATCTCCCAATATAAACTTTGAGTGAATGGAGTTACGTTGAAACTTGTGACTTGCTTCTTTCACTCAGCTTAAGTTCCTGAGATTTATCCATGCTGCTATAACTAGATCTGTTTATCTTATTTTCACTTTTCCATCATTATTTGTGAATTGGTATTCTATAATTTGCTATCCACTTACTATTGATATCCTCTCTTTTTTTGCTATTATCATTAATTTCTGCTATGAATATTGTTAAATATGTCTCCTGCTGCACCTGATTCTAACAAGTAGAGTTGACTCATGAGGTATTTATATCCTCAGCTTCACGAGATAACACTAAATTGTTTTTCAAACAATTTTTGTTGTTACATTTGTTCTACCAGTATCGAATTGTTCCTGTTCTTTCACATTCTGGACAACACTTGACAGTGTCAGACTTTTGCCTGTTTGACAATTCGTTGAGTTTGAAATGATATCTCAATATTTTAATTTGCAATTAAACGTCTCCTTATTTGGAGAAGTTCTGTGTATTCTGGGCACTATCTTTTGCCAGTTCTCTTGAGTTGCACACGTATCCTCCCAGTTGCTTGCTGGCCTTTTCACTCTTATTTGGAGTCCTTTGATAGAGCAGAAGCTCTTAATATTAACATAGTTGAGCCCGTTAAGTTTTTTCTTTATGATTGTACTTTGTGTCTTCTATCTTAAAAATCCACAATCTAAGGCCGAGGTGGGCGGATCATGAGGTCAGGAGATCGAGACCATCCTGGCTAACATGGTGAAACCCGGTCTCTACTAAAAATACGAAAAAAAAATTAGCCAGGCGTGGTGGTGGGCACCTGTAGTCCCAGCTACTCGGGAGGCTGAGGCAGGAGAATGGCATGAACCCAGGAGGTGGAGCTTGCAGTGAGCCGAGATCGCGCCACTGCACTCCAGCCTGGGTGACAGAGCGAGACTCTATCTCAAAAAAAAAACAAAAAACAAACAAAATCCACAATCTATTTTTCATATGGGTAAAAAGGACTAAATAAAATCTCCTTATATCATTTAAGAGGGAAAATAATTACCCAAGAGGAGAGGAAAGAATTGGATTGGCTTGGAAGTGGTTATTTTTACATTTTTTCATCTGTAGCTACACTGTGGGTAGAAAAATAGAAAAATTACTTGTGATAACCCAGATTACTTAGCATCTTTAGATAATAAAAGTTTAGTCTTACTGTGGCATTCACCTCTAATTTAACTTCATGAGTCTGTTTTCTTAGTCAACTGTACTAGGTGCTAGAGATACAAAAATTGTTACGAGGAGGAAGCAAGCGTCTAGGCCTCCACATCTGGATAGCCATTCTCACATTTACCACATCACAGGGATGCCATTCAGGGGCAGTACACAGAAGTTTATCTGTGTTTCATTTTATAATCTTAGTATTTTGTGTGTCCATACTCAGTCTGCCCTTGGTTCCCACTCCCCACTTTGCTCTTCTTCGTATATAATTTGATTTGTGCCTCATCTTCTTACTAGTCTGAACATGTTGTTGAGGTAGGATATCCAACCATCCTGGTTTGGCTGAAGTTGGGAGACCTCCTGGGATGCAGGACTTTTAGTGCTGGAACCAAGCCCCAGGTACCTGGGACAAATTGGTCACCCTACTTTGAGGGCAAGGACTATGTATGTTGCATCTTTGCACCATGTACAACTCGTTTTACAATGTTTACACATAGACAGTAGTTTTTAAATGGATTTTGCATTAAGTTGGAAGGCGCTCAGTTCTGACATGGATCCTTCCAGTCATTCTTGCAAGTTATGTTTATTTTCTAGCATCTGATTTCATGAAGCTGCCATTTTTCTTAGACAAGTTGACTCTTTTTTCTTGAATCCACTGACCTTAGGGTAGCAGTAAACTTTGTTTACCAACAGGGCTCTGTCATCTACATGAGGGATGTTGCCATTAAGTGTCTTTTTTTTTTTTTTTTTTTTTTTTTTTTGAGATGGAATCTCACTCTGTCGCCCAGGCTGGAGTGTAGTAGCGCGATCTCGGCTCACTGCAAGCTCTGCCTCCTGGGTTCAGGCCATTCTCCTGCTTCAGCCTCCCGAGTAGTTGGGAATACAGGTGCCCGCCACCACGCCTGGCTAATTTTTTGTATTTCTAGTAGAGACGGGGTTTCACCGTGTTAGCCAGGATGGTCTCGATCTCCTGACCTTGTGATCCACCCGCCTCAACCTCCCAAAGTGCTGGGATTACAGGCGTGAGCCACCGTGCCTGGCCAACTGTCATTTTTCCCCACAAATGCATCAAAGCTTGTTTATTAAAACAAATTTATTATGAATCAGGATTAACAGATTAACATTTAACATACTTTAATTGAAGATATTCATTTAGATTTTGTTCTGTCGTCAAGTAATCACAAAAGTTGTAGTTACCAAGTTTTCTGCCATTGTTGAATTATCCCGGAGGTCACATTTTTGTGTACAAATTGATGAGGGACTTGCTTCATAGTGTAATTTGAGAGGTGGCTGAACTGGCTTCTATAGCTAGACATATTTCCCCTTTTGGGCTAGTGAGTGCCTCCATTAGTTGTCACCCCTTCCATTGTAAGCCATTTTTCCTCCCGCATTCCCTTATAAACCACAAATGCCTGGGGGAGCCTCAGCATATTAAGACAGTTTTGATCGGTACCCCTTTTAGCAGAAGTTATTTTTTCAGCTGCTTTGCAAAGTAACAGATGAGAGGGAATTTGACCTTGTGAAAGCAATTGTGAGGCAGCCAGGTAGGAGGTGCCGCAGGAACACTGAGCAGCAGGGGCAGGAGGCCGTAGCTGTGTGTGTGGGAGCTGGAGTAGGACACCTTAAGAGAAATGGCTTTAGGGATCAACTTTGCTATTCCACAATGCTGTGATCTTGGGCAAGAAAAAAGTCTTTAACAGGTTTGATTTATGAGAATATTTTCCACTCTCGATAGAATGCAATGGATATCTGATGCAGTTTTGTGCCATCTAAGTGACTACTGAGAGAAGATTTCCAAATTTCTCTGATTGCCATCAGTAGGGAGTGATGAAGTGGGATTTTCTTTTCTAGTTGCCTTTATCCGTGTCGGTGAAATGAGAACAAAGCTCTCTATTCTCTCAAATTAGAAAGAAATCATATCTGAATCTCCAAAATCAGTTGAACATCCTTCAACCAGTAGTTCCATGTCTGATGTGTAGACAGTGGTAACTGCCATATTGAGAGAAATGTAATCTTGTGATAATTCAGAACTGGACATAACCAAAAAAGTGGTTTTTGATCACAAAATTATTTTCTGGATTGTAACAATTTGGAACTGGATATAACCCAAAAGGGTTTTTTTGTTTGTTTTTCACTCATGATATAATTTGTCTGAGAAAAGCTTCCCCAGTTGTGTGGCAAATAGATTAGGAGGCCTATTTGAGTAAAAATCCAACTGCTGTTACAGTGGACCTTCAGAATAATTTAATTTGGTCAATTGTCCATAGCTGTAGTGAAATTTTGTCTTAAGAAATGGTATCTGAAAGGAACTTACGTTACAGACTGAATGTCCCCCCTCAAATTGAAGCCTTAACCCCCAAATGTGACTATGAGGTCATAAGGGTGTGGCACCAATCCAACAGAATTGCTGTCTTTATAATAAGGGGAAGGGACACCAGGGATACATACACAGAAAAGGCCCTGTGAGGACACAAAGAGAAGGTGGTCATCTGCAAGCCAAGAAGAGAGCCCTCACCAGAAACCAATCCTGTTGGCACCTCAGTCTTGGACTTACAGCCTCCAGAGCTGTGAGAAAATAAATTTCTGTTGTTTCAGCAACCCACTAGATGGAATTCTGTCACGGCAGCCTGAGCAGACTAATGCAGCATCTAATTTAAAAAAAAAAACTTTTCAAATATTCAATTTTCCCAAGTCCGGTGATCACCACTTGGTTTCTGAATTTGATTTTCTATTTTCTAGTGAAGAATTTTACCCTGTTCCTTCCCGTTCTAGGTTCACAGACTGACTTCTGGTCCTTGCTGGGGGTACTGCCAGCCTTGGAGGCTGGTGACTTGACTTTATAAGAAAATAGAAAACCTAAGTTATAGCACCAGCTTTCTTAGTTTTCCACAGTTCATGGTTCTCCTGTAGGCCACTAATATTCCTGATACATCTCTCTAGCTTTTGTCATAATCAAAATCGGTTGACTGTATAATACGTGGTGCCTGCTTGCACTGATGCTGTGTTATTCTGTTTGTTTGTTTGTTTTCTAAAGGGGAATCTTGTAGATTACTAGAGAGTTCATGATACTCTGGTATTAGTTATGCCACAAACTAGTGTTAATCCATGGACATTTCCCGCCAGCCCAACCTGCCGCAGAAACTCAATTTGAGGGTTTTCTCTATGTTTCTCGTTAATATAACTTTCATCCTTTGCTAAGTTATGATTTCTCTTTACCTGGAGCCAGAAAAGTAGGACCTTGAGCTGAATCTGCCTCTCTACCTGCTTTTGTAAATGAAGTTTCATTGGCACACACAACCATATTCATTGGTTTATGTGTTATCTATGACTGTTATCACACAACAATAGCAGCATTGAGAAGTTATAAAGGAGCAAAAAAAGCCACAAAACCATCTGAAGTCTTTGTGCAGTGGCTCATGCCTGTAATCTCAGCACTTTGGGAGGCCAAGGCTGGTGGATCACTTGAGGTCAGGAGTTCAAGACCAGCCTGTCCAACATGGTGAAACCCCATCTGTGCCAAAAAATACAACAAAAATTAGCCGGGCATGGGGGTACACAACTGTAGTCCCAACTACTCGGGAGGCTGAGGTGGGAGAATTGCTTTAACCTGGGAGGCAGAGGTTGCAGTGAGCCAAGACCCTGCCACTGCACTCCAGCCTGGGCGACAGATTGAGACCCTGTCTCAAAACAAAGAATCTGAGCCTAAAATATTTACAATCTATATATCTATCTTACTAAAACATATACTTAAGGAAAAAGTTTGCTGACTATTGCTTTATGTTACTTATTGGCTTGACAAGCCCAATACATTCCCATTTCTTATTAGTACACAAATCATAAATAATACTGAGAAACTATAACTTAATATTGTTAAATCTTCTTCTCTGTAATTATAGTAAAATTTGAGAGGAATTAGTATGGTATATCCCTATCTGTTTATTAAGGGAGTGTGTGTGTGTGTGTGTGTGTACTATATGTTTAATAAAATCTTAGGAATACTAGGATTTGTTGAGTAGCGTTCTTATTTAAAAAATGTGTAAAATTTAAAATTATGTAAATATTCATAATACAGAAGTCTTATTAGCTTTAAAGATTTACCTGGGTGAAGACAGGCATTGTCCGTACTTGATCAAGTAAATTTTCAGTTCATTCAAAATGTATATTTTTCTTGCATCTTACCAAACCTCAACTTATAATCAGTTGACCAAGTTATAAAAGTTTTCTTTCATTCCCATCAGATCTCAATCTATATTGGTGGAGGTGGGAGTGGTAATATTATAAGGCAAAATCTCTCATCTGTTCTCCAGAAATTAAGTCTTAACAATGTTTTCTAAGAGCAATAGCCCTGATGCAGTGCTTAATGCTTTATTTCCATATTTGTTATTTCTGACTGCTAGAAAGCAAAGGTCACTAGGTCAGGAAATTAGCTTGAGGGGGAAAAAGGAAAGTAGTTACTCTAAGGTTAAAATCCATGTAGTATGATGGGTTATTGTGATGAATATTTAGTTTTGAAAGACTTCATTTATTATGTAATAATAGCCATATGCAGTTAACAGAATGCTTCTGTTAGTGAACCTCACAAATGATTTAGTAACCCCCAGAGATTAGCTGGATGTTCATATGTAGTAGAAGAAGAAAGCAAATTTGACATTCAAAACAACACATAATGCAATGAAAACAAAATACCCCTTAAGAGTTACCATGTACTATACAAGACTCACCAGTCATCCCCAGTACCATTCAGAGCATGAGACTGGTTCAGTCATGTCCACCATCTGGTTCTATACCGGTTTTCAAGTCCCAATGATCATAGTTTTGATAATGTACCAGGTACCATATTAAGGGCTTCATATGTAAATAATTTTAAAGTTTTTTTTTTTTAATTTGAAGAAACAGAAGTCAGGTTAACAAATATGCCTTAGGTAAAGTAAAATTCAAACCAAGTAAGTAAGAGTTCAAAGTTTATGCAGTATTAAAAATCATTTCTGGCCAGGCATGATGGCTCACACCTGTAATCCCAGAGCTTCAGAAGGCCAAGATGGGAAAATCACTTAAACCCAAGAGTTCAGGACCAGCTTGGGCAACATAGGGAGACCGTATCTCTACAAAAAAAAATAAAAATAAAAAAATAAAACTAAAAAATTAGCTGCACATGGTGGCGTGCACCTGTAATCCTACCTACTTAGCAGGCTGAGTGAGAGGATCGCTTGAGCAAAGGAGTTCAGGGCTGTTGTGAGCCATGATTGCACCACTGCACTTCACCCTGGGGGACAGAGCAAGACCCTGTCTCAAAATACACATACGCACACACACACACACACGTGTGTGCGTATGTATGTATGTATGTATGTGTGTGTGTATATATACGTATATATGTATATATATACATATATGTATATATGTATATATGTGTGTATATATGTGTGTGTATATATATGTGTGTGTGTATATATATATGTGTGTGTATATATATATATATATATATCTTCTGCAGCCACACTTTGTTTATCTCTCTCCTGATCTGTAATCTCTTAAAAGACAGAGACTGTATTTTGCTAATTGTTTAATTCCCCTAGTGCTCATCTGGTACATTTTCTACCTAGTGCAGTCGTATCTTATTTAGAGTCTCATTTCTAAAAACTGTGCATAGACAAAATTGGTTTTCAAAACCTTTTAGGTAAAGCCCATGTTGGAGACTGACATATTACATTTCGGTAAACCCAACACTTCTGATTTTCTTCATAACACTGGAAAAATATGGCTGTTTTTCAGTTGAGCATTAGATAAAGGACTTTTCCTATCCTCAGGGGTCATGTTGTATGTAAAATATATTCTTTCATACACCAGAATTACACTCAACATGACATTGAGAGGCATGAAGAGATCAAGACTTACTCAAAGCGTTGCACATTTATGTCTCTCTTCTCATGCTCACTGTGGGGCATAGTATTGACATTGAGGGAACCCTGAACAGCACTATCCTTGAGCCTCTTAGGGTGTGATTTAACTCACCTAAGTTAAATTCACCAATGGTGCCAAAATATTGTACCAAATAGAGATAAAGACCTCACATTCCTTTAGCACTTACTATATGCCAGCCACATTGAATGAACTCTGCACTTAATAATTCTCATGACACTGCACAAGATATGTCATCACTGTCTTTGTGTTATGAGTGATGAAGCTCAGGTGTGCCTCAGAAAAGCTGAGTAAATTCCCCAGGGTTGCCCTGCCAGTGAATGCCAAAATCAGGATTTAAAGACCTCAAATGCTTTTAACTATCTAGCTTTGCATTTTCCTTAAGAAATGTTGATTGAAAAATTACAAGTAATAGTATATATAATTTATATTTTGTATATATAATTTATATATACATTTATATAATATCTATTTATAACATATATAAATTATATATACAATCTAAGTTTGTACACTATCTGCCTTTTGCTTCAAGTTGATTTTTATAAATAGTCTTCTCCATGTTGTTTCTATATTCCAAAGAATTATTTAAGGTAGTAAAATCATCAGCCATTTGTAAATAGGAGTCCAGTCATGCAAACCTTAGCTATAGCCCCACGAAGGCTACAACAGCTGGGAGCACTGTTCACATAAAACACAACATAAATGATGCCGCCACCCAGGGTGCAGAACAATCACTGCCCTTGCCTGCTAGCTAGGCACTGGATTCATCAAGAACATTTTAGGAACAGATAAACTCCTAAAACTCTTTATCACACTTCATTAGTTACATTCAGTGCTATGCGTCCGAATTCTGCTCCTGTACATGTTTAATAAACAGAGATGTCTACACATTGTCTGATTGTAAATTGTGAGGATTTCAGCATGGCGGACTTTGGGTCCATAAACACATAGGCTTCTCATGTTTATACAGAAAGTCAAGCTTGATTTGGGGCTTAAATCCATTGTGAAAATGCAGTAGATCTTTTAATTAGGTGAGGATATTTCTAAAGACATCTTTAATGTCTATTTTATTAGTGACGATAATGTAATCACAAAAACAGCTAAATCCAAAGTATCCTCTCCACACTCATAGTAGTCCACCGCCTGTAAAGGTCTTTAAGAAAGCAGAAGCACAGTGTTCATAACCTTGCTGGCATGAGGTTAATTCAGAAAGTCACTTGGTCTTTGCTCTTGACCTCAAAATCTACCTCCTGTTAAGGAGAAAAAGGAAGAAAAGCATTTGCTCGTCACTTGTCAGGAAATAAAAGGAAGAAATGGGATACTGAGAGTAAAGTAGTATAGTGGAAACACGCATTTTCTATTTTCTACTTAAAGTTCCATTACGTTTCAACATTGTTGATATTGTAGATGAAGAAATGCTTGCCTACTCTCTACAAATGATATCCTATCCCTTACAAGAACAGATAAACATAGTGGTTGGGAAACAATTTAAATTGTTTCTGAGTTCTTTGGAGGATTTCATGTAAATTCATTAGTAACTCTGGAACTATCTACTGTGCATTTAAGGAATTAAAAATGTATTAGTTTCACTACACAAATGTATTAGCTTCCACTCTGTAGTTAAATGAAAAATGTATTAGCTTATATGTATAAATATCTTAACATTCAGTCTGTGGTATTTTCTCTTAGATATTACTCCATTTGAACTAGTCTATAATGCAAACACTGCTTAAAGTCTCAATGCTGGAGAATTACACTTTTTAAAAAATTTTCTTAAGTAGCAGAAAATATTTGTGTATGCGGCAATATTTGTTTAATATAGCAAATAAGTATTCCTTCCTAAAAATGCTCTTTCAGAACTTGTTCAATGCTATAATAGTTTTGGAAACTGAAGAAGGATATTAGTTTTTGAAAAATTGGAAAAAATGCTTTCAGAACTTACTCAGTGCTATAATAGTTTTGGAAACTAAAGAAGGATATTAGTTTTTGAAAAATTCTAGGGCCGGGCACAGTGGCTCAGGCCTGTAATCCCAGCACTTGGGGAGGCCAAGGCAGGTGGGTCATGAGGTCAGGAGATCGAGACCATCCTGGCTAACACGGTGAAACCCCATCTCTACTAAAAATACAGAAAAAAAAATGTATATATATATATTAGCTGGGCGTGGTGGCATGCACCTGTAGTCCCACCTACTCCGGAGGCTGAGGCAGGAGAATCGCTTGAACCTGGGAGGCAGAGGTTGCACTGAGCCAAGATCACACCACTGTACTCCAGCCTGGGTGACAGAGTGAGACTCCATCTCAAAAAATAACAATAAAATAAAAAATTCTATAAATGATTACATACATTAACCACTTGAAATCTAAAAAAAAGAAATCCAGTATTGGGGTGAAGATTTTATTCTTAGTAGAAAGACCTGGTATGTGCCACTCAGTTATTGAAGGGATTTGTTTCATGTAGTAACTAAATATAGATCAGCAAGACAGATATCTCGGAACCATCTAGGGGAATTTGTAAGTTTTCATCGAATTTTTTTTTGTAGTGAGCGATGTTGCTGTATTACACTTAAACTGAAACCTATTCACTCTCTACGCACCTGTTCAATGCCACCACTCTGGATAACTGTTAAAATTCCTTTCCCTCTATATCTCCTTGAAAAATAGCCCGTTACATCTGATGGGTCAATCTGACAATCTCCAAAGAAAGATAAAAGTAAAGTCAAAAAAGGACAGTGCGAGATACTGAGATACCAAACTGTAATTGGAAATGAAAATATTTTCTCTTCATTTTTCTGGTTCTCCCACACTTTTTCCTCTATTAACAATTTTAGCCATGCCTTATCTCCCATTTAACTGTAATTTGAAAGTGAAAAATCTGTGAGTAAAAAAGGTGCTGTTTGTGTATATCTACATAAACATTCATGCATCTCTATCCCCCATGTCCAGTGGCTCCTTCACCATGGAATAACTAGATCCCAATTTTCTGTTCCTTTGTCTTTCAGTTATTTTTGGAAGCTTTCACAAGGGCGCCTTGAATGTGCGCACAGCAGGACTTGTTAGTTGGAGGCACCACCCAGCATCTGCCCTGCTCATTGCCTATTGTGGCTTTTTCTGGCCATGTTCAGAGCTTGCTCTTGGATCTTGATGAAATTGAAACTGGCCAGATTGTCCCATAGCACTGATGTTTATGGTTTCTTTAGAATAAACATAGAAACTGACCCTCCCAGTCTTAAAACTTGAGAAAGTTACATTTGTTGAGTTCCTTTCTCAGGAAACCAACCATCAGGTCTCCCAGATAGTTTCAAGGAACTGAAACTTACCAGATCACCACCTCTGGACAATGAGACACCAGACCCTTCATGCATCATTATTGCCTAACCGAGCACCTGCTTCCTGTGGACCAACTTCTCTTCCTTACTCCTCCCTAATTCCTGTTTTCCCACATATGGTTACATTTCTTCCCTGCTATATAAACCCCTAATTTTAGTTGGTGAGACAGATGAATTTGAGACTGATCTCCCATCTCCTTGGCTGCAGAACCTGATTAAAGCCTTCTTCCCTGACAATACTTGTCGTCCCAGTGATTGGCTTTCTCTGCAGTGAAAAGCAGAACCTAGACCAAACCCCAAACCTTGGCATTTTGGTATTGGTAACAAAAGCTTCCACCACCTATTAGGAGGAAGAGGACAATAGAGCTAATTCCACATACTCTAAAAACTTTACATCATCAGGCATCAGAATATACTTCATCCCCTCTCTTCTTTGGCCCCTCTGTTACTATTGAGGAATACTAATTATGCTTATGTAAATTAGACATAGAAGATAGAATATTTATTGCCTATAGGGGCTGTGTAATCATTTTATAGAAGTCAGACACCTACAACCTGCTCACCTGGGGAAAAAAACCCAGGACTTATTTATCTCTACTCTTTAAATTATCTGAGTTAATAAACACATCTAGAATTGAAGTGTTTTAGAAAATAAATAAAAGTCCTCCTTAATGCATTTTTTTATTGGATAATCTCCAAACTTCCCAACCCAAACTCATATCTGTTTATTACTTTATAACTGTATCCCCACTCCTAATATGAACAGTGAAGTCCAAATAAGCTTATAAAACCCAAACAAAATTACAAACACCAATTACCAATAGAGGTAGATAAATTTTTATAAGCATCAAATTTTATGAAGAGTGTTTTCTAGTCATTTAAATGTATTTGCTGCTGAAGGACAAAACAGTATTAACTATCTCAAAGGCAGTGGCTTTAGAATTGACAATACCCTTTCATATACATCTCTATATCAGTTTTTAATTATTTGTAATTATAGTGCATAGTTTCCATTTTCTTTTCCTCTTTCTTTCTTTCTTTGTTTTTTGTTTTGTTTTGTTTTGTTTTGTTTTTGAGATAGCGTCTCACTCTGTCACCTAGTCTGGAGTGCGGTGAGTGGCATGATCTCAGCTCACTGCAACCTTGACTTTGAGGGCTCGGTAATCCTCCCAACTCAGCCTCCCTAGTAGCTGGATCTACAAGTGTGCACCACCACGCCTGGCTAATTTTTATATTTTTAGTAGAGACAGTGTTTCACCATGTGAGCCAGGCTGTTCTTGAGCTCCTGGGCTCAAGTGATCTGCCTGCTTTGGCTTTTCAAAGTGCTAGGATTACAGTCCTGAGCCACCGTACCTGGCCTCCATTTTCTTTACATACACAAGGTGCTTAAAACATTTTTTTAAATAAGCTAATTGTAGAGGTACAATTTGTAAGTGAATGGATTAACAATTTGCCCATAGTTACAAGTTTAAAAGCAAAATGGATTCTGATTCCAGGTATGTCTTCCAAATTCTGGCTTTTTTAAAACTGCAAACCATGATCAAAGTTAGATTAGGCATTCGATGAAGAGTCCTCCTTTCCAAAGGGGCCCTCCTTTGCCTTATCTCTGAAACCAGCAGAGTACACACCCTTCAGTTGCTGTTCTTCAGGTTGTGCAATACAGGGGCCCAAGTATGTCACCCCATGATTGGTCCCTGCCTCAACAAGAAACATCACTGAGCTTTGAAGGTACCTCTGCTGTCTGTGTCTCTTGGGATTTGAATTCATCCTCTTGATTATTACTGCCCTGCTTATTCAACTCCTATAAATCCTTGATTCTTGTCCATTAGCCTGTATGTTTTACTATAGTTGTCACCACGCATGTGACATTGGGTTATCTGCCTAACCTCTGATGTCCCTCTAGACCTGTCATCTAATACTCATGCCTACCCTTGCCTAAATGTATTTTCTACACTTGTAACTTCCGATTACAGACGCTTCCCTTGATTGACTCTTCATCAAATGCCTAATCTAACTTTGATCATGGTTTGCAGTTTTTAAAAAGCCAGAATTTGGAACCCATACCTGGAATCAGAATCTATTTTGCTTTTAAACTTGTAACTATGGGCAAATTGCTAATTCCTTCATTTATAAATTGTACCTCTACAATAGAGGTAGATAAATGATAGGTCTTTAATGAGTTACATGTATAAACTGCCAACCACAGTGGTGGAATTTATAGGAATTTAACAAGTGATAATTATTGTTCTCCTCTTGCTTGACTTTAACTTCCACCTTATTGGAAAAATTTTTCCATTAACTTCTACCTTAATGCCCATTCTCACATGGCTTCAGATTCATGACCCTGTGCAGATTCTTTAAACCTGTTAGTGCTCTTTTGGATCCTTGATAATAGCCTTTCTCTGTTTCCAGCCTCACCTTCAAACTCCTGGTTTCATGTGATTCAGTGTTGTGCCCCTGTCCCCAACAGAGCTGTAGCAATAAAAGGTTTCCCTTTCAGTAAGATGTGAATATGCCTTAAACCTCTTTAAGCCCTTAAAATGTAAATCGAATTTTATTTGTATTATAAAGAAAGTTGCGGTTTACAAATTGAAGATTTCTGTAATGAAGAAACATTTATCTTTTTTTTTTTACTTTGTGACACACATTCAGACATGTCATTAGCTTTTTTAAAACTGCAATAATCAATAAACTTTGATACTTACCTATTTTAATTCTATTCACAACTCAAAAACTGTATCAGAGTGAATTTCTTTATATGAAAACTAATATCGTTGATGAAACCATTTAGCTAGACATATACAGTGTGATGACTAACAGGCATCTCAAAGTCAACTTGTTGACCTGACCTCCTCTTTTTCTCCCCCAAACCTGTGTCACCTGCACATGTCCCCATTTCAGATAATGACAACTTCATCTTTTTCATTGCTCAGACCAAAACCTTAAATTCTTTTAAAATTGTTTGCTTTCTCTCATGTCCCTCAGCCAATATGTGGCTTTACCTTTAACATGTATTCAGAACCCAACTATTAGTTCTCACCACCTTCCATGCTACCATTCTGGTCTGAGACACCAGCAAGCATCTTTCTTCTGGAATATTAAAATACCCTCCTCATTGGTCTGCCTTTTACTCCCTACAATCTATTTTACAATTTGGTCTCACTGCTTTTCCCCTTTCCTCCTACACTGTATTTTCAACACAGCTATCCGAGTGATTCTTTTAAAAAGTAAACCAGAACACAACATTCTTTTTTTTTTCTTCAAAAACTTGCATTGACTCTCCATTTTACTCAGAGCAAAGCCAAAGTCCTTCTCTTACTCTGTCATGTATAACCTGCACTGCATCCCTCCTCGACTATCTAACTCCTCTCCTGCTAATTCTATTCTATGATATTTTCTTCTATTCCTATTTAATTCTGTCCTAGTTCCACTCGTGCCCTGCCCCACCTGTTAACATGCCAGGCTTGTACCTGCCATCAGGCTATGGTCTACTACTCCCTCAGATCAGTGCTTGCCCAACTCCATCTCTTCCTCAAAAATTTGCTCAGACCTCACCTTCTTAATGAAGCTATTCTAAACACCTGTTTCCTACTGCATCTTACGCACTTCCCTCCACGTTCATGGAGCTCCCTTACCCTGTTCCACTTTTTCTTTTTTTGGTAACATTTGTAAACTTCTAACACACTATGTATTTTGCTTATTATATTTTTAATAAATTCTTCAAGGGCATGCATCTCTGTTTTATTCCCTGAGAATAGTGCCTGGCACACAGCAGGTACTCGATGCATATTTATTAAATGAATGAATTTTTCTTTGTCTGAAATAAATTTATTTGGAAAATATTTAACACATTTGTGTTTTGTTTAGTTGGGGTTTTGTTACTACTGCTATTTCTATAAAAGGTTGAAATACAGAAGGGAAAAGAAAATCTCACCAGCTATCTGGCCTTGTACAGATAAAGCCAAATGATTGAATGCTTGACTGAATTGACTGGTTGTTTGGACATATTTTTTGTAATAGCTTAAGGAACAACTAAGCTATCTGACTTCCACCCCCTTTCCCCTTGCTAGGGCTAGAACTGTCAAAAAGGCACATAATACACACTTGGGTTTTAAATAATTTAGTTAATTGAATTCAATGAACCAAAAATACAGTGAAAATCATCAACATTTATATGTAAAACAAATTCTGTTTTTGTCTGGCTTAAAGGGGATGTAGCTGGGGGCTAAAGGATTAGAAATGAGTAAGAGAATAATCTGACATTGCTTTGCTTTTCATGCAAGCTTTCTAAGCTCTCAAATGGCAATGTTGGAGAATTCATTACATTGTGGTAAAGTATGACAAGTTGAAGAGTCTAAATTGAGTAACAAAAGCAAACACCAACATATTATACATGAAAACTGCTGTTGAAACAACAGATCAAAAACTGTACTCTAACACTGTAGCGCTTTTTATATTTTTCTTTATTCAGAGATTTTGTAAGGCTATTTATGGGTTAGCATGGAAGGAATAAGGCTTTCTACCAAAAGCAGACACACAGTTTTTGTACAGAAATATGTCTACCAGGGATTATATACTGAGGAAATGGTGAATTGATGGAAAGAATATGATAAACAAGGGGGGAAATGTAGTAAAGAATCAGTGGTTACCTGATGCAGTTCTTTAAGAAAAGGTTGATTGGGTAGTGGGAACACTTACAAAGCTAAACAGTGACTGTGAGATAAATAACTGGACACAAGAACAGCTCTTTAATATCTAGTGAGTGTGTGTGTGTGTATGTGTGTGTGCGTATATATGCACACATATATGTTTCACACACTGTGCACATACACACACACTTTGTATGAGGAAGGTCTATGATCAGAAATACTAACATCACTATTCAGGCCTTGATGACAAATTTTCCACTCCTGTGATAATTCCTTTGTAGCTGATTGACTTTGGAACCAGAGAGTCCCTTCTAACAATGCAGCTATTCCTAGGATTATAGGTTCTCATCAAGACCTCTTTTTAAATGTGTCACATTTGTCAGGTCACTTTTCTCTCTGAAGGAGGCAGTATCAGAGTGCTGGACAGAGGATAAGAGGGGAAGAGAATAAGGATGATTAACAGGAAGAGAAAAAAATTGGAGGGAGGTCATAAAGATTTTCCTTGATTTCTCAATTGTGCCTTGGCATGGAACTAAGACAAATTCTGCCAGATCACCCATTAAAAGTCAGTGTACTTAATACCCTCAAAATTAATGCTATATACAACTTCAACTGTATGTTTTTTAAAAAAAGAAATGCACCAAACACATTAAATTTTAATGATGGATAGAATTAAATGCTGTCATATGCTTGGCCTTTGCAAATTGCTCCATTAATTATTATAGGTGCTTCCAGTGTGACATGTGAGTATTAAAAAAAACTGTATTGAATTTATCTGTAAATAGATTTGAAATGATTGGTGTACATTCTGTTGAAACTTCCCAGGGAGTACATATTATTCACATTTTTTGTAGACGTGAAAGTAGGAAACACTTAAATTGTCCAGAAATCAGCCTTTGCATTAAAACATCTGCATTATTTTATTCCTCATAACTGTAGGAAATATCTCATTTAAGCAATCTTATAAGTCAACTAAATGCAAATAAATTCTCCAGTGGAGAATGACAAGTTCATCAACTTGATTCTCTCCCACTCCCGACATTTTCTGTCTTATTGTCAACTGCTTCACATGGTCTGTTCAGTGGATGTGTTTGTGCACCATCTTCACCATGACCCTAGTCTACATTCCTGGTTATATATCATTACTCTAAATATCCCCCCCAAACTGTGGCAAAGCTTTGCAGCACAATGAATTACAATGCAATTTGGTATCATGGAGGTGAATTTTTAAAATTTTGTTCTTTGCTGTTTTGCCAGAGCTGATTGATGCCAGAAAGGAAGATTGCTTAGAAACTGGGATTCTATGATAGCCTGTATTGACAGATGCAACTTTTAAAACCAGTCAGATTGCAAGCCACTTTTACATCATATTGAATCATATACTTAATTATGCCTGTACTTCTTTCACACCTTAACTCTGGTGAATCTCAAAGTATTTCATGAAAACTTGGGGAAGGAAGACATCCTCCGTATTAGTCAGGGTTCTCCAGAGGGACAGAACTAATAGGATAGATGTGTGTATAAATGAGAGTTTATTAAGGAGCACTAACTCACATGATCACAAGATAAGGTCCCACAATAGGCTGTCTGCAAGCTGCGGAGCAAGGAAGCCAGTCCAAATCCCAAAACCTCAAAAGTAGGGAAGCCGACTGTGCAGCCTTCAGTCTGTGGTTGAAGGTCCAAGAGTAGAAGTTGCAGTA
Source organism: Pan troglodytes (assembly GCF_028858775.2). Taxonomy (NCBI): domain Eukaryota; kingdom Metazoa; phylum Chordata; class Mammalia; order Primates; family Hominidae; genus Pan; species Pan troglodytes. The sequence goes on from NC_086015.1 coordinate 6,675,912, forward strand.
CAATGTTTGAAGGCAGGAAGCATGCAGCATGGAAGAAAGATGTAGGGCGGGAGATTAAGCCCGTTCGTCTTGCTACACTCTGCCTGCTTTTATTCCGGCTGCGTGGGAGATTAAGCCCGTTCGTCTTGCTACACTCTGCCTGCTTTTATTCCGGCTGAGCGGGAGATTAAGCCTGTTCAGTCTTGCTACACTCTGCCTGCTTTTATTCCGGCTGCGCTGGCAGCTGATTAGATGGTGCCCACCCAGACTGAGGGTGGGTCTGCCTTTCCCAGTCCACTGACTCAAATGTTAATCTCCTTTGGCAACACCCTCACAGACATACCCAGGAACAATACTTTGCATCATTCAGTCCAGTCAAGTTGACACCCAATAGTAACCATTAAACTCTCCTTCCTCTATTAAACCACATAAATTATATAGAGTATCTCACATCTTTAGTGCCATTGCCTGCTAGCCTGACCATATTTTTTATATGTGTGTACACATATACAGGTATGTGTATTCAGAAACAGGTATATGTATACATTCTTGTGTATATTGGTATTATAGCCAAATCTAATATGTGTAGCTTCCCTGTGTTTGATGAATCCCCTCCTTAATGTCTCTCCCTCTGCTCACTGATCACACACATATTTATTTCTGCACTTAAAAGATAGATACTTACATTTTTCTGTCCTTCTGTCTTTGTTCCTGCTATTCCTTCCTCACTCATCTCCACTTGTTGAAACTTTGTCTGCCCCTCAAGACCCAGGGGGCATATTTTGTTCTGATTGTTTGGGTCTCAATTCAAAATCTACCAACAGATAGGCTGTGTGATTTGATGCAAGTGACCTAACCATTCTAAACCACAGTGTCCTTTACAGGGCAGTGGTGATGGTAATAAAATATACCTCATAGGGCAGATGTAAGGCTATATTGAAATAATCTTTTTAAAACATTATACACAACTCTTGCCACAAAGGAAGGGCTTAAACAATGCACACTAAACTCTATCATCTCTATGGAGCCCCTTTTATCTCTATGTATTAATCTCTTCTCAAGTGATCTCATAGTGATTTGCTCTTAGAAAGCTTTTTGTTTGTTTATTTGTTTGTTTGAGATGGAGTCTCTCTCTGTCTCCCAAACTAGAGTGCAGTGGTGCTATCTCAGCTCACTGCAACCTCTGCCTTCCATGTTCAAGCAATTTTCATGCCTCAGCCTCCAGACTGGCTGCAACTACAGGTCCCCACCACCACACCTGGCTAATTTTTGTATTTTTAGTAGAGGTGGAGTTTCATCATGTTGGCCAGGCTGGTCTTGAACTCCTGGCCTCAATGATCCACCCGCCTCAGCCTCCCAAAGTGCTGGGTTACAGTCCTGAGCCACAGTGCGCAGCCGGAAAGCTCTTATTGAACGACGTTCACTAGTCTAATGACTTGTGTGCATGTCCATCTTCTGCATTACTGAGCATGTATAGATCTACAATAACAAAACTGTGCGAGATGCTGAGGATATAGCAGTAAAAATACAGGTAAGGAATCCCTGATTACCTTTCAGCTGGAGAAGACACATAAACAAGCCAACATCAGTGGCATATTTTCAGATAGTGATAGGAGCTATAAAGGAGATAAAAGTGGTGATGCGATAGTCTCCATTCTGCTTTGTATGTTAGGAGCTACATTACAAAGAGTAGACTGAGACCACACTATTGGTTTAGTTTCTCTTTCAAAGGCTCCCTGACTCCCTATATGTGAGGTCACAGGCACCCTATATAAAGCTGCCAGAGCTATGCTTCATAGCTTCTCTGGCAGCTGCTTCCTCCCTTTCATTCAAATTTATTTGCTCTCATCAGATTTAAACGCATTTTCTCCTTATATCTGATCACCCCACTGTGTCTTCCATTTTACTCAGATTAAGGCCACAGTCTGACTGGTGTTGATTTCAGGTTCATGCCAAGACACTGTAAGTAACTCTCATTCCTCCTTATGATTCCATTTACTACTGCCTAAGAGCACAAGCGCAGAGCCAGGGCATCTGTCCCCATGTCCTGCTCCCCAGTGTGTGTTCTTCCTTAAATAACCAGGTAGGGAAGGGCAGATAAGGAAGCCCCTACAGGCAAGTCCTAATGGTCTTCCAAAGGGAAAGGAACTTGGTCATAGATGCTCTCAATAATAGTACCAACTCCCATCGCCGAGTTTTATTTTAGAGGCTCAGAATGGGTCTAGTGACACTTGCTCTCATAATAAAGTAGAAGAAACATTTCTTTTGGATAAATTGCCCATAGGCTTCATTATCAGAAGCTCCATACATCTAGGTTTCTAACACTTTTACCATCTTTCACCATGAGCTCCTTTCAGAAACTCTCTTGAGTCTCAGAGCCAAGAATGAATGCTGAGGGAAAAGGGAGATGATATCTATCTTGCCATGCTTTACCCTGTATCTCTCTGCCTGTCTATCCATCACTCAATTCAGATGTATACTTTATCCTTCCTTTTTTCTGCAAAATACCTCTATCTAAACCTGAGAGCACAAGACTATAGAAGAACTGGATTTCCTAAGTGAATCCATGGATTTGACTCACCATGCCCTATAGGGTCTGTCTATAGGAGAGTCACAGAAACTAGGACATTTGGGCTCTCTGACCAAGAATCACTGAAAATGGGCGCAGGCTTTTTGTGGCTAACCCTGAGCATACTAGATTAATATATCTGTTTGAAGTGTATGTTAGGGTTGCATCTAGAGATAAACGCAGTGATTCTAACTGATGTCAAGAAAAGCAACTAACCCCTTGTCTTGTATTCTGCAAACATCTAGTATTATTCTGCTTGTTCCCAAGACACAGGCTTGATGAATTAATGCCTCCTTTCCCAGTTAAATATTCAAAACTCATTTGCCTAAACTAAGTGGCAAAGAAAAAAAATTTAAAGATGGTGTGGAGGAGCATTACTTGATTGTACCAAAAGCATTTGATTAAATTGATTGGAGAGCTACAGCCAAATTAACGAAGACTGGCACACTTTACCTATCTCTTTCTCTTATTTTTCAGACATGAAAATTGCTCAGACTTCAAGTCTAGTCGGTGTGAAAGCATTAAGTGTTTCAGAAATCAACATGTCTTATCAATCTATTGTGCTCTGGGGAAAAAAAAAGCCAGTTAGTGACATTATTTCCTTATGTTCTAGAAACCTGATAATACCTTATTGTACATCAGGAGTATAAGCAAATTTCATTGTAAAGAGGTTCTTCTGACAAGATCTGTGAAGAACATGATGTTATTAACTTAGACGTCTGCACTTACAATATAGCTTTTCCAAGACAATTTTTGCTGGGCTACAGGTGGTTATTTAAGACAATCAATTTACATAGAACAATTTATTCTTTTTTCATGCTGTTAAAGCAAATTGGTATGTAATTAGATTTATATACTGAATAATCTCATTTGCATATCCAATTAATTCTTCCTGTTTTAATTTGCTAGGGTTGAATTCACATTAGTAGTAAAAATAACACTTAAATTATAAAGGCCTCAAAATTTTCTTTGCTGTAATTTGTTCAAGATGTTGCATTTAAAAATTGGTCCCCAGCATTCTTTACAAAATCTACTGGGAATATGTGAAAGATTTTACTTAAAAGTGCCCTTAGCCAAATATCACACTTGAGGTTCACTCTTTGTTCATGATGAAGAGGTTAATGGATGGTAGAAAGCTAGTCCTTGCCTCAATACCCAATAATATTCAAAACAAGGAAAACTCAGGTTCTGTTTTCGCCCTCTGACCTTTCATGCTTTGAGTATGTTTAAACACTGAGACATACATGCAGAGAAATGAAATCTGTTCCCAAATAATTTATATTTATTCTTCAACTGTATCACTTCAACTATTGTTGTTTAACACAGTGGGAATATATATACTGTAGACAAATATTATTCTTTTTGGATTCAGATACACCAGAGCTTAGTATTTGTTTGTTTCTTTTGCCACTTCTGATATTGGGAAACCGATTTTGTCTATCTAAGAGTCAGTGTCCTCATCCTTAAAACCAAAAGAGAAAAATATGTGCCTTTCTAGAATGACTAATTTCACATGGCATAACATATGAAAGTATCTACTAGTGTGGATCCAACAACAGAAGATGTTCAGTCAGCCATGGTATCTGGTCTGTAATAAACATATATAAACACTATCAATCAAAATGAATATTCAATTTCTAGGACTTCATAATATTTTTATTAAGTTCAGTGAATGTTTGTTAGTGGCCATTTTCATTACCAGACTTTAGATTCAAATATTGGCTAAGCATTTTGTGCAAATTATTTAGTCTCTCTATGCCTTAGTTTCTTCGTGTGTAATTCAGGAATAATAAAAAGTATTTTTACCTCGTATAATCGTGGTCAGAATTGAAGGGGTTAATACATACCCTTAGCCTATTCTCTGGTGCATAGTAAGCACTCAATGAATGTTAACCATGGCTATCATTGTTACCATGTTGAAAGAATAGGCACCCATATCAGCGTTTCTTTATTGTTATCTATTAGTAAGTGTAAGAGTGTTTTAGGACTACCTTAACAAAGTACCACTGACTGTGTAGCTTAAACAACAGGAATTAATTTTTTCGTAGTTCTAAAAGCTAGAAGTCCAAGATCAAGGCGTCAGAAGTTTCGATTGTTCCTGAGGACTCTCTCCCTGGTTTTCAGATGATCACCTTCTCCCTGTATCCTCACATGGCCTTTCCTCTGAGTGTGTCCAAATTTCCTCTTCTTATAAGGACAGCAGTCAGATTGGGTTAAAGACCACCCTAAGGTGTCATTTAACTTAATCACCTCTTAAAAGGCCCTGTGTCCAAATACAGTCACATTCTAAGGTACCAGGGCTTAGGGCTTCAGCATGAAATTTGGGGAAACGTAATTTAGCTCATAATGCCAAGGTTGAATTTCCCTTATACCTGGTAGAGACCCTGAAGCTCTGCTTTCAGAACTGATATTAAATGTAAGCATATCTGTGTACTTAAGGTATTTAAAAAGCAAGGCCAGGCACGGTGGCTCACACCTGTAACCCCAGCACTTTGGGAAGCCAGGGTGGGCGGATCACCCGAGGTCAGGAGTTCGAGATCAGCCTGGCCAACATGGTGAAACCCCGTCCCTACTAAAAATACAAAAATTAGCCAGGCATGGTTGTGGGCGCCTGTAATCCCAGCTACTCAGGAGGCTGAGGCAAGACAATCGCTTGAACCTGGGAGGCAGAGGTTGCAGTGAGCTGAGATTGCACCATTGCACTCCAGCCTGGGCGACGAGAGTGAAACTCGTCTCATAAATAAATAAATAGCATAAGTAACCTATGCCTTATCTCAAGGTCTTGGCCCATTTTCTGCAGCTACAGCCATGCTTTCAAAGCTATACTTTTATTTTCTCCCCTCAGATTTTTATAGCCTGTGCATCAGATTCATGTAATAGAAATGTCATAACATTTATATTAGGTCTCTATTCCAGAGACCTAGGCTTACACCTCATATTTGTTGTTTGTTGTACAAATATACACATACAAATTACCTAAACTCAGGCAAGTGATTTTACCTCCATGAGACCTCCTTTTACTTATCTGTAAAAGGGGACATGTTTCCTCACAAACAGATGCAAACTAAGACAGGATAGGGAAAAGAATTTTGTAAATTCTAAATTGCTGTAGAGATACCAGCTGTCTCTGCTTACTGAAAAGGCAATCTTAATTCCATTTTCTATTTTATGGTCATTGTTAGTTTACAGTTATTAATATTAAACGGCTTTAGTGGTCACTTTAGGAGAGACATTTACTTTGTTGTTAAACCAATATGTTTACAATTAGATATAAGTTTCTTTCTGGATTTGAAGATAACTGTAATTTGCAGTTGACACTTATGCAAATTGCTATGTTCTGCTGCATACCCATTTTAAAATACAAATCCTTCCCAGTCATCACTGAGTGTATATAACAACTGCAAAGAAAACGCTCTGAAGATTTTTTTTTCCTGTCAAAATGCCACTTTGCCTTCAGAACCACCATCTAAACATTATCTTAATGACACTTACTTTATTTGGAATGCCAGTATCCTTTGTGTAATTTTCAAATAGCCTGCAGATATTTGAAAAACTTTACCAGCTTCTTCATCATTTCAGTCTGGGAAATGAGCATCCTATTACTGGCATGCCTTGTGTTATTGTGCTTTGCTTTATTGCACTTCACACATTTTGAGTTTTTTGCAAACTGAAGGTTTGTGCCAACACTGCATCGAGCAAGTCTACTGCCACCATTTTCCCAACAGCATGTGCTTACTTTGTATCTCAGTGTCACATTTTTGTAATTGTCACAATAGTTCAAAGTTTATTCTTACTATTATATCTGTTATAGTGATCTGTGATCATTGATGTGACTATTGTAACTGTTTTGGGATACCATGAACCGCACCCATATAAGACGAAGAACTTAATCGATCAATGTTGTACTCCGGCTGCCCCACTGGCTGGCCTTTCCCCCATCTCTCTCCCTTCTCCTGGGGCCTCCCTTTTCCCTAAGAAACAACAATATTGAAATTAGGCCAATGAGTAACCCCACCGTGGCCCCTAAGTGTTCAAATGAGAGGAGGAAGCGTACATCTTTCACTTTGAATAAAAAACTAGAAGGAATTGACCTTAATGAGGAAGGCATGGTGAAAGCCAAGACAGGCTGAAAGCTATGCCTCTTGTGCCAAATGGTTGGCTAAGTTATGAATGCAAAGGAAAAATTCTTGAAGGAAATTAAAAGTGCAACTTCAGGCAACGCATGAATAAGAAATTAATACAGTCTTATTGCTGATATGGCAAAGTTTGAGTAGTCTGGATAGAAGATCACACCAGCCGCAACATTCAACATTCTCTTAAGCGAAAGCCTAATCCAAAGCAAGGCCCTAATTCTCTTCAATTCTGTGAAGGCTGAAAGAGGCCTGGAGGCTGCAGAAAAGAAGGTGGAAGCTAGCAGAGGTTGCTTCACGAGATTTAAGGAAAGAGATGCCACCTCCTTAACATAAAAGTGCAAGGTGTAGAAACAAATGCTGATATAGAAACTGCAGCAAGTTTTCCAGATATAGCTAAGATAATTAATAAAGATGGCTACCCTAAAAAACAGATTTTAAATGTAGATAAACAGCCTTATGTTGGAAGAAGATGCCATCCAGGACTTTGATAAGTAGAGAGGACAAGTCAATGCCTGGCTTCAAAACTTCAAAGGACGGGCTTACTTTCTTGTTAGGGGTTAATACAGCTGGTGACTTTAAGTTGGAGACAGTGTTCATTGACCATCCTGAAAGTCTTAGGACCCTTATGAATCATGCCAGATCTACTCTGCCTGTGTTCTTTTATGGAACAACAAAGCCTGGATAACAGTACATCTGTTTACAGCATGATTTGCTGAATATTTTCTGCCCACTGTTGAGACCTACTGCTCAGAAAAAAAGATTCCTTTCAAAATATTACTTGTGTTTGACAATGCACCTTGTCACCTAAGAGCTCTGATGGAGATATATTAGGAGATGTATATTGTTACCCTGCCAGCTAACACAACATCCAATCTGCAGCCAATGGATCAGGAGTCATTTTGACTTTCAAGTCTTATTTAAGAAATGCATTTTATAAGGTTATAGCTGCCATACATAGTGACTTCTCTGATGGATCTCGGCAAAGTAAATTGAAAATCTTCTAGAAAGGATTCACCATCCCAGATGCCATTAAGAAAATTTGTGGCTGGGCACGGTGGCTTATACCTGTAATACTAGCACTTTGAGAGGCTGAGGCAGGCGGATCACTTGAGGCAAGGAATTTGAGACCAGCCTGACCAACATGGTGAAACCCTGTCTACTAAAAATACAAATATATCTATCTATAGATAGATGTTTTACATATAAATATATATATTTATAAGTATATATAATATAAATTCATATTATATGCATAAAATATGTATTTTTATAAATATATATATATATATAAAAGGGAAGGGAAGGGAAAAGGAAGGAAGGAAATTTATAATTCATGAAAAGAGGTCAAAATATCAACCTTACCAGGATTTTGGAAATTGATTCCAACCCTCACGGATGACTTTGAGGGGCTTAAAGCTTTCAATGGAGGAAGCAACTGCATATGTGGTGGAAATAGCAAGAGAACAAGAGTTAGAAGTGGAGCCCAGAGAGAGAAGTGATTGAATTGCTGCCATCATGATAAAACTTGAATGGATGAGGAGTTGCTTCTTATAGATAAGCAAATAACATGGTTTCTTGAGATGGAATCTATTCTTGGTAAAGATTGTGCAAATTGTTGAAATGACAACAAAAGAGAATATTATGTAAACTTAGTGGATAAAGCAGTGGTGGAGTTTGAGAGGATTGGCTTCAGTTTGAAAAGAATTCCTACTGCGGATAAAATCCCAGCATTACCTGCTGAGGAAGTCTGTCATGAACGGAAGACTCAATCAATGCAGCAAACTTCAGTGTTGTCTTATTTTAAGAAATGGCCACAGCCACCCCAGCCTTCAGCAACATCCACCCTGATCAGTCAGCAGCCATCTTAATCGAGGGAAGACTCTCCCCCTTCAAAAAGATAACAACTTGCTGAAGGCTCAGATAATCATTAGCATTTTTAACAATAAATTATTTTAAGTTATGTACATTGTGTTTTTCAGACATAATGCTATTGTACACTTATTAAACTACAGTATAGTGTAAACATGACTCTTGTATGCAATGGAAAACCAAAAAATTTGTGTGGCTCATTTTATTGCAGTATTTGTTTTATTGCACTGGTCTGGAACTGAGCTTAAGATATATCTGTATAGATAAGACTATGAATGTATGAAATTTCATAGGCTGGAGGTATCTTAAAGAACATCTAATTCATTTACAATCCTGTTATAAAGGTTATAGACTCTTTACTATGGAACGCAAGGATATTAACATCTTTTACTAGCAGACATTGAGTGAACAAGTTTATATGTCAAAAAGACTGTTACGGTCTTTTCCTTTCTGATGCCTTCTAAGACATGGTGGACCTACCAGGATAAAGATTCAAGAGTGGCCACTGCAGTCTATTTAACAGCTCCATTCTTTCACCACCTCCTTTGATCTCATCTTTTTGAGCCTCTTTCCTTGCAGTGAAGGGACAAGCAGGGTAGAAAGAAATATTCCCTTAGGATCCTCTTGCTTCCTTTGTGCTCCCGATGATGCCTTTGTATTTTCAATCCGTGGGTCTCTTTAATGCCTTTATTCTCTCCTTCTCCCAAAAATAGTGTCAGTTCACCAAGGGCACCACATAGGTAGTCAGTCATTTGGTTCGATCAGATTCTCATGGAACCTACAAGACAAGCACCCTTTTCACTTTTCTAGGAATGGCCTCCTCTTAGCATATAATCTGGGTGTTACACTGAAAAAAGTCTAGCTCTTCCTTTGATTGAGTAGCATTATCAAAATTACCAAGGGCCAGGCACGGTGGCTCATACCTGTACTCCCAGCACTTTGGGAGACTGAGCCAGGAAGATCGCTTGAGCCCAGGAGTTTGAAACCAGCCTAGGCAACGTAGGGAGACCTCCATCTCTACAATTTTTTTTTTTTTTCCTTTTTTTTCTTTTTTTTTTTTTTTGAGACGGAGTCTCACTCTGTTGCCCAGGCTAGAGGGCAGTGGTGCTATCTTGGCTCACTGCAACCTCCACCTCCCTGGTTCAAGCAATTTTCCCTGCTTCTTACTCCCGAGTAGCTGGGATTACAGGCACCTGCCACCACTCCTGGCTAACTTTTGCATTTTTTTTAGTAAAGATGGGGTTTCACCATGTTGGCCAGGCTGATCTCAAACTCCTGACCTCAGGTGATTCACCCGCCTTGGCCTTCCAAAGTGCTGGGATTATAGGTGTGACCCACCGCATCTGGCCAAAAAAAAGGTGTTGTTGTTTTTTTTTTTAAATAGCCAGGTATGGCGGTTCATGCATCCAGTTCTAGCAACTTGGTAGGAGGATTGCTTGAGCTCCTACCAACATTTTTCGATTGCTGAGGCAGGAGGATTGCTTGAGTTCACAAGGTCAAGGTTGTAGTGAACTATGATTGCACCACTGCACTGCAGCCTGGGCAACAGAGCAAGACCCTGTCTCTGAAACAGACAAACACAATAACACACCAAGAAATTTGGGAACAGAAGGGAAATAAAAACCTCATCCCAATTACACATTCACTTACAAAACAGATACTTAGAAAGTGCCTAAATAAGTACTAGTAATTTATGTAGTACCAGTGGAAAGTGGTCTAATAGTCCTATTATTTCAACTACTATCCTTATGGATCTGCTAATCTAAACAGACACCTCTCTCCCAAAATACAGTAAGTGTTCAGCAGATAATGAAAGGGGACTGCTGTGCAGCTGCTGTGGGGCATGGCATTGAAACTGAATCCAAAGCCCACTGGGTCTGTGAGGTAGATGGAATGTGACAGGGAGAGAAGAGAGAAAAGACTTCCTAGAGAAGGTGCCAATGTTTCTAGGCACACAGGAATAACAAAGAAAACTCAGCAGGGGCCCAGAGCACAGGGACTTGTCCAATGAGATGAGAGAAGCAAGGAAGTAGTAGTACAGGTCTCAGTGGAATCCTTGCCTTAGTATGGTATGTGATTTTTTATAGTGCAGAGTGGATCTCGTGTGTGAATATATTCTCCATCATAGACGTGTGGTTGCTTATCAGTGTGGTCACTTATCAATCACATTTAAGCTGTTATTTAAAATACTTACGGATCTTTTCTTTTGGAACTTTCTTTACGGCTCCTATTTTATTCCTCTGAATATTTCAAGTGCTTGTAAATCCTTGTCCTTTGAAGTTAGATTTCATTTTTGGCAACAGCTAAGCTTTCCATATTTAGAAACTTGTTCAGAGCCATTTCACGGTAAATGTTGGTGTTCATGCTGGGTAATACTGTTTTTTGGTCAAAAATGAATTGTGACTATAAATTAATGAAGCTAATTTTTTTGTGTGGCTTATAAATCAGTTCTCTATCATTTTTAAAGGGGGAATTTTAAAACATACGCGTTAATACATGTGAAAGCTTTTTTAAAAATTGTAAATCTCCACAATTTTTAAAAATTGTAAAAAAAGCAAGGACTTTTTTTATTTTTATTAATCGTTAAGTTATATTACATTTCAACATACTGTGCTTTAAAACTCAATAAGTAAGTTTTAAATTCTCTTTTAAACTACTAGTTTCTTAAGTAATTGTTCATTTGATGTTGTCTACCAGTTGAGCAACTGGTACATTAACCAGAGCTGTAGATTGAGCTCTTTTCCAAATATTTAGATTTTGGGTTCATAGAGAAATACCTTAAGAGAATTGTCAAATGAGGAAACTGACATTCAGAAAGGAGAAATAAGTAAGGTATCTAAGATCACAAGGGTGGTAATTCACTTACCAAATAATATAGTTTCAAATCCCTGACATTAAGTCAACTAAAGGTTGGTCTTTTCACTGATGTAGATCTAGTAATTTTAGTCAGAAATTCTCTTCTTTCTCCTATTTTCTCTCTAAAACCTCTGCCTTCAACCTCTGTTAGTCTCCCCATCTCTTTTTGTATTGCTTCTATCTGTGTGAGGGTTTGGATAACAAGAAGATAGTCTTCTTGCCTTTATATTTCCTTTATTTTTCTTCAGTGACTACTCAAAAATCTTGCCCAGAATGGACACTAAATGAATGAATTTCTAATTGTTTTGCAGCTTTCTCTTCTGTTAGGATCAAGTGACCAGTTCGTCTCTACCAAACCCAGGATGTGTTTTTGATTTATGTGATTTGTGGTTTTGAGTTATAAGTGGTTCCATAAGGCCAACTAGCAGCTAGAAAACAGTAAGTTTGGGACTGTAAACAGTTACAGGGAAGTGGAAGTTTTTGGTTGTTTTATTGTTGTTAATTCTTTGTTTTGTTGCCCTTGGTAGACAAAACTTAAGTGATGATAGAGCTTACAGTTGCTAATTTACCCAATTCCATGCTTTGCTTTTTGAAAGCAATTGCTGTGTTTCCCTTCAGGGGATGAGCTTTATTTACTCCTTCTACTCCAAAGCTGAGCTATAGGAATTCAAGTGGGGTCTGGAAATACCATTGAAAAAAAGAGTTTTTTGACCACCTTGGCAATGGCCAGTTGTTTCTTTCCATGGCCAGCCTCTTTGTTGTTTGTTGAGAATACTGTCTAAGAAAATCCCCTCAAAATTAGAAGTCTCTGAAAACTATACAGATCTCAAGGGCCTAAAAGGGAATGTTATCATTTTAATTATTGTGCTACTTTCAAAATTATACTGTTTGTAATCATGGGTATTGAAAAAGCCCAGACATTTGAGTTTAATTATGTGCTTTATAATCCTAAGATACAATCCTTTTTTCTCATGCTTTTATATACCGTGTTTCTCTCTTTTCTACAACACTTAATAAGGCCAACCCAAGGGTATTAATTCTGGGAATGAGTAAAAATGGTGTTATTCTTTCTCAAAGCCTAGTCAGGTCAGTCCACAAGCATTCAGCCCTGCTCACAGTATGTATTTGAAGAATGTATCTTTGTTTAGAAAAGAAAAGGAAGGTTTGGGAAGAGTGTAGATTAATATTATATGCTGCTTCCCTTTGGGCCTGTTTTTTGCCCCCAGTCCTTTCTTACCCTAGCAAATACAGTTAGGAGTCCTGGATTGCACATTGTAAGAACAAATAGGAATCTGCAGGCCTTCCTGGAAGGTCTGGGTCATAGCAGCTTCTTTGCTTCTTCTTCTTATCTTCTGCGTGGCACTAGCTAGTATGCCCCAGATAACACAGGGAAGGAATTTGACTCCTTGACATCTTACGTGCAGCCAAACACTTCAGAATGTATAGAACTTTCTGAATCCAGGTAGCATCTCACTCTGAATGTCAGATGGATTTTTAAAAAATTTATTCCCCAAATAATTGTTTATGAGGAAATTTGTTGTCTCTCTAAGGTGCAGCCACGTAGAGTCACTTATTCTCTGAAGAGTCACACCCTATAAGTGATATAAATCCTGATATTTCAAGGAATTTAGAAAATATGTTTGTTTTATTCCTCCTCCCTCCAGTGTGATACAGAATCTTAATAAGGAGCCTATGTTGCCTTTTGAATCATTAACTCTGAAGAAAGTTCAGGAATGTTAGACTTGGGAGATTAATAACTGTAACTGCAAAGAGAAGTCTTGTCTATTAAAGAATTTGTGTGCACTATTGCATCACTCAGTATGTATGTGAGGCTTTCTATTTTTAACATTTTTAATGACAAGCTGTCTCCTTGGTTCTGTATGCCCTTCACCTTTGTCAGAATGAGATTGATAGTGAAAGTTTCTCTGCTGTTCTCATAAAAGTTGAATTAAGGGTCTTGATTTCGGTTTAATGTACTACAGCATTATCTCGCATTCATCTAGTGGTCTCTTCTCTGTTTCTGTTTCCTGCTCTGCCTGTATTCTAGCATGCAGGGCAGTTGGCAGGGACTGGCCATGCAAAATAATAGCTGTTTCCAGAATAAGTCATTGAGTCATCTGAAAGTACAACATTATAGTGACATACCTGACTTCTCTATAATGCAGAAAAGGGAGTCATAATAACTGAAAGCACTGCACTTTGCCAGAGCTATTTGAAATGACGGAACATGAATATTTTGACATCTAGTAGTAGCCTAGTGCCTCTTTGCCAGAAGATGCTAATGAAACAAACATGGAAATCACTGCGGTATTACCAAGACTGTTTTGACTTTCTTTCAGGATAATCCCACTGGGTTTTTAACTTGCAAATATCTGAATGCCCATCACATGGAGGAGGAAGCTCATTTGTTTGCAATAGAACTTGAAAAAATGGTGAAAACTAAAGATACTTTCTACCTCGGATTTAGGATTTGCTTTCTGATAATCAGAGATACCTCAAAAATAAAATGGACTTTCTGGAATGGAAAAGATAAGAATGTTTTATTGTCCTCGAGGCATTAGAATTGTAACCGTATTTGGCGAGAATGTTGAAGAGTAGCACCATGCATCCTAGGGAATTTTTAAAACAATTAAAAGAGAATAATTATAAGTCAAAGTTATCAGGAAGGAAGGACAGATGTAATCTCATTTCGCTGCATGATAGTAAATGAAGGTACATATAATATTTCCAAGAGAGAAAAATTTACTCAAAGTCCAAGAAATTCAGAGTAAATTCAAATGGATAAGAAGGTAAAAATGTAGTCTAAGGATTATAACTACTTCTGCCCATGCAAAAAGCAGTTATGTTTATAATCCCAGATTAAATTGCCCAGAAGTATCATCAGATCCCCTATCTGGTTCTCTTTAGAGCATGTTTCACCAATTGTAATCAAAGATTTGTTTTTATGACTGATTGATGTCTGTTTTCTCCCAGTCCATTGTAAATTCCATGAAGACAGCAACTATGTCGGTTCTCTGTTTGAATCCCAAGCTCTAGTACAGTCCCTGGAGCATAATGCGGACTAACTTAACATTTGGTGAATGAATTAATGAATGGATACATTGTGACAATTATAATGTGACAATAAATTATTGAGAGGTCAAGTCTCAAAAGGGAGGTCTAAGCTAATTAATTTTCTGAATGTGTATGCAGTACTAGCTTATGTACAAAAATCTTTCTTCAGATGTGTACGAGTCAGCAGCAACTGGAACTTGGAGGTGGTCTATAGACCCCAATGTCAATATCTGTTCAAGTATTCTATTCGTACCTTATCCTTTGTCTTCCTTTTCCTGTGGTGGAAGGACTGCCAGTTTCGTCTAAGTGGTTTGCCTCAGAGTTCAGGAGAATAGCTCATTGGGAGTTCTGGTCAGATATTTTCAAACTCAAATGAGTAAGCTCTCTGAAAAACCTATACATAATGAAAAATAGTTTAAGATTCCAGTGGTGATTTGATGTGATCTGGAACAGTTCACCCACTCCTACTTGGCAATAAAAATAAATTATGTAATGGGACAGCCAACTGTTATAGCTTGGAAAACTGTTAAAAACTCAAAATAAATATATAGGTTAATGTGATGAAGTACTTGACCGGACAAGCATATTTTTCCAATTCTAAGGGTAGAAAGTGTCTTTGTAAACATTCCTACATGTCAGAAAACTAAATAAAAATGACCTCTAGCTTCGAGGCACTTATTGGAAACCTATTTTAAATTGAATACACAAGCCAAGATAATACAGACGGTTTGATAAGAAACATTAGAGAAATCTATAACATGAGGCTTTTTATTATAGGTTTATTACATCAATCTCTCCAGTGGGTAATGGAACTTGTAAATATACTCTTATGTAGGAGTCTCCTTGTGGGCTTTTTATTCATGCTGAAGTAAGCACAGCAAACTTATTTGCTGGCAGGGTACATTGAATTTAAGATTAGTATTTATTTTGGTTCTAAGGAGGTTTTGCTTTTGTGAATTGAAAGTTGGATCAGCTGCATGAAAACAAGATGGGACTACGGGGAGCACAGGAAGTAAATTAGTTTTTTCTAAATATGCATTCTGTAAACCTACGTATTTAGCTAGCATGGGATGCGTATGTGCAGTTTCTCAGATGGGTGAGTCATGCATCGGATGTGTATGTTTATGGCTCTGTGGTTTGGGTAGAGATAGATATTCAAAATGGCATATTGCAGTTACTGTTTTCTAACGCAAATCGTTCTAGAGAAAAAATATATATGTTTATAAGAAAGATTTCTTAACCTCTTTTTGACCAGTGACTTTCTTAATTTCAGTGGGGGCATATGAAATAAAACCCTCGAAATCATCAGCCACACTATAGATTCCATATCATTGACAGATAACACTGACAAATTATTCCGGCTTGTTCTGACACCTGAATAGAATGTATCAGGTGGTAACTGAAGCCATGAGGATGACTTGCCCATACAAAGGAAAGGATTATAATAGTAAATAGCTATGTTTTATGAATGACATACTAGATAGTGTGCAAAGTGATCTAGATGTGTTATTTCATGTAATGCTATGCTTATGAGACAGCCAGGTCGGAGGGGGTACCTGGCAAAACTCCAGCCAGCCTGTGCCCTGGGGTGGACCCACAGGAAGTGCGCACCATTTGCAGCGGGGAGGAGCCTGGCTGCTCCTCTTCCTGTGTGGAACCTGGGATTCCGCAGGGTGGGAAGTGCTCTATCAGGGACTCTGGCCCAGCAAGAGTCCCTGTTTTCCTTTTTTCTTCCTTTCACCCGATAAAACCCTGTCTTACTCACACTTCAAACCGTCTGTGAGCCTAAATTTTCATGGCCATGGGACAGACAAGGACCCCATCATTAGCTGAACTAAGGAAAAGTCCTGCAATACTTACATCACATGACTATGAAGGCAGGTACCATTGATACTCTCATTTGTCAAAGACGGAAAAGTAAAGCTCACAGAGGTAATACGATTTACTGAAATTCACACAAATAAATTTAAAGTCTGTTCCATCTATCTATGTTGTGTTGTTACCTTAGGATCTCACTTCATATTTGTGAAGAATCATCCTTCCCATTTCCTTAAATACCCAAACCATGAACATTTGTACCATCCTTTATTCCTTTTGGACATTTGCAGCAGAATGTCTGTTTTGTTTAATATTTGCTCATAATCTGGGAAGTGAGTAGTAGTATTCACATTTTATCTGAAGTAAGTGAGACTTAGAGAGGTGGAGTGACTTGCCCAGGCTTCATTTACTGGGTCTCAGTTTCAAGCCTTTTTTTATAATGAAGCTCACGCTATCTCCAATAGAGCATATTCAAGGTTCTAGGTCCAGAAAGGGATAAGCTGCAAATCATGAATCCATAAGAATAAATACCTACTTGCATTTTTATTACCCTAGTCTGCAGTGAGGTTTTTGTTCTCTTATGTCCTATAAAGATCAGTGAATTCTAACGACTTTTACACTGATGTTCAAGTTGGTCCTTAATTTTATTATTTCCCTTTTCACTTATTTGACTTGGCTTTCTACATACCAGATGGTCACCTGAGCCCAGAGCCACATCTTTTCATTTTTTATGCTTTACAGTTTGTCATAATATCTGGTATATTTGATATGCACAAATATTTGTTTGATTGTTTTCTTTTGATATGGTGATGTTTGAACTCATCCTAAATGTACACAATAGTTTTGAGAGACATTTTAAACCCAATAACATGTAAATTTCTTAAAACATTGCTCCTGTTCAGATACATCGAACTGGAAACCTGGTCAGGGATTGTGTGAACAGCTTCATTTTCTCACTATACCTTGTACATGAAATCCTATTTCTGTTTGTCTTTTATTGGCTTTTAAAATAGCATGACGATCTGATGCACAGTCACTGGGCTTTGGCAAATCTCTATTTCCTCCCAGCCACAGAAATTTACATTTCTTCCCAAGCTACTCTGACTGTGAATAATCTATGTGAGGAGTGACCTCAGTTCATTTGAAAGCATCCAACATCCTGAAAACTGTAAAGCCACAGCACTCACTGATTCTTCAAGGTCTAAGAGACGGTTTATAAATGATTAAAAAAAAAACTATAGTAGTATACTCAAAACATTTAAAAAAAAAGAAATAGAGTTATGAGTCTACAAGGACTTATTTAAGAAAGACGTCCTGATATTGGGGGTGGTGGATTCACTGGCACTGTTATATCAAACAAGTATTTCGTGTGTGAGGAGATAAAGCAGCAAACTATACAAAATAAACAGCGTGTGTTCACCTTAGATATCTAGGACGCTTTACTTTGAATAAATTTTCTCTGCTTTTATGAATCCAGACCAATATTGTCTGTTAGGCAAGTTCTGAGTTTGTTCTGCTTCAGGCCTGTCTTAACCCTGCCATTAATTGGCATATGTCCAGGCAATTAAAACTGCGGTATGGAGCAAATTAAAAAAGAGAATTTAAAGCACCAGAGTCATTTGAAATTCCAAGGTCAAATGGAAATAACATTGAATTATCTTCTTTTGGGGATTACACCTGCCTCTATTTGTCTCCACCAGAGGTGATAATCTAGACTTTGGTTACCTACTCTTTGCATCCTCAAAATGGGAACACACAGGAATGCATTTTTCCAAAGGCCAGAATGACAGATATAAGATTGAAGTTAAACACAACTGATGCCCAGCACGTCAGAGCAGGACAAAGAATCAGAGGCAATTTAATCCCACCTTTATGCTTTTGAAAGACAAAAGGAACTCAAGCCCAGAATGGCAAAATGATTTACTAAAGGTCATCACAACTGGGCGCCCCTCTAATTCTGGTAATAATTAAAATCAACAATATTTATTGAACACTGACCTTTGCCAAGCACTGTTTCAAGCTCTTCCCATGTTTTTTTGGTATTATAGTTAAGGAGCGGAGGTAAAGGGACAGTGAAATAAGTATCCTCTGTATCCTACTACTACCAAACAGTTTTTCTTCAGCTGAGCCAATAGCTACCATCTTCCAACTAATTCTTAGCCAGACTTAGATGACAAAGGAAATACACTAAGCATGATTTAGCTTTTACTTATGTCTCCAGTTGTTGTTCTGAAAGTGTATTCATGGCAGGGAAATATCCCAAAGCCAGGCAGCCCCAAGGAGGAGTGCCTCTAGCATGAGTATTCCAGAAAGTCATCAACCTCTGAATACTTAAGTTGACCCTGTGATTTATGTATCTAGGACTGAAATAAAACATTTCTGACTTTCTATACAAGATTTTGCAATGTTTATATTAGTCAAGATCAGCTTTTTCCAAAACGTGCTCCATGGATCACTCCCTTCTCAGGATGCTGTATAAGAAAGAAACAAAAAACCTGTGATCAAATAATTTTTGTTTAAAAAAAAAAAAAATCCTGGCCAGGCATGGTGGCTCGTGCCTGTAATCCCAGCACTTTGGAAGGCTGAGGCGGGCGGATCACCTGAGATTGGGAATTCAAGACCAGCCTGACCAACATGGAGAAACCCTGTCTCTACTAAAAATACAAAACTAGCCAGGCATAGTGGCGGGTGCTTGTAATCCCAGCTACTTAGGAGGCTGAGGCAGGAGAATCGCTTCAACCCAGGAGGCAGAGGTTGTGGTGAACGAGACGCCATTGCACTCCAGCCTGGGCAACAAGAGCGAAATTCCATCTCAAAAAAAAAAAAAAAAAAAAAAAAAAATCCTGCATCATCCTGATGATGTTCATTATCATATAGAAATTTTAAGAATACCCGTAATAAATGTTTTTTAAGTCAGCATTTCCCAAATTCAGACAAACACAGAGCCCAACCCCCTGCCACCTTTTGTTAAAAAATTCATGTTAACCTTCCTGCAGAGCAGATATCAAGAAAGATGTGTGAGAGGAAATTTCATTCAAAAAACACTTATCACGTGCTGATATTATAGCTGATGCTGGGTTATAGAGATCAAAGACCCAGTTCCAGAATTCATAGAGCTCACAAGCTACAGAAAGAGATAAGCTTGTAAATCACAGTTATAATATAGTTTAGTAATTAGTGTCATGCACAAAAATAGGGGATGTGGAGCTAGAAATGAAGATATTTCTCATCACCTTGCTGTTGAAGAGTAGTACTGACTGCTATATTATATTATCCCTAAATTCAGAGGCTTAATTTACTAGAAATTTAGATCTCACTCATATAAGATTCAATGGAGGAGAGTGGCAGCAACAACTATGGTCCATACAGTCATTCAGGGATGCAGATTAATCTTGAATGTGTGACTTTCCAGATGTCTTTGGACATCAACATCCAGCTGCTAAACAGGAAAAGAGAAAAGTTAAAAGGAACATTGTGCAAGATGCTTTTATGATCTAGGCCTGAGAGGATACATTTCTTTCACCTGTGGTCCAATGGCTGGAGTTCATTCATATAACTACATCTAACTGCGAGAGAGGCTAGGAAATGTGGGCTAGTTCTGGGTCCAGCAGGGATGGGGAAAGGGTTTGGTAAGCAGCTAACTAGTCTCAACCTCAATGGGCAATATGAACTTAGGCAACAGAAGGTATAGGGACATTCCAGGCAGAAGTAATCAACTATCTGTTGACATAAAGAAAGGGCAATCATGGCACTATTGACAGCCTATGAAAAGTATGATATGGCAAGAGTAGAGACCACCTGTGGAAGAGTGTAGGAGACAGGATGGCTGGGAACAGTGGCTCATGCCTGTAATCCCAGCACTTTGGGAGGCTGAGGTGGGTGGATCACTTGAGATCAGGAGTTCGAGACCAGCCTGGCCAACATGGTGAAGCCCCATCTTCACATTTGTATTTTAGTATACAAAAATTAGCTGGGTGTGATGGTGTGTGCCTGTAATCCCAGCTGCTCAGGAGGCTGAGGCAGGAGAATCGCTTGAACCCAAGAGGCAGAAGTTGCAGTGAGCCGAGATCACGCCACTGCACTCCATCCTGGGCAACAGAGTGAGACTCTGTCTCAGAAGAAAAAAAAAAGAAAAGGGAAATAAAGACACAAGATCAGGTGAGCTTTTTGTACTATGTTAAGGAGCTTGTATTTTACTTTTTCAATGATGGCGATTTATTAAAGAATCTAAAAATCATTGAACTAGAATCAAAAAAGTGAGTTAAGAGATTAATGGTATATAATAGGAATAGATAATGAGCTAACAAGTAATTGATGGCATAGAATAGGGATGGATTCAGGAAACACTATAGGTAAAATATACATGACTTGGGGACCCACTGAATGTAAAAAGTGAGGAAGAGAGAAGGTACAGTCAAGAATATTTCCTGGGCATGTCTGGCTAGTTAGATATTGTTCTGATTTATTAAAAACAAGAGAATATTGAGAAAGGAATTTGGTAAGTGGGAGGAACTCATACAGGGTCTGAAGTATAGGAAGGAGGTTGAAACTTGAGGGTGGTCAGCATGTAGGTTTCCTTGAAGCATGTGGAATGAATGCAGTCTAAAGGAGAAAGAAAATCGAGGCATGCAGAGAGCTTACAACAAAACCACACACCAGAATTTAAAGGGCTCAAAGAAGAATTTGTCCATGAAGAATCTAAAATGATAAAGAGAACCAAGGGAAGAAAGAATTTTTTAAAACAAGGTAGGAAACAACCCAAATGTCCATCAGCTGGTGAATGCATGCATACAATGTGATATGTCTGTAAAACAATACTATTCAGCAATAATAGGGAATAAAGTACTGATGCATACATATTACAACAAAGATGAACCTTGAAAACATACTGAGTAAAAGAGTCCTGTCCAAAAAGACCACATATTGTCTGATTCTATTTGTATGAAATGTTCAGAATATGCAAATCTATTGAGATAGAAAGACTAGTTGTTTTCTGGGGCATTGAGAGGTAGGTGGGGGTGGTTGGGTAGTGGGGGAAAAGGGAATAAATGCTAATGAGCACAGGTTTTTTGCAGGAATTAGGAAAATATTGTAAATTTGATTGTGATGATGGCTATACAACTTTGTGAATGTACTTAAAACTATTGAATTATAGACTTTTTACATAGGTAAATTGCATGGTGTATGAACTATATCTCAAAGCTATCAGTTAAGAAAACCAAAAAAGGAAAGTAGAACCAGTGAAGTTTGGGGTAATAGAAATACATACGTCTTCTAAGCCAGCTTCTGGAGGCAAAATTCAATGGCTTCTAAACC
Source organism: Pan troglodytes (assembly GCF_028858775.2). Taxonomy (NCBI): domain Eukaryota; kingdom Metazoa; phylum Chordata; class Mammalia; order Primates; family Hominidae; genus Pan; species Pan troglodytes. Next base: position 6,697,506 of record NC_086015.1, read on the forward strand.
AATCCTGTGATTTTCTTTTTTGGTCCAGAATTGCATTTGCATTTTTCTGTAGGAAACACTTCTACTTTATTTGCAGTTGGTCACATTCTTAAGGCATTTAGATCATCACCTATATTTTTTTTTCCTTAAGTAAGTCTAGATTTTCTGTAAATTAGCATTGAATTTTATGATAAGTAAGTTGGGGAAGTTTTATATAGTAAAATTCTTTTAATATCAAAATTATCTTGAAGATAATACAGTTAGCTATAAACATGTAACCTCCCATTATCCAGGGTTGTATAGTCAATATCTAGACTTTCAGCCATGCCTGGGACCCAAAGTGAACCCAGCCAAATCTTATCAGAGGAAAGCATTTGTCATTTTACATTTAAATTCACATCCAAGGTATTCTCCAGGTTTTCTTGGAACTGCAGAAATATCACCGTTATACATTATTTAGTAACCAGCTTGCTTTGCAAAGGTCAGGTTCGTGTTATTCAAAACGTGATGCTTAGTATGTGATAACACAAACAGATTTCTTGCTTTAAAGTAATAGAATGTGATGAGTGAAACCAACTTTCTTTGGAAGAAAGATGTCTCCTTTCCACGGCATTTGATTTGTAAGTGGGTTTGGCTTCATTAATATTTAATTGTCTTTTTAATCTCTATGTCAGTTCTTATTGCAGACTGCTTCTGGGGAGGTTTTCCTTTGAAATACCAATAACAACCATTCTTCACTCTAACATCAAAACAAGGGCTCTCTCCGGGACACCTAGTTGTATTTCATCTCTAGGGATATAATTATTTTGTCGTTATCCACAGTTCCTCCAGGGACTGATGATGTAGGACACCCTCCTTAAAGACCTTTATATGTCAAAAGAAGAATCTGATTTGTTAATGTTGCAAATACTAATTCAGATGGTCTTGCATCATTCTTGTGAGTTGCCCTTTCTTAACCAGGCTATACAGAATTTGTACTTTTTTATTAGCACCTTAGTGGAGTTTGAAACTGTTAGTTGATCTTTTCAGGATATTTCCATGAGCTTTACTAGTTTAGGAAACAGTGCTTTTTCTGTGGGATGCATTTTGAACATTTAAAGTCATTTTCAAACACAAATCAGAATAGGGAATGAAATGATAAACAACCCTTTATAAATTTTCAACTTGATCACCTATAGCAATAAAGCTACAAAAAGAACTCAGAATTAGTATCTCTGGAGATTGACATAGAGAAATTGAGATTGACATCTCTGCAGCAAGTTGAGCCTCTTTGTGAACTGGTCATTTTTATTTCCTGGTCACTTGGGAGAAACCTGGGTGAAAAAATTGGGCATCTGTTTTTGTTTGTGATAGCAAATTCCCTATGGGATGAGCCTCACCCTAATTAGGGGACCACTCTTGGCCCTCTCAGGAGAGAATATAAGGGTAGATAAGGAGACTTAGGTTACCCTCTCAGTCAATCACAGTGGGGCAAAATGGAATAATTTCACGCATTTTCCTTTAGCTGGATACTTGATATATGAGAAAAAATATGGGGTATCCACATCCTAAAATTTTAACACTTCTATGTGCTTACCAACGTGGCGTGTGGTATCAGTGGAACGGATGCTTTCATCTGCCTTTTTTCGAAGGTTAGTTGTGGTATTGCCTTTATTAGTCAAAGATTTTATCTCTTGGTAAAGGATATTATCAATTTAGATAGATATATTTTGTAGTTAGAATACAGCTTGTAATTATGAATGGGCGAAGATATCTGACCCTTAAAAAATTCAGACTCCATAAGTTGTCTACGCAGCATGCAGGTTCACCTGCACTGGTATCACAGCCACTAGCAATAGAACAAATTCATTTGACTTTATTTTATGACTTTTCCCAGAAGAGACATAACAATGAATCATCTTGTTATCCAAGCCAATAAATATGCTTTCTTTTTAGATTTCTTAATTCAGTTTGCCAGCTATGTTGCTTATTAGAATAACGGGTTTCATGTCCTTGGGGGGTTTAATTTGCTTCCAGAGTCTTGTTTTTGTAGAATAGCTTAAGTCTTCATAGTCATTGTTTATGATTCTTCAAATAGGTCATTATAAGTAAGATCTGATTTTGAACTGGTATTAAGAAAATAGACATTGAAAAAAACTGTTTCAGGGAAATAACATTTTCCTTTCTAGATCATAGTGCAATAAGTGGCTTTTTTATGATCACTATTGATTTTTCCAAAGTAAGACATTACTGATTTATTTTATCTATGTTAGCTTTTTCTTCCAAAACAATTCCTTGATGTAATTTTATCATAAGGAATAAAATGTTCTTTTTATTTTTTTATTTTTATTTTTTATTATACTTTAAGTTTTAGGGTACATGTGCACAACGTGCAGGTTTTTTACATATGTATACATGTGCCATGTTGGTGCACTGCACCCATTAACTCCTCCTTTACATTAGGTATATCTCCTAATGCTATCCCTCCCCCCTCCCCCCACCCCACAACAGGCCCCGGTGTGTGATGTTCCCTTTTCCTGTGTCCATGTGTTATTGTTCAATTCCCACCTATGAGTGAGAACACACGGTGTTTGGTTTTTTGTCTTTGTGATAGTGTGCCGAGAATGATGGTTTCCAGCTTCATCCATGTCCCTACAAAGGACATGAACTCATCCTTTTTTATGGCTGCATAGTATTCCATGGTGTATATGTGCCACATTTTCTTAATACAGTCTAGCATTGATGGACATTTGGGTTGGTTCCAAGTCTTTGCTATTGTGAATTGTGTCTCAATAAACATATGTGTGCATGTGTCTTTATAGCAGCATGATTTATAATCCTTTGGGTATATACCCAGTAATGGGATGGCTGGGTCAAATGGTATTTCTAGTTCTAGATCCCTGAGGAATCGCCACACTGACTTCCACAATGGTTGAACTAGTTTACATTCCCACTAACAGTGTAAAAGTGTTCCTATTTCTCCACATCCTCTCCAGCACCTGTTGTTTCCTGACTTTTTAATGATTGCCATTCTAACTGGTGTGAGATGATATCTCATTGTGGTTTTGATTTGCATTTCTCTGATGGCCAGTGATAATGAGCATTTTTTCATGTGTCTTTTGGCTGCATAAATGTCTTCTTTTGAGAAGTGTCTGTTCATATCCTTTGCCCACTTGTTGATGGGGTTGTTTGACTTTTTCTTGCAAATTTGATTGAGTTCCTTCTAGATTCTGGATATTAGCCCTTTGTCAGATGAGTAGATTATAAAACTTTTCTCCCATTCTGTAGGTTCCCTATTCACTCTGATGGTGGTTTCTTTTGCTGTGCAGAAGCTCTTTAGTTTAATTAGATCCCACTTGTCAATTTTGGCTTTTGTTGCCATTGCTTTTGGTGTTTTAGACATGAAGTCCTTGCCTATGCCTATGTCCTGAATGGTGTTGCCTAGGTTTTCTTCTAGGGTTTGTATGCTTTTAGGTCTAACATGTAAGTCTTTAATCCATCTTGAATTAATTTTTGTATAAGGTGTAAGGAAGGGATCCAGTTTCAGCTTTCTACATATGGCTAGCCATTTTTCCCAGCACCATTTATTAAACAGGGAATCCTTTCCCCATTTCTTGTTTTTATCAGGTTTGTCAAAGATCAGATAGTTATAGATATGTGGCATTATTTCTGAGGGCTCTGTTCTGTTCCATTGGTCTATATCTCTGTTTTGGTACCAGTACCATGCTGTTTTGGTTACTGTAGCCTTGTAGTATAGTTTGAATTCAGGTAGTGTGATGCCTCCAGCTTTGTTCTTTTGACTCAGGATTGACTTGGCGATGCGGGCTCTTTTTTGGTTCCATATGAACTTGAAAGTAGTTTTTTCCAATTCTGTGAAGAAAGTCATTGGTAGCTTGATGGGGATGGCATGGAATCTATAAATTACCTTGGGCAGTATGACCATTTTCACAATATTGATTCTTCCTACCCTGGAGCATGGAATGTTCTTCCATTTGTTTGTGTCCTCTTTTATTTCATTGAGCAGTGATTTGTAGTTCTCCTTGAAGAAGTCCTTCACATCCCTTGTAAGTTGGATTCCTAGGTATTTTATTCTCTTTGAAGCAATTGTGAATGGGAGTTCACTCATGATTTGGCTCTCTGTTTGTCTGTTATTGGTATATAAGAATGCTTGTGATTTTTGCACATTGATTTTGTATCCTGAGACTTTGCTGAATTTGCTTATCAACTTAAGGAGATTTTGGGCTGAGACAATGGGGTTTTCTAGATTTACAATCAGGTCATCTGCAAACAGGGACAATTTGATTTCCTCTTTTCCTAATCAAATACCCTTTATTTCCTTCTCCTGCCTGATTGCCTTGGCCAGAACTTCCAACACTATGTTGAATAGGAGTGGTGAGAGAGGGCATCCCTGTCTTGTGCCAGTTTTCAAAGGGAATGCTTCCAGTTTTTGCCCATTCAGTATGATATTGGCTGTGGGTTTGTCATAGATAGTTCTTATTATTTTGAGATACATCCCATCAGTACCTAATTTATTGAGAGTTTTTAGCATGAAGCGCTGTTGAATTTTGTCACAGGCCTTTTCTGCATCTATTGAGATAAACGTGGTTTTTGTCGTTGGTTCTGTTTATATGCTGGATTACGTTTATTGGTTTGCATATGTTGAACCAGCCTTGCATCCTAGGGATGAAGCCCACTTGATCATGGTGGATAAGCTTTTTGATGTGCTGCTGGATTCGGTTTGCCAGTATTTTATTGAGGATTTTTGCATCGATGTTCATCAGGTATATTGGTCTAAAATTCTCTTTTTTTGTTGTATCTCTGCCAAGCTTTGGTATCAGGATGATGCTGGCCTCATAAAACGAGTTAGGGAGGATTCCCTCTTTTTCTATTGATTGGAATAGTTTCAGAAGGAATGGTACCAGCTCCTCCTGGTGCCTTTGGTAGAATTCGGCTGTGAATCCATCTGGTCCTGGACTTTTTTTGGTTGGTAAGCTATTAATTATTGCCTCAATTTCAGAGCATGTTATTGGTCTATTCAGAGATTCAACTTCTTCCTGGTTTAGTCTTGGGAGGGTGTATGTGTTGAGGAATTTATCCATTTCTTCTAGATTTTTTAGTTTATTTGCATAGAGATATTTATAGTATTCTCTCATGGTAGTTTGTATTTCTGTGGGATCGGTGGTGATATCCCCTTTGTCATTTTTTATTGCATCTATTTGATTCTTCTCTCTTTTCTTCTTTATTAGTCTTGCTAGCAGTCTATCAATTTTGTTGATCTTTTCAAAAAACCAGCTCCTGGATTCATTGATTTTTTGAATGGTTTTTTGGGTCCCTATCTCCTTCAGTTCTGCTCTGATCTTAGTTATTTCTTCTTCTGCTAGGTTTTGAATGTGTTTGCTCTTGCTTCTCCAGTTCTTTTAATTGTGATGTTAGGGTGTCAATTTTAGATCTTTCCTGCTTTCTGTTGTGGGCATTTAGTGCTATAAATTTCCCTCTACACACTGCTTTGAATGTGTCCCAGAGATTCTGGTATGTTGTGTCTTTGTTCTCATTGGTTTCAAAGAACATCTTTATTTCTGCCTTCATTTCGCTATGTACCCAGTAGTCATTCAGGAGCAGGTTGTTCAGTTTCCATGTAGTTGAGCAGTTTTGAGTGAGTTTCTTAATCCTGAGTTCTAGTTTGATTGCACTGTGGTCTGAGAGACAGTTTCTTATAATTTCTGTTCTTTTACATTTGTTGAGGAGTGCTTTACTTCCACCTATGTGGTCAATTTTGGAATAAGTGTGATGTGGTGCTGAGAAGAATGTATATTCTGTTGATCTGGGGGGAGAGTTCTGTAGATGTCTATTAGGTCTGCTTGGTGCAGAGCTGAGTTCAATTCCTGGGTATCCTTGTTAACTTTCTGTCTCATTGATCTGTCTAATGTTGACAGTGGGGTGTTGAAATCTCCCATTATTATTGTGTGGGAGTCTAAGTCCCTTTGTAGGTCTCTAAGGACTTGCTTTATGAATCTGAGTGCTCCTGTATTGGGTGCATATATAGTTAGGATAGTTAGCTCTTCTTGTTGAATTGATCCCTTTACCATTATGTAATGGCCTTTTTGTCTCTTTTGATCTTTGTTGGTTTAAAGTCTGTTTTGTCAGAGACTAGGATTGCAACCCCTGCCTTTTTTTTGTTTTCCATTTGCTTGACAGATCTTCCTCCATCCCTTTCCTTTGAGCCTATGTGTGTCTCTGCACGTGGGATGGGCTTCCTGAATATAGCACACTGATGGGTCTTGACTCTTTATCCAATTTGTCAGTCTGTGTCTTTTAATTGGAGCATTTAGCCCATTTACATTTAAGGTTAATATTGTTATGTGTGAATTTGATCCTGTCATTATGATTTTAGCGGGTTATTTTGCTGGGTAGTTGATGCAGTTTCTTCATATCCTCGATGGTCTTTACAATTTGGCATGTTTTTGCAGCGGCTGGTACCGGTTGTTCCTTTCCATGTTTAGTGCTTCCTTCAGGAGCTCTTTTAGGACAGGTCTGGTGGTGACAAAATCTCTCAGCATTTGCTTGTCTGTAAAGTATTTTATTTCTCCTTCACTTATGAAGCTTAGTTTATCTGGATATGAAATTCTGGGTTGAAAATTCTTTTCTTTAACAATGTTGAATATTGGCCCCCCACTCTCTGCTGGCTTGTAGAGTTTCTGCGGAGAGATCCGCTGTTAGTCTGATGGGCTTCCCTTCGTGGGTAACCCGACCTTTCTCTCTGTCTGCCCTTAACATTTTTTCCTTCATTTCAACTTTGGTGAATCTGACAATTATGTGTCTTGGAGTTGTTCTTCTCGAGGAGTATCTTTGTGATGTTCTCTGTATTTCCTGAATTTGAATGTTGGCCTGCCTTGCTAGATTGGGGAAGTTCTGGATAATATCCTGCAGAGTGTTTTCCAACTTGGTTCCATTCTCCCCGTCACTTTCAGGTACACCAAACAGACGTAGATGTGGTCTTTTCACATAGTCCCATTTTTCTTGGAGGCTTTGTTCATTTCATTTTATTCTTTTTTCTCTAAACTTCTCTTCTCGCTTCATTTCATTCATTTGATCTTCCATCACTGATACCCTTTCTTCCAGTTGATCGAATCGGCTACTGAAGCTTGTGCATTCATCACGTGGTTCTCGTGCCATGGTTTTCAGCTCCATCAGGTCATTTAAGGACTTCCCTTCATTGGTTATTCTAGTTAGCCATTCATGTAATCTTTTTTCAAGGTTTTTAACTTCTTTGCCATGCCTTCAAACTTCCTCCTTTAGCTCGGAGAAGTTTGATCATCTGAAGCCTTCTTCTCTCAACTCGTCAAAGTCATTTTCCATCCAGCTTTGTTCTGTTGCTGGTGAGGAGCTGCGTTCCTTTGGAGGAGGAGAGGTGCGCTGATTTTTAGAATTTTCAATTTTTCTGCTCTGTTTTTTCCCCATCTTTGTGGGGAAAGGTCTACCTTTAGTCTTTGATGATGGTGACATACGACATACAGATGGGGTTTTGGTGTGGATGTCCTTTCTGTTTGTTAGTTTTCCTCCTAACTAACAGGACCCTTAGCTGCAGGTCTGTTGGAGTTTGCTGGAGGTCCACTCCCGACCCTGTTTGCCTGGGTATCAGCAGCAGAGGCTGCAGAACAGTGAATATTGCTGAACAGCAAATGTTGCTGCCTGATCCTTCCTTTGGAAGTTTTGTCTCAGAGGAGTACCGGCCATGTGAGGTGTCAGTCTGCCCCTACTGGGGGGTGCCTCCCAGTTAGGCTACTCAGGGGTCAGGGACCCACTTGAGGAGGCAGTCTGTCCGTTCTCAGATCTCAAGCTGCATGCTGGGAGAACCACTACTGTCTTCCAAGCTGTCAGACAGGGACATTTAAGTCTGAAGAGGTTTCTGCTGCCTTTTGTTTGGCTATGCCCTGCCCCCAGTGATGGAGTCTACAGAGGCAGGTAGGCCTCCTTGAGCTGTGGTGGGCTCCACCCAGTTCGAGCTTCCAGGCCACTTTGTTTACCTACTCAAGCCTCAGCAATGGTGGGCGCCCCTCCCCCAGCCTCACTGCTGCCTTGCAGTTTGATCTCAGACTGCTGTGCTAGCAATAAGGGAGGCTCCATGGATGTAGGACCCTCCGAGCCAGGTGCGGGATATAATCTCCTGGTTTTCTGTTTTCTAAGACTGTCAGAAAAGCGCAGTATTAGGATGTGAGTGCCCCGATTTTCCAGGTGCTGTCTGTCACCCCTTTCCTTGGCTAGGAAAGGGAATTCCCTGACCCCTTGCACTTCCTGGGTGAGGTGATGCGTTGCCCTGCTTCGGCTCACACTTGGTGTGCTGCACCTACTGTCTGACAATCCCCATTGAGATGAACCTGGTACCTCAGTTGGAAATGCAGAAATCATTCGTCTTCTGTGTCGCTCACGCTGGGAGCTGTAGACTGGAGCTGTTCCTATTCGGCCATCTATAAAATGTTTTAAATATGCAACTTTCCATTGCTCAAGGCAGACAGGACCCTTAATTGGTTTTTTAACATTGAAATTCATTAACTAGTTTAGTAATAGTTATAAGAAATGTTCTATGAACCAGCCAGCCACTGGTTTAAGGCCCTGGGGATTAAGATTATCTGTCCTTGCCCAATAGGAGCTTTCATTCGAGTGGGCTAGAGAATCACGTAAATAGATAATTGCATTGCAGTTTGATAACTACAATAATAGATATTCAAAGTACAATGACAGTACTATTTACCGGTTTCCAAAATATTTTTGTACTTCTCTAATGGCAAGTATGTTATTTTTCAAAGATTTGTTTTTCTCTCTGGTCAGTACAATATACAGGGCAGTGGTAGAATTCTTAGATGGAAAATACGCAATCTATGGTCAAACTATTTGGGTTTAAATGCCTGGCCTTAATAACTGGAAAACAATGAGAAATCATTTCATCTCCCCAAGCTTTATCCCAGAAGCAGTAAAATAGGTATAAAAGGGAGTGCTTTTGGGTGGCTATGTACAAGTCGATTTATGCTATCACCTTACATCTGGGTCTAAGCCAGCTTTTCCTGGCCCAACTAGATCACTCTTGCAGAGACTGATTGCAAAATATAACCCTGAATTCCTCCTATACAGAAATGCACACTCCTTTGCAATGTGGCTTTCCTGCTCTTCCCATCAATAGGTGGACTATTACTTCCCTATCCCCTTAGTCTGGGCTGGGCTTGTGACCTGCTTTGATCAGTAGAATGTGGCAGAAGTGATACTTCTGAGGCTCAGTTTTTTGTTTTTTGTTTCGTTTCGAGGTGGTGTCTTGTTCTGTCACCCAGGCTGGAGTGCAGTGGTGTGATCTCGGCTCACTGCAAGCTGCACCTCACGGGTTCACACCATTCTCCTGCCTCAGCCTCCCAAGTAGCTGGGACTACAGGCGCCCACCACCACGCCCGGCTAATTTTTTTTGCATTTTTAGTAGAGACAAGGTTTCACTATGTTAGCCAGCATGGTCTTGATTTCCCGACCTCGTGATCCGCCTGCCTCAGCCTCCCAAAGTGCTGGGATTACAGGCGCGAGTCGCTGTGCCCGGCCGGAGGCTCAGTTTTAAGAGGCCTTGCAGCTTCCATTTTTGTCATCTTGGAATGTTGCTTTGAGACCTCCATGGCAGGAGGCCAGTCTTGCCTACCAGAGGATGAGAGCCCATGTGGAAGAGGACAGAGGCAACCCAGCAGACTGCCAGCACCAACTGCCAGACATTTCAGTGAGGCCATCTCAGACCTTCCAGCCCAGCTGATGCTCCAGCTGAATGTAGCCACGTAAGTGAGCCCAGATGAAAGAACCATGAGAAATAATAAATCATTATTGTTTTAACCGCTCAGTTTTGGAGTAGTTTGTGAAAGCAATAGATAATTGAAGTACTTACCGCATACAATCCATATGCCTCATAATAAAAGTAGCCTTTTTAAGGTAGCCTTTTTAAACACAAACTGATTTCATAAATCTGAATTCCTCATCACAAGTTTTTTTTAATTTTTTTAATTGACACATAATTGCATATATTTATGGGGTTCAGTGTGATATTTCTATTGTATATATAATGTACAATGATCAAATCAGGGTAATTAGCATCTCCATCAGCTCAAACATTTACTGTTTCTTTGTGTTGGGAAAATTTTAAGTTCTCTCTTGTAGCTATTTGAAAATATGCAAGAAATTGTTAACTGTGTCCAGGCATGCTGGCTCGTGCTTATAATCCCAGCACTTTGGGAGGCTGAGGCAGGTGGATCACTTGAGGTCAGGAGTTCGAGACCAGCCTAGCCAACATGGTGAAATCTCGTCTCTATTAAATAATACAAGAATTAGCTGGGTGTGGTGGTGCATGCCTGTATTCCCAGCTACTGGGGAGGTGGAGGCAGGACAGTCTCCTGAACCTGGGAGGCGGAGGTTGTTTTGAGCTGAGATCAGGCCACAGCACTCCAGCCTGGGTGACAGGATGAGACTTCGTCTCAAAAAACAAACAAACAAAAAAACCAAAAAAAACCGTTAACTGTGCTATAGAGCACTAGAGCTTATTCGTCTTATGTAGCTGTGAATTTGGATCTGTTCACCAACCTCTCCCTATCCCCACCTGCCCCTATAGTTCCCAACCTCTAGTAGCCTCTATTCTACTCTCTACTTTCATATGATTAATTGGTTTAGTTTCCACATATAAGTGAGAACACGTGGTATTTATCTTTCAAATATTTTATGGATAAGACCTCGAAAGCACAGGCAACAAAAGCAAAAACAGACAAATGGAATTATATGAAGTAAAAGGCTTCTGTACAGCAAAGAAAACAATCAGCAGTGGAGAGACAATCTTACCACATATATATGTATTTTTTTTTTTCAGTTAGCTTCCTGAGGTTGAAAAACACCCATATTTTTTAAAAGTTCTCTTCCCTACATGGTCTGGCCCTGCCTGCCTCTCCTCACCTTATCTCCTTCCATCTCCTCTCTTATCTCTATTCTAGCCACACTCCCAGAACATGCCAAGCCTTTTCAGGCTCTGGGACTTTTGTTCTCTCTCTTTTCTCTTTCTGGAATTATTTTCCCCAGACTTTAACATGCCTGACTCTGTGTCACATATAAGTTCTCACCTAAATGCCACTTTCTCAGCAAGGTCTTTGACTTTCTAAAATAGTTCCACCCTCTCAGCCAGCCAAAACTTACCCAATTTCCCTATTTTGATAGCGCTTATCACTATCTACAATTATCTTGTTTATTTATGTTTCCATTTATTGTCTGTTTTTTCCACCTTCCCAAGAATGAAAGCTCCACGAAGACCAGGAAAAGACTGATGGGCCACTGTGTGTCCAGCTCTTAGAAAAAGGTCTGTCACATAGTACATGCTTAGTAAGTACACATTGAATGGGAGGAAATAGCTGTTCTGAATAATGACTCAAAATAACAGAGGGAAAGCATCTAACAGGGGACCCAGGTCTTGAGAGCAGCACCAGCAACTAAAATACGAACACACACTGCTCTTCCTACTGTTAACATGTCTGAAATGCTTTCTTTGTGCTGGACACTGCTAAGCCTAATATGTCTGTTATCTCATTTGTTTCTCATATCAACCTCAAAGTTCTAGGTTCTAGATTTATTATCCTCCTTCTACCAACAAGAAAACTGAGTCTTAGAAAAGTTAAACAACTCAGATAAAATACCCATGATTTAAATTCATGAAGTTTAACTCTAAAGTTCCATTTTAAAATAATATAATGATTCTCTGATTTCTTTTCAGATTGTATAAATCTTTCACCTTTTAAAATAATACACTGGACTATTACTGCCTGAACAAATTACTGTTTGTATTATTATTCCACTTTTATCCCTCCCTCCTGCATGATGATAATATTTTACTTATGTTTAGATCCTGAACACCAAACATCCCGTGAATACAGCTGAAGATGTAACCCACTGAGTTGTTTTTTTTTTTTGGTGGGAGGCACAGAGTCTTGCTCTGTCACCCAGGTTAGAGTGCAGTGGCATGCTTTTGGTTCACTGCGACCTCCGCCTCCTGGGTTCAAGCAATTATCCTGCCTCAGCCTCCCGAGTAGCTGGAATTACAGGTGAGCACCACCAGGCCTGACTAATTTTTGTATTTTTAATAGAGACAGGATTTCTCTATGTTGGCCAGACTGGCGTCAAACTCCTGACCTCAAGTGATCCGGCTGCCTTGGCCTCCCAGATTGCTGGGATTACAGGCGTGAGCCACTGTGCCTGGCCAAGACTGATTATTAATGAACTAATTCTACCTATACAATTTGGAGGTATGGGAGACAGCATCATGGAGAAACCTCATTTGAAGTGCACCTTGATGAATGGATGAGCAAGAGTTGGCCAGGTAGAAAATAGCAATTCTAGGGGAAAGAAATGACATGGGGATTTTTTCAGTGTTGTTTTTGAAATTTACAGAATGTGAAAGAAAATGTTTTAGTAAGGAAAACTTCCTGATGGTCTTTATACTGTTTTCAAGTTCTTTGGAAACTTCAGAAACATATAAAAAGACACAGTTTTTTAAAAAGTGGAGGGGAAATTATTAGAGAGCATGTATCATCCAGCAAAGACTAACTGGATGACATTCTTAAGTAGTACTTGGTGTTTGTCCTTAATTGAAAGATGTTTGTGTGGACTAGGAACATCTAAATAGACTTTTCAATCTGTAAATGAAATCTTCAGAGCCTGCAGGGTTCTGGTTTTTTAACTAAGTGTCTGTCTGAGGAATACTCTGCACATCAAATAACTTAAATCCAGTAACATGTGATAACTGTTCAGGGATTAGCACACTGGATTCTATTCTCTCTCTCTATAGATAGATAGATAGATCACTCTTTTATAGATAGATAGATAGATAAATAGATAGATGTGTATATATATATAGATATCTCTCTCTATATGTGTATATATATCTATATAGAGAGATCTATATACCTATATATCTATACATCTATGTATATAGATATAGATCCTGAACACCAAACATCCAGTGAATACAGCTGAAGATGTAACCCATTGAGATTTTTTTTTTTGTGGTGGGGGGCACAGAGTCTTGCTCTGTCACCCAGGTTAGAGTGCAGTGAGATCTATGTATCTATACATAGATATAGAGAGAGATCTATGTATCTATACATATAGAGAGAGATGTATGTATCTATCCATCTGTCTATCTATCTATCTATCTATCTATAGAGAGAAAGAGCACACGCTTATGACTGGTTTATCTTAACAGGAGCTTTAGGATGCCTGGAAAGTAATACAGTCTTCGTAAAGAGAGGTTGAACATTATCAAACAGCATGGTTCATTGTGAGTTTTTGTTTTAAGCATTTTAAACAGTTGACTTCAAATTCCCAGCAGATGGTGGTGGCAGCAGGCAGGCACTCTAGTCAATGAGAAGTCAAAGTGAACTTTTAAAATAGCTGATTCTTAAACTTGGAAGAAAAAGGAGTGAATGTTAGAAAAAAAAAAAATAACAGGTTTCCTGCAATGCATCTTATTACGCACAAGTCAAAAAATGAGAAACGGTACAATTTGCAATAAACACAAGAGTGTGTATTTTACACTACGGAAATGTAAAGCATTTAATCAGTCTGTTAGCAGAAAACTTGAATATTAGCTGTCAGCAGATCCCTTTAGTGTATAATAACCTCAGAATTGCGGACCAGTGTGTTTTTCTCCCAACAAAGCTTACCAGAGGTGTTTTCTTAAAGACTGGCATTTCTATTAATGATTTAAGGTAGGAAAAAAACGGGGTACATTTTCTTCTTAGTAGTCCAATCCACAATATAATGATGATGATGATCTTACTATACTTAATACCACTCTTATTGCAGTGATTTTTCTTTTAATGCTATTTTTGGATAAGAGGCAATTATTTTTAATTGTTAAACTACTTTCTATAGATTTTTTGAGCACTTCAAAATCTAGAATTCCAGGATTCTGTGAAGAAATTCTTTTTCAGCCCTGTTGTAAAAAAAATTTTTTTGATCCTTGGTCATGTTTATATTTATCCTGTCCTTAATAATATTGATTATAACTTCTCTTTTCAGTGAATATATTATACATGTTCGACTTTATCTTACTAGGTGGCTGCTTAATAACAGCCAAACTCATTATTTATGTCACTTATCTTCCCCTTTTAGTTATCTTTGTGTTTAGGCTCCTACTCTATGACGGTGAAAGCGATGGTTGTGGGAGGGGAGGGGAAGTTGCTTGATGTAAGTGACCGGAACCACAAGAAATATTCCCAGTATAAAGTGACCCTGTTTGCAGATTACCTTTCTGCTTTATTTCCTATGCTGTATCTTCCGTTTTCTAGGATTCCTCAGGCCATCTTTGCACGGTTGGTTTATCAGAATGAAGTAAAATAGCTCTAGATAGAATTTGGCCCCTCCAAATGCCAGGCCCGTGAGATAGCAAGGAAACTTCATCAAATGCCAATAATAGGAAAACAGCTGTATGTCTTATGAAGCAGGCCCACATTAAGTCTGTAGGACTGCATGGCTTTTCTCTTGCCTTAGAAAGTCAACAGATGTGGTAACTCCCCACCCAACTGGTTCCTTTTCTTTACTTGGATGATCAAGGGGGTAAAAGTACAGCTGTCATTTTAGCTACAAAGGTACATTTTTACATTAAACTGAAAAAGTGCACATGTGTTTTATTGAAATGCCCCCTATATATCTGTTTTGAATTTCAGTTCACTGAATGCCCTGAAAATTAAATAAACACAAAACAGGACATGCTAATATCTTCAATGAGGTGCTTAATTCCCCATCTTAATCAGCCGTTTTCCATCCTGTTTCTTTTTCCTGCCTATCTGTCAAATGTTTCTTAATTAAGAATTATTCTTAATTACAAAGTTTATGTGTCATTTTATTTTAGAGGTAGTTAATTAAATTTAACACTAATCACTGGGGATATTGCCTTTTCTGCACACACATTGATGCTTAATTATTGGAATACCTTGAATCTCTTGACTGAGGGGGAGTAGGGCATATTGATTTGTGTCTGGTATGTGGCAGCTCATACTGAATAGGGCAGAGACTCAGCCCATCAACCAGACAAAGAAGTAGGAAGCTCATTTTTTCTTAGTTGATAAAGGACAGTGAACAAATGCACTCTGGTCATTCAGCGCATTATGTGATGTCTCTGAGGGGCATGGAAGTGTGATGATTATGGATGACATTCGATCCTAAAAAGAATAGCCAGAATAAAGCTATTCTTTAAGAGTCCTTGGATAGTTGTTAGAATGGATTTGCCAATTTTTGTATGTATGGGATTATACTGGGGTCACCCTGAGCAGGTCATCTGGTTGGATGAGAAGCGAGATCCAGTGGCCAGATTAGGAAAAGGATGCATTAGCTCTTGGTTCCTTCTACCCAATCTTTCCCCTCCAACATTCTCAGACCTTATCTCCTGGGTCACTTCTTCAGAGAAGTCTTCCATAACTATATAGTGCATACCTTTCCTTGACATCATTCATTCTCACTATAATTGCAATTTATGTGGTTGGATTTTTATTGTCTGCCTCACCCAATAAATGAAGTATCCTTGAGGGTAGATGTCATTTCTAATTTTGCTTATCATTTATTTGTCATTTGCTTAACTAGTATTTGACACTAAATATATTTTGGAATGGATTAATGAATGAATTATTAAATATTTTTAGAAGCTATAAGTTATTTGAGTTTTTAAAAAAGTATTAAATGTTCATTACGTTTGCCAGCACTGTATTATTAGGTTCTGGGAGCAAGGGATGGTTGGGTGAAAGCGAATCCCTGCCTTCAGCAATTTATAATACAATACAAAAGAAACTCATCCAACTAAATATAATATAAGCTAGACTATAATATGTGGTGTAATAGATATATGAACCCATCTCTGTGAAAACACATAGCAAATCAGCCAAGCGAGGCAAGGCTTCAAAAAGAGGGAGATTATTTGAAATCTGCCTTGAAGGTAGTTTTGGACAAATAAGAACTGGGGAAAGGGCATGCTGGGAAGAGGTAACAAGATGAGCAAGAGTCAGATGTATAAATGAATATGATGTTAGCAAATTGTCAAAGATTGGAAAACATGATGGTGCTCAGTCCTGGCTCGGATACAGTGAGGCAGGCTTTCTGTACACTGTTGGCAGGACTGCAAATGGGTAGACACTTTTGGCAAAACACGTTAGAAGACTCACTATTTCCTCTTCTAGAAATATATTTCATAACCAGAGATGTGTGCAATTGTTTATATTCAAAATTGTTTCTCACAGCATATTTGACAAACTTCATTAACGGTCGACACAAATAATTGTAGCCCAATGATTACATGAATTATGTAATAACTATAGGGTGAAACACTATGCATCCATTAAAAATTATGTTTTTGAAGAATCATGACATGGATAGGTGCTTGGATTGCAGTGTATATACACATAATGAAAATCTCAATATAAAGTTGGATACCAGTTTTATACATGTAAAAATACAGAGGAATAAAGGAAATAACAGTAACAGTAATTTACTAATACTAATTATCTTTGGTGGTAGATTTACAAGTACATTCCATTTTCTTCTGTATGTTTTCTGTTTTCTAGATGTTCTACAGTTGTAAATATTGGTTTCATAATAAGAAAAACAGATTTAAACTTGGATATGTTATGAAGAAAATGCAATATCATATCTATGGCTAAAATACAAAATGTATAGGGAATGCTTTTAGAAAATGAGTATTGAGTTTTAAAAATTATTTAGACTCTAATGGGGGTTGTGCCTTGTATTAATCATTCTGGGTACCAGGAAAACCTGCAAGATATGGCCCGCCACCCAAGGATTTTAAAACCTGGCTAAGAAGGCAATACATAAATATCTAATTTAATAACAATCTCAGATAATAGTTCTAGTAATACCATGGGGCAGGATGCTACAAATTGCCAAAAACATGGCACATAAGCTATGGCCTAGAAGTTTAGAGTAGAGATTAGCCTATTGAGTAATTATACAGAATTTCTCAATGTTTTTTGTCATCTCCCTGCCACACCCCTGGAGCAGCGTGTGATCTCACCAGCAGTGCAAGGGCACATGGGCTCTCAAATATCTGCCATAGCAACAGGATCAGGAGATGACTTAGAGAAGGTGGAGAGGAGGGTAAAGAGACCCCAGAACTTATATGGCTAGAGGTCCAAAAACAAGTAGATGCCACTCACTGGCCTGCCTGAATTATGTATCTTTCCAATGGACCCCAACCTAAATACCTAAATATGTAGGTTGTACCTTTTCTGTATATGATGAACTTGATATATGTGCACCCCTACGTATGTATACACATGTATGTATATTCTGTATATATTTGTGTGTGTGTTTGTGTGCATACCCCATATATATTCATGTATAAATATATATATATATATATATAGAAATATTTTCTAATAATCACTCAGTTTCTATGGCAGGTGATTATATAAACTCTCTTAAATGGATTTGCCATTTTCATTATTTGTTGCCATAAATTTGCTTCATCCTAAAATACTGTTTAATTACTAGATTGGTCAGCAACATATATCTTGCTATAATTGAAAAATGACTTACATTTTGGAAAAGAATAAGATGAATATTTTTCCAGATACCTTGGGAACAAATAAATTCCTCCATTTTGAGTGTTACTGTAAATATAAATACTAGAATGGAATATTTTTTGGATATTCACTTAATGTTTTTGTGTTTGATCTTCCAATATGAATCGTTATCCATTCACAGATATTTATAAATCCTCTCCTAGGTGCAAAGCCATTGATAAGTGTTGCAAGAAAATAAAGTACAAGTTAAAGAACATGAGTCCCTATTGTCTACAGATACTGAGAATTCTAGAATATATAAATAACACTCCTTGACCATGAAACATTTATGATCTCTTGGAGGAATCTTGTGAGGAAAGGTGTTGATTTTGCCCTCAAGGCGGTTCTGTCAACCTTTTCTACCTGTGGGCTGAAGAGATCAAGGACCTCTTCATGGAAAAGGTGGCTGGTTCACTAGGCTCTAGGTTACAATTGTTCTTAACTTTTTTTTACTGAGGATGTCAGAGACCCCTTTAGTCATGTGATGAAAATAATTGTTTCTTACCTGCAAAATTTACAAGCCCAGCATGTTGTATTTAATTTCAGTAATTTATGGATTCTTTCTAAGGTAATCCACGTGCATTTAGTTTACAGACCCCCACTTCAATGAGTAGTTAGAATTTGGACATGCACTAGGCTAAAAACAAAGGCAATTTTAGGTAACAATACAGAAGCAAAGTGTATAAAGTATATATAGAAAATGGAGAGTAGCTCCATTTGAATACCTGGAATGGATTAATTAAAGATCTAGACTGAAAGGTAGGAATTGGTTAAATAAAGATCTAGACAAAAAGGATCAAATTCCTAATTACTGAAAATTGCACCCTGTATCGTATCATGTCATGAGTCCATTTCCAGTGGCCTGCCTTTTAGCTATTATTAGTCATCACTTAATCCAACAAAAGTGCCCAATCTTCCCAGTTTCATTTCAGGATAAGCCTTTAGCAACAACAAATTTTGCCCTTATCCTTCACGGAGTAGATTTCCTCTGCCGCCAGCATCCAAATGTGCATTTGACACTCTGAAACTGAAGGAGAGACTGGGACAGACCATACCAATCACTGACCCCATCATTCAGAGTGATTGAGGTCTGTCTTGTCACTTTCCTGTGTGGAGACATTTTCTCTCCTTAGATTCTCTATAAGACAAAACAATCCACCACCATTATTTTTGTAGCATGCCCATCTCCCAGAGTGTCACAAACTCTTTACAACAAGAAATGGAATAGAAAGACGATGCTTTGCAGACTTGGGTATAGTTATTTTCAGACAGAAAGGGAAAATGACAAGAAGAGATTGAATGGAATAAAAGTAAAGATAAGGCTGCTGACTTGAAAAAACAGTCATGACAAGATTGATAGACCCTGCCCAAATCCACGTCTCTCACCTGCACATATGTACACACACACACACACACACACACGCAGGTGGATAGTCTCAGCAGCTTTTATCGAAAGTTTTGTTGATGATGTGGTCTTCCTGATACTAGTTTTCAATGATAGAATTACATGCTTATTCTTGAATATAAGTCAGTTGGTCTCGCTGAACACATGTCCACATGTTGAAGATGAAATGAGTTAATGGATGTAAACATTTGGACCAGTGCCTTACACAGATGAACACACTTCGAATGTTTTTCCATTATTATTGATGTTGATAATGGTGATGAAGATGATGATGATTAACAGTAGTATAGTATTAACTTGTTTATCAGAAAAAAAAAATTGTGGAACAGAACAACAACCCAGTAAGGTAATAAGTCTTTTTAATTATTTTGACATTTGAGCAAAGGTAAACATATATAAGAAATCTAAGACTTGCATTCTGTTCCTTCCCTAGGAGTGCTCCAATACCCTTTCAGGTACTGGTTATTTCTTAAAACATCCTTTTAGCACCACCTGCCATAGAATCACTTGTGTTACTTCTTAAAAACATGGATTCCTGGGCTCTACCTTAAACCTACCAAAAAAGAGTCTCTGGGGACAGGTCCCAAAGCCAGCCTTTTAAAGAAATTCCCCATGATGAGTCTTAAGCCTACAAATTTGAGAAAGGTGTTTACATATCGTTTAAATAATCAACCTTACAGGCAGGGTTTAATCTGATTAGGAATAGTGGAGGGGAACACTGGCTCTGAAACATCTTTCACCACTTTCCCTGCAATTCACACTATTAAATATTTATTCCTTTGGTTTCCAGTGTATATATAGGAGTCTCCATTTAAAATTTAAATACAAGGGGAAGCCATTAACATCCATTAGCACACCATGTGAGTCAGGGATTTGAAAGCCAATCATTTAGCAAGGCTTCAAGGGGTGAGTAAGATGAATGAATCCCATTGAGGAAAAAAGAGCTAAGAAGGCAGGGAGCAGAATAGGCCAGCCTAACTGAAGCATTGCAGCTGAGAATCCTGGACAGCTAGGGGAGTAAGGAAACAATGAATTCTGCAGACCAGCTGCTGGAAACAAAAAAAAGGAGAAATTATACAAAGTGGTATAAAATGGTTTTCAAATATGTTTGTGGTAGAGGTGGACCCCAATGGCCAGTTTTGTCTGTTTCTCTTTAAGTATGGCCTACAGTAGAGTCTAATGCTGGATCCACGCATTTGAAGGTCTAATACTGAGTTAAAGATCTCGGCATAAATCCTGGGGCTAATAAGCATGGACCCTGAGCAAGTCAGACAAAATTGCACCTAGATTTAGCCAAAGAGTATCAGCTAACTTTGTTTTAAGAATAAACGTTTTTTCTCTTCACTTATAAATACTAGTTCTCCTAAATTATTTTTAAAAGTAATTACATAAGCTTCAACATTTTTTCCTTGTCTGTGGTCATATTTAAAACAGTTTAACAAAAATTTGTTGCCCATGTTGTTTTGTTGTAATCTGTATGAACATCTCATTGTACAGATTAAAATGTTAAAAGGAATCGGGAGTGCTCAAGCAAGAAGATTTAGGGGGAGACAAAGAAGAGAATTTACTTAAAAGTGTAATTAGCCAGGCCAGGGCCTTGTTCAGGGATCAGTGTGATAATTTATACTTATCTGAAGTTGTGAAACGTAAAGATTACATTCTTGTGAAATGAAAACTACATTTACTTAGCGATTAGCTTTTTTTTACATGGCAGTTAGCTTTGGTCATGTGTATACATATACATTAACATCAGTAATATTTATCTGTCATCTTTTCCTTGTATCTTCATTAGCTACCATCTGGTCTTTAACCTAAAAATGTCCACATCAGGAATCATCTTTATCAGGGTCAAGTAACGCGAATAAAAAGGCAAGGTAACTGTTATTGCAGAACTGAAGAGGAGATTTGAAGAGAAGTAACTTTGGCATGAAGAATAGAGAAGTAATGGGGAGTGAATACTTGAGGTGTCCTAATCCACTTTCTCTTACCTTCAATTGGTGATAAAAATGTTAATGATGATCTTCAAATTCAAGAATACACGTAAATCCCCAAGGAAACCAAAGGGAACAGTGTAATTCTTTCCCTGACTGTCTTGCATCTAGTTTTATTTCAGTTTAGGAGCTAGCACTGTCCCATACAATACAAGAGCATTTGGTCTTGTACTAAGAAAAGACTTAGAAAAATTGAAGGGTCCTTCCAAACAAATGTGGCTGTTTTGACAATTATGCAAATAGTGTGAAGATTAAAAGCCCAAGTAATCTTCATAGGTCATGGTATTGATTTAAATGAGAAAACCTAACTGCTTTTTGTTTTTTGAGTTGTGTTGGGATTTTTCTTTTTCTTAGTGTTTTTTGTTGTTGTTGTTGTTCTTGTTGAAGCATGAAACTTATCTGTTTTTCCTTGCTAGATTAAAGCCTTGCTTTCCCTTTGTTATTTAAATCACATCATAAAGGAATTAAAGAGCCTTAGAGCAGGTGGCTGTGGTTTGGGTTTACATTAGTGGACTTTTTGCCATTATGTTTCTATTCCAATTTCCAGTTTCAGTTAGCAACATTATACTCTGTGATTTTGGGCAGGAGAAAACCCAAACCACAGACTAAACTGATTTTTGTTTGGAGAAAATGCACAACCAATTCCCAATTACCCAAGTTGTATTTCAATCCCAGAGTGCATGGAATGAAAATAATTGCAAGTGTGAATACACACAAAAAGAAATACATCCTGTACAGAAAACTAGCTCCCTCACTGTTGGTAGGAGAACAAGGATATTTGCTCTGGAGTGGTCAGGGAGTCCTGTCACTGAATAAGGCCCTTAACTTGAGAGTACCTTTATTAAGAAAGCAGATGAGTGCTGTAGGGGAAGCTGGCAACATGCATGATGCATGCAGCCTGATAATGAGATGCCCTTCTAGCAATATTTAACCCTTACATTAATCCAAATCTACCTCCTTATAACTTCTGCTTTTTGGATTAAAAAGCAAAGTAAGCCCAGTGCTTCTAACAGTATGAGAGATCACAGCAAATGTTCAAAGGCAGTGACCATGTCACCCACTCCACCCAACCCTACCCCCGACACACACCCCATCTCCTCCAGGATATGGTTTCCCGGTTACTGCAATCATTCCTCAGCTCCAAATCTCTATGCCCGTTTTCCTTTTTCTCTTTGCCTTCTTCTTTTTATAAACAGTTTTATTGAGATATAATTAACATATAAAATTGTTTGATGTTTGATATTGTGCATACATTATACAATGATCACCACAATCAAGCTAATGAACATATTCATCACCTCTACATGGTTACCATTTGTGTGTGTGTCTGTGTGTCTATGTGTGTTACACCCTTTTCTCTTGACGGTCTCTGCTTTCACATTTCACTAAAGCTGTAGTACCCCAACTTCTAAGTCCTGTGCTCTGAGCACGTGCAAAGTTTGACCATGCTATCCTCTGCTGTGGACTTTCTTATCACTTCTATAATCCAGTTTTAGTTTACACTGGCATCTGCCCACTCTGGGTTGAATTCCTACATGCTGTGGGAGAAAACAAACAGTGTACAAATCATTGCCACCAAAAAGTGATGGTGTCCAAGTGGAGATGCTTTGGAGGTCATTAACAATATGACCTGAGGTTTAGGAATGAGAGCCAAGCTAAAGATTTAGGTTTGAGATTCCTTAGCTCAGAGGTGTTAATGAAGCCACAGGTAGCCATGACTTGGTCTGTGAAAAGGGCAGACTTTAAATAGGGAACAGTGATTTTTCTTCAGCCTAGTAATGTTTGTCCACACAGAGTTTCAATCATTTAAATATCAGGAGATCTAACAGAAATGTCTGTGTTTCTGATTTCCGTTGGTGATATAAAGAGTGGAGTTACATGTCTGCAGTGCAGCAATAGCCTAAAGCTGAGCAGACATTGCCTTCTATAGGCAGGGCACATGCTCTTTGGTTCCCTGAAGTTCCCACCACTTGCTGCTCAGCAACTTCACCCATTTACATGCCAGCCTGTCTTCTGTAGACATTTTAATTTGCAATATCTGATAGACAATGCCAAGCACTGTGGCTCGTGCCTGCAATCTCAGCACTCTGGGAGACCGAGACAGGTGGATCACTTGAGCCTGGGAGTTTGAGACCAGCCTGGGCAACATGGTAAGACTCTATGTCTTCAAAAAAAATACAGAAATTATCTGGGCATGGTGGCATGAGCCTGTAGTCCCAGCTACTTGGGAAGATTGCTTGTCCTCAAGAGGTGGAGGTTGCAATGAGCCAAGATTGCACTACTGCACTCCACTCCGAACAAGATCCTGTCTCAAAAAATAATATCTAATAGACAATAGTAAACATATATCTATGCCTTTGATTTCATTCTCTCCTGCTGATCATTCAGTCAATTTTTTGTAATCGAATGGGAATTTAAAGTGTGCCTTTTTGATAGGGTTTTCATCAAGTTATTAGAGAGATGAAAGCCATCTAATGTTAGTGTAGGAAGAAATCTTACCAATTACTTATTCATTTTACAAATGGAGAGAATGAAACTCAAAGAGGCCAGGGCAGTGAAACTCAGAGAGGCCTTGTTCAGAGTTGACAATAAGTTAATATCACAGGGAGGATAGAACTGTGGTCACACTGTTCTTCCTAAGTCTTAGAATCTTTAGCTATTAACATAGGTACTCACTGGTATATTTGCTCTCAATTGAACAGAAAAGTTGAGTACTTGTATCTGGAAGGGAATCAAAACAACAACAACAAAAGATAAAAATAAAAAAATAAAAATCTGTAACTACTTTGATAACTTATTAAAATATGAAAATACAGTATGCAGTTATTGAAGGAATTATAAACTTCTTTATTGCAGTTGTGTTTGAACAGTGCCTTTTAAAAATAATCTGCTTATTTCTACCTATCGAGAGAAATAGCTATTTTTTCAGTATTTTCCTTTGGACCACATTGAGTTTTTTTCCCAAACACAGTTTGTCATTCAACCAAATGAAAAGGTCCTCAGGCACCACCCTCCACCCAAGAACCAAAGGAATCATTCGATGTGAAAGGTACGAGTCATGCCAGGCTCGGCACCGGCCAATTACCGATTACACAAGCTGTATTTTATCACTCCAAATACATGGAATTAAAATAATTGCAAATATGTGTATACACACAAACAGAAGTGTATCATATGCACACAGCTCCTTGATGGTGGCAGAAGGACAGGGATATTTACTCTGGAATGAGATGTGATTCCTGTTATTGGACAAGGCCCGTAACTTGAGCCCACACTTATTAACACAGCATATCAGTGCAGACAGCTTGATAATGAGGAAACATCCAGCAAGGTTAACTCTTCAGCAAGGTTAGAGGCGTGAATAGTCTCATCCAGTTACCAGCTGAAAATTTTTCAGAGAATGCACATTTCCCTAGTTAAGCGTTTCTCAAACTTAGCTCCCTACGTGGGTCTTCGTAACCACACTGGGAATGCATGGAGCCATTTCCTGAACCCAGGCCAGTGAGCTAAACATTTCTGTGGCCCAGTCACTAGTGACGGTTGAGCATTAAGGACATTGCAAAAGGTGACAATCTAGGAACCATTAAGCTACAGAACAGGTCCAAGATGAGGAGATACGTCCTTACAGAGGTCTAATGTAGCACCTGAGAATTACAGAGGTCTAATGTAGCACCAGTCATCCACAGTTGAGACTGGAATCTAGTCTAACACGACAGAGAGTTCCAAAGGTTGCAGACATAAGAAAGTAACAGCAGTGTGTGAAACATCACTTCCTGATTTCCTTGAAAGCAACTTAGTTCTGACTGCCAACCTCCATCCAGTTCTTGCCAGGTTGCTACGGAAGTTGCATTTCTGTTCTTATGGGAGCCAACCCAACCCCTAGCATTGTACACAGAAAATGGGGAAGGAGATCTAAATTCCAGTCAGAGTTGCCACTGACATTCCCATTGTCACATCCCAAGTGGTTCCTTGAAATATGGCTGCTCTCAGCTATCTGCCACTAGAAAAAGAATCCTCACTGAAGTTATAACATCAGTAGCTTGGATAGCACCTCCCTAGGCACATCATGGAGCAAGCCTATGGTAGAGGGAGCATTTTGGCTCCATGCAAATGCCTGACTCCCACAGAACCACATTTTCCTCCCAGTCCAGAGGAAACTTGCCATTCTTTTTTGTGACTTGCCTCAACCCATTTGTCTGCATCTTGCCAGAGACCACCTACTTTTCAATGACCTTTTACCATTCCTTACAGGAGAAAGAAACAGAGGCAGAGAGGGAAGGAGGCAATGGATACCAGAGAGCAATTAATCTGTAGGAGAGTAGTGGTTCAGAAGGTCAGAATGGAGCAAACTCTCTGAAATCCACTCTAGAATTAGCAGTAGAGTAACTGATATAAGAGAGCTACATTTTTCATGTAGTGCTCTGATCCCAGTTTCCCTTACCTCCTCTCTCCTATACACCACAATACGAATCCAGGGTTTCTATAAGGTCACAGAGCAATCCTTGCCTATCTCCAGCACATACATAAAAATTCTTACCGGTTCACTGTTTCACATATATTCTTTATGAAAACCCAGTCATATCCTGTGAGGTAGGGGCGTGTGTGTTTGTGTCTGTGTGTATTTTTTCATTATGCCCAAAAACTAAGATCATATGTCTTCTCATTACTTTCTATTTTTGTTGCTCAGGGGAAAACTGAACACATAAACTTAGAAAAGCAGTCATACCAGCCTATGAGGTCCAGATGAGCTAATAAATGTCCTCTTGTCTTTATAATCTCCAATTCCTGTGATAAGATATTAGGGCAATAGGTTTTCCAAAGTAAATTTATATTCTATTAGCAGGTAGTGTGTATTCTACAGCTTCTGGATATTTTGCTACAAGTAACATTTCAGTTAAATTATATTCTCTGGGACAGGTAATTAGAGGTAAAATTGCTCCCCTTTTGGGTACATGCATCCTTTCCCACGAATATTCTCATCAAGAGGCAAAGGTGGCTGGAGTAAAGTCCCAAGTGTGTTCGTTTCTAAGAGAAGCCGTTTAGCAATCAGAATGAGCATGATCTTTGAAATTGTCCAGATACGTAGCCCCACACTAGCTATGGGACCTTAGGTAGGTTATTTAACTCTCTAACCCTTATTTTATCATCAATAAGTGGGGTAATAATGGCAACATCACAATTTAGGCAAATAATCAGTATCTCATCCATGAAAGAGGTTGCTGTTGCTGCCTTTACCATCCTTAACAATATCCTCTTTATTTATGGGGAAGGGTCATTATCCATCATCAAGTGACAAAGCTTGACTGCCTTACCTCCTAGAGCAGGTTCAGCAGACTATAGCCTATGGGGCAAATCCTGACAGTTGTCTGTTTTTGTACAGCACATGGACTAAGAAAGACTTCAGATGTAAAAAATCAAAAGGAGAATATTAACATTTCATAACACATGAAAATTCTATGAAATTCAAATTTCAGTGTCCACCAATAAAGTTTTATTGCAACACAGCCACACTCATTCCTTTGCATATTGCCTAAGGCAACTTTCATGCTATAGGTGCAGAGAGTTGAATAGCTGTAACAAAAACCCTTGCCCCACAAAACTTAAAATATTTACTATTGTGCCCTTTACAGAAAGAGCCCGTCAATGCCCTAGCCCTAGAGAATACAGTATAGGGAAGACCACGTGAGAAACTGCTTCATCACAGATAGTCAGCTTTGCCCTTGTGATCTTTGGTGTAGGTCTTGCATTTGGAATCAGTGTTTAGTTTTTATATGTGCTATTTTTTAATATGTATGGCTTGTCTCTGCATTGGCAGTTACCCCGGCATATCTCAGTTTCAGTTCTGAGTGAACGTGTTGATGTCTTTGAGGCATTCCTCAAGAACGTCTCAAAATTATTAGTTATATTCCTTTATTCCTCATTGATCATATTATAAACCACCTTACCTATAATATGCCCTCATCGTTTGTTGAAAATTTACCCAGCATTTCTACAGTGGTGTAATAACAAAGAGTCTGAAACATAATTTTATGTATAATATATGATGGTTGTGGTGGTGGTTCTGAAGAAGAAAGAGGAAGAGGAGGGTAGAGAGAAAGAAGAGGAAAAAGATTCAATTTTACTCCCAATGTGGAATAATAGCAGGAAGTCTGCTGTGTGGCTTCAGGACATTATCTCAGTTCCAAGCTGAGTGAAATCAAGGTGGGAGTTTTCTCCACTAGGATACTGAGAATGAGGAACTCACAGGAAAGTAATAGAAGCTGTTAATTGCAGGATCTAGTCCTTGCACAATAATATTTCATCACGCTATTTACCTGGAGCCATTGCCTCAGGGGAATATAGTAATTAGCATAGCTATCAACAACAATAGCATGTATGCATAAGTTAAAACT
Source organism: Pan troglodytes (assembly GCF_028858775.2). Lineage (NCBI taxonomy): Eukaryota > Metazoa > Chordata > Mammalia > Primates > Hominidae > Pan > Pan troglodytes. The sequence goes on from NC_086015.1 coordinate 6,724,876, forward strand.
ATGCATTTTGACTAGCAAATTGTCTCACTAACAAAAGAGGGTTAGATGTAGTTTCTTGGTGCTGCAAAAATGTGCAAGCAAAATAAACAATTATTAGAGCTTTTTTTTCCTGCTGTTTATAATTGAACTGAGCTACAACCCATGCTTTTTCCCATTACAAATATATTTATGACCTTTGTTCGTTAGCGCAGGAATATATGTCAACATATGAGACGACTGGATACCTACCTGCTAGGGACGGTGACATTTGTTCTTACTGCTTTGCAGAGTATGCAGGTGTGATGAGTGTCAACACCCTGCGTCCTTGTTATTGTTAGGCAGCAGTATGCAATCCACTTGATTTTCATTTAGTGTGTTGGATAAATTAAATCTCAGATTCTTAAATTAAACTTAAGTGGCACACTTGGACCCATGAGAAGAATTAAGTTTCTTGCTATGCAACTGGCAATTCTATCTGCTTATTCACAAATATTTGAAAATGCAATCCCTTGACTAAGTATTTTTGCAAATAGCAGGAGGAAAAGTTGGCAAGAAGCAGCTTTGCTTCTAAGAGAGTTTGATGTTCTCCTTTCGGAAAAGCGATGAAAACCTACAGTGCCCGGTGCTTTACCTCCGCTACCTATGCCCTCCCTGCAGGCAGTTCCAATAATTTTCCTTTTCCTGCCAGCCTACTTTCTCCTTGATGAAGTTCAGTGAATATTTAAGCCTTGAGGATTGGGGCTGGAGAGAGGGAGCATTGATTTCATCAGTTGTTTTGGAACACTTGGGATCTTTTCTATTTTTCCGTTTGCATCTTTTTTAGTATGATAAAAATTAGGATTAAATTTATCTTTCTGAGGCCTGTTGCTGTTTATGTCTTTGACTAAAATATCCTGCAACAGTATATCATGAACAGCTCTCTTTCTTAAAATTATTTCGTAAATATTTTTTGTCACACACACACTGGCGCATGCAAACACTATTTCGTTTAATCTTGTGGTGACTCTGTCAAGAAAGGGAAATAGCTTTATAGAAAAATTCTGAACTAAAGTGTGTAAAATTAAGATCTCTGTGTTTCATTGTATAAAAATTTTAGCTCAAATGAACAAAAGACCTCTCATTTTTATTTTTATTTTAGCATTTCTTTACCATAAGGTTAGAGTAACTTTTTAAAAATATGGTAGTCTAAAAAAACTAATGACTAAACATTAAAGACTAATTTAAAATTTTTATCAAATTTTTTTCTATTATTTTCTTAGGAAAATTCTCAAACCTATTAAATTCAAAAGAATGTTATGGTGAACACCTGTATGCATGTCAACGAGATGCTACCTTCATGATTTTATTATAACCAGCTATCCATTCTCCATCCACCCATCAATTCACCTTTATTTTTGATACATTGCAAAGTAAACCGCAAATATCCATATGTCTTCCTAAATACCTAGTCTGCCTATCATTAATTAGTATTTGATATTTGGTTTACAGCTTTTTGTTTCTTTGAGCTAAAATTTATATAACTTGAAACACACAGATCTTAAGTGGCCATTTCTTGAGATTTGACCAGTGCATATTTCTGTGTCAACGAAATCCCCAGATATATCAAGATATAGAACAGAGTTATCACAGAAATCTCCTCCGGTCCCTGTTAAGTCTTAGTTGCTTTAAATCAAATATCAATTCAGGTTGATTTTATAAGGTTTTCTTTAAAACTGTTTAGATGCAGGCAGAATACAAAAGATGAAAAAGACATGATCCCTACCCTCTAAAAGCATATAGATGGTGACAAAAACCACCAAAATAGAAAATTTCAATTTTCAATATGTTTTAAATAATAACATGTGGTAGATGCTATGGAAGCACCTAGCAGTGTCTGTTCCTCCATCTGGACTCTCAGGAAAGGGTTTTGGAGGAGAAGTCAGCTTTAGTCTGGAGAGAAAAAATGAATAAATGTTAGCCAGGAGAAAAGAATGATAAAAGAAATTGCTCCAAGAAATAGAGTACGTATTTTAAATCAGTTTCTGCTGTTCTAGTGTTTGGGAGAATTTATGAATCAGAGCACACAGAGGAACTTGCATCGTCCTCTCAAGAATACTAGGAAACACATCACAAGAATTCATTGATAAACTGAGTCTCTGTACCCCAAGGGTATTTCCACTGCCTTCCACCTTCCGAGTTGCTGGGCCCCAACTTCTAAGAAGGACACTTCTCAAACCTTCAGTGGCTCCTTTTTGCTGCTGTTATTGACACGTTCTTCTTATCCTAGCATTTCTAGGTGCCTTTCATCTTCCCAGTATAGTCCTAATCTGACTTTGCCCCACTTCCCCGTTTACTTACATCTTATACTCAAATTATATTAAACTCTCCAGTCCTCATACTTTCCTGCTAGTATGCCTTTGCCCAAGTCTTTGCCTGTTTCTGGAATCCTCTCTCTTTAATGTCTACCTTTCATAACCCCATTCATCTGCCAAGTCTTTCCCCCTGCCCATCAGAAGCCATCTTGTCTAAAAACTCCCATAGTTCCTTGCTCCTACCATTCCCACTTTTAAAGCCAAACACAGCTGTTTTGTTCTGCTGTAGCTGACAATGTCTAGCACAGTGCTCAGCACAAAGTAGGAAATTAGTAAGTATTTGTTGAATAACAGTGAGTTCTATCTTATGTCAGTGTGTACTTATAGATCTAGAGTTTCTCTAAAGCAGAGTCTGTGTTCTATACTTCTTTACATTCCCAGAAATCATAAAGGACAGTCAAGAATTGAACAACATTGGCCAGGTGCAGTGGCTCACACCTGTAATTTCAGGACTTTAGGTGGATCACTTTAGGTCAGGAGTTCGAGATCAGCCTGGCAAACATAGCAAAGCCCCGTCTCTACTAAAAGTACAAAAATTAGCTGGGCATGGTGGCAGATGCCTGTAATCCCAGCTACTTAGGAGGCGAGGCAAGAGAATTGCTTGAACTCAGGAGGCAGAGGTTGCAGTGAGCTAAGATCGTGCCACCGCACTCCAGCCAGGGCAACAGAGTGAGACCCTGTCTCAAAAAAAGAAAGAAAGAAAGAAATTGAACAACATTAAATAAACCTACAATGCTATTCTAATATCTGAGCTGTAGCATTACAGTTCTATTTATATTTAATACAAATTTAAAGAACATGTTGTTTGAGGAGTAGACCTCATAACGTTTGTTTTTGTATTAGTATACTTCAGCCTCTCTCTTACTACCCCTGAAGGCTTATAAATGAACCATTTAGTTTTAAATCTTAAAAAGGAATCTTATAAATTAAGTGCAGAAAGAAAATGGGAAAGTCCTTGATATGGTAAATGTTTAGTTTTGGAGAGAATATCAATGTTATTTATGTAGTCAGTGCATCTGTTGACTGACTACCTATTACATGCCAGGGGCTGGGCAAAAAGCACCTGTCCTGGTGTAGCACTGTTTCCAGTATAGGAACATCTTACAGCAGACCCCAGAGAAAGACTTGGACTTTGTATATTTGGACCCTTTGATTTGTGTATGAGAAACGTATTACTGAGTGAATGGAAACCTTCTGATTGCAGATAACCCCAATTATTGGAAAGTTCTTCTTTATAGTAAGCTTTGTACTGCCTCTCTCTAACATCTTCCAGCCAGCCCTATTTCTGTCACTGGAACCTCCAGAACCAAGTAAACCCCTCTTATGCACAGCACCTTTTCAGTATTGAAGATTTACATTACACACCCTACCCCCTAAGCCTTACCTTTTTCAGACCAAGTATATAGAACTCAAAATACTTTTTCAAAGGAATTGGTTTCCAAATTGCTGTTTGTTTTTTCTTAAACATTTTATATGAGTTCCAACATCTGATGTCAGTTTGATGTCCTCCTCAGTTTATTCTGTAACAGGTTTTATGATAGACACCAGCAGAGGGATATTGGGAGTTGTGGGGAAGGGATGTTATAGAGAAGATGAACAGAGCATAATCTCTGTTGTCCTAAAGTATATACATGGCAGGAGAAAACAATCACTTTGTCAGATTATTTCAATATGATGCTGCAAGTCATGTCAGAGATAAGCAATGGGTACTGTGGGAGCACTCAGAAGGGTAATCTAGTCCAATCTGGGTTTTAGGGAAAGAATTTTAGAAGAAATGTCACCAGAGTTGAGTCTGAAATTATGAGCAAATGTTATCCAAGAGAAGAATGATAGGAAGGGAGACAATAGAAGTTAAGGCACTGAGGTATGAAATCAGTATAGGGTGGTAGGGGTGAGGGTAATGACACTATAGTTACTTATGTGAAGTATTAGCTAGACAATGGCAGAAAATAGGGCTTGTGAGGTATGTATGTATATACACATGTATGCATTATGTGTATATGTGTGTCTATCTCTGTATGTGTGTATGTAAATACATTCTGATTTTCCAATTCTTAGATTTTGCCCCAATTCTCTTGTTAGAAATTAGAATTTTGGCTCTACGGCCAAGGACTTTATTCAGCATATTAGCTTTTCAAGAGATCATAAATAATCATCATTGATAACTATAATGACCTGAAGTATTATAACAAATAATTTCTGCGAAGTGGAGTTTTAGGTAATACATATCATTAAAGGTATTGCTATGAGTTGAATGTGTGTTCCCTCCAAAGTTCGGGTTGAAACTTAATCTCCATCATGGTTGTATGAAGAGATGAAGTCTTTTGGGAAGTGTTTAAATCATGAGGGCATCACACTTATGAATGAATTAATGCACTTATAAAAGAGGCTTCAAAGAAAGTTTGCTGCTTTTTGCTCTTTGGCTCTTCTGCCATGTGAGGACATAGCATTCCTCCCCTTCAGACGACACAGCCTCAAGGCACCATCTTGGAAGCAGAGCAAGGCCTCACCAGACACCAAACTTGCTGGCTCCTTGATCTTCGATTTTCCAGCCTCCAGAACTGTGAAAATAAATTTATATTATTTGTTAATGACCCAGTCTCAAGTCTTATTTATAGAATCACAAAGGGACTGAGACAGTATAGTTATAAATCAACGTCAAGTTTCTTCCAGTTTCTTAATATGGAGGTTTGCCATTTGAGGATGCTTCATTGCTTCTCTGACCTGAATAAAGTAGCATATAAGATTCTCATTATACTATTGATATTTAAGGGAACGGCTTACATCCATTTCATAAGAGTTGTGTCTCATGAATTATTTGTATTCTAGAAACCAAACTTTATCTGGAGCATCCCAATTTAAGATAGCCATTTGGTAAGTTAATTGCCATGAATGGGTGACATTTAATAAAGTATGTGAATACTTAGGAAGGGAAGGTTGCGAATTAAAAAATAAAATTATTCTCCTCTTTATTCAGTTTTATATATCACTTGCCAAAGCTCACCCTGCCTATTCTATGGTGTTTGAGTTCATGCATCCAGACTTGTGTTAAGAAGAAGGGTGACAAATTTAGAATTCACAGTGTGTGTTGCCATGGGAAATACAACAAGCTATTAAGAAATTGTCTTTTCAATAACTTTTTAGTGTAATTAAGGAGATCATGCATATGCTCCTGGAAAGAGAGCCTATAGTATTGAGTACTAGCTAAGTGCTGTGTAGACAATGTCTGTGGTGTGCCTGCCCAGTGACTGTTTCTCCTGCTTTTGCAATAGCATTTTAATTTTTCTTTGGAGAACTATACCTGTCCTATTTTCAGCAGTCCATTTGTTTTTTTCTGAGCATCCGTCTCTGTCTCCCAGACTTAAAGAGATCCAGGTTTGACTACTCAAAATCCACCCTCAAACTTGTGCTGAATCTATGTGGAAAGGAGATGTGCCTACTCATTACCATGTTTGTGGTGGCAGAATGTCAGGTTGGGGTTGCCAGTGACCATGTTTGTCCCCACAAAGAAGAGCCTACCTGAAAATACAGACAGCAAAACACAATGGATCTTAAGTCTTCGCAATTATATCAGACGATATATATTTTTTCTTAGGCTAGTTAAAGTTCTCCATCACTTGAATTAGTCATGGTTTATTCAGAGAAGCAACCGATAGGATGCATAGAGAGAGAGAGGAAAAAAAAAAGATACTTATTTTAAGGAACTGGCTCATGCAGTTGTGAGGGCTGTCAAGTCTGAATTGCACAGGGCAGGCTGGCAGTCTGGAGATTCAGGGAAGAGTTGATGTTACAGTCTTGGAGTCCAAAGGCAGTCTGGAGGGAGAATTCCTTCTTCAGGGATCTCAGTCTTTTAAGACTTTAAACTGATTGGATGACGCCCACCCACAGGTTCCAGGGCAATTTGCTTTATACTACTGATTTAAATGTTACTCACACCCAAAAAACACCTCGTAACATTCATCCGGACTGATGTTTGACTAAATGGGTGCGATAGCCAAGCCAAGTTAACACATGAAATTAATCATCTCACTCCTAAATGCAAACGCTGTGGCCAATCTATGCAGTAACTACTATAGTTGCTCAGATGTTGCAGAAATTATCGCAGGACTGATGTAGTCAGGAGAGGTTGTCAAGAGAACATACTATTTCATGGTAAGTTATAAAATCCATACTTTTACTATTTTGTAAATAAGGAATATCTTTTATGGCTATGAGAAAATTGAATAAGCTGATACACATGGGAGGCACCTAAATATTTAATTTTCTCTCCCTTTTCCCTTCCATTTATATATTTGAGTTTCTGATTAAGCCTGTGTTGTTCCTGAGTCTGGAACTTTGCAAGGCACTTTATGTTGAGGATTTATGTTTTAGGGATTAAATGACTTCGTGCGGACCTCGCCGTCATCTAAGGGTCTAGAGCTCAGAGTGACCCCAGCGAAGGCACTGAGCCCTCTACTTATTTACAAATAGGAAGCTGTTCTCTGTGGTGATTGATTTTTTAAAAATTAAGTTTCAGTGCTAGTGTTCTTTGCCAGTCAGATGTCTACATACGTTTCCAAGTCCGTACAGCTAGAAAGTGTGTGTCAAATAAAAGAGTTGAAGTTACTTAGCTCCTGGCCTCATATCTATTTCATCATGCTATTTAGGCATTCTTTTAAGATATAAAAAGCAAAAATATGTAAAAATAGCCATTTCTACATGGCAGAGTCTGTTGTAAGAGCCTGGCCAACACTTTGGGAGGCCAAGGCGGGTGGATCACCTGAGGTCAGGAGTTCGAGATCAGCCTGGCCAACTTTGTGAAACTCTGTCTCTACTAAAAATACAAAACAAAAATTAGCCAGGTGTGGTGGCGGGCTCCTGTAATCCCAGCTACTTGGGAGGCTGAGGCAGGAGAATTGCTTGAACCCGGGAGGTGGAGGTTGCAGTAAGCCGAGATAGTGCCATTGCACTCCAGTGTGGGCGACAAGAGCGAGACTCTGTCTTAAAAAAAAAAAAAGAACCTGGGATTGTTAGATTGTTAGTATACCTGTCCCAGGTATTTTATTTCTAATTGGGAGACTAGCTTAATGCTTGGAAGAATTTGATGATGATCTTTTAAAATGTCACCAAATCTAATCACTCAGCCCCAAAATACACCCTCAGGGTATAACTTCAGATTAATGAGGACTAAGACTTGTTGGGAGGGCTTTGGAGTGGAAATTTCCACCATTGTTAATTTGCAGGAGGACATGTCTGATGTGTTTTTGTGATGGTTTCACATCTGACGGTCTGTCTCCTAGGCACTTGGCTGTTCTCCACTCGGTTCCTTCCTGAATGTTGTGCTAGATTGTCAAATGCCACTTCAGACTAGATCTGTGCCCCCGAAAGTCATGTGCAACTTCATGAAAAAAATCTACCTGACATTTTCAAATGCAACTCACTTGAACTTGTAAAAGTCAGGTGTAAATTGAGAATAGATTTGCACCTAAGTCTTCTTTGGTTGATTTCAGTATTTGCTTGGAACTGACATTTGGAGAATAACTCAGTTGCCCTCAGAATTGGTCCCCTGCTCACTCCAAAGTGTTGTCAGGGAGCGCTTAGTGTCCAAATGGCTAGTACAGTATGCTTCAGGTGAATTTCAGGCACTTTTATTTACTGGGTTTGGACCAGTTTGGAATGGAAATTAACAATATGTGAATTCAGTAGTTTCACCAGTGTAGCCTCTTGAGCAAGCCTTGGACACTGAATCATATTTGTTGCCTAAAGATATTAATGATTATCTGGCTTAGCCTCATGGGCCTGATTCTTCTTCAACAGTAATGTGTTGATTATTGGCATTTTAGACATGGTTGGTATTATACAGCTGAATCTCTGCACAAATTCAGAGCAGCTATGCAGGCTTCTGCCACTGGGTGAGTTGATGAAGGAGATGATGTCTCCTCTCATAATGCTGCACCAAACAGATGGAATGGCAAGCTGTCTATGACTCTGAGTATCTCTGAACATGAACCTGTCCTTCTGCCTACCCTAATCATTCCACTTTCACGAAGTGCATGCGCTACTGAGCCACAGAGAAATTACACAACAAGCAGTAGACATGGTGCCTGAGGGCAATGCAACTCTTGAACTGGAAATTTAGCACACATGTGAAATCCTTCGCAGATACAAAGCCGTTCTTAGACTATTATTTTCAAAGGTAAAATTAGAGATGTAATAACCTTATGAGATCATCATGTCCAGTTCTCTCATTCTAGAGATAGTAAAACTGTGATCCAGAAGTTAAGTCCCTTACTTAAGGTTATGTATTTAGAGGAAGAGATGGGGCAAGAATTCCAGGTCCTTGCACATCACAGTATTATCCTTCTAATAGAGGGTGACCAATGAATGCATGATTTGGTTTGTAAGCAAATGTGAAATCCAGAGATTTTCATCATTTCCAACAATGCAAAAATGTTGAATCTTAGACTAGAGGCTCTTTGACCTCTTTCTGGATTTATTCTGTTTCTCTTTTTACATTCCTGCAAGGAAGGACTCTTGATATATTTTTGCCTTGTAGAAATATTCATTTCTAAGTTGGTTTGAAATTAGCCTGTCATCTGATTCACTGAGTTAGAGTTAAAATAAATTCCCCTGGCAAAAAAAAAAAAAAAAAAAAGAAAGGATTTTATCATCTATATGGATCAATTCCAAGAGTTCGCTTCAGTTTACTGATTTGTTTTCCCTACAGTATAGGATATTCAATTAAACCTTCCCTCAAATTGGCCATAAATTTTGATGAAAATGAAAGAAGTTTCATTTAGCAAACAGTTTCTATCAGGGACTATAATAATAGAATGCAATAAGAATTATTTTCACCTATGCACCTGAACGAACATGTTTTGTCTGGTTTTTGGTTTGATTTCTATCTGTATCTTTATTTTTCTCTTTTTGGTTTTCACCCAGATTTTGTGTAGCTTGTCCAAAGTGGTTGAGATGTGGGATCAGGTGAAATTGCTCATAGATACAGTAATGCTTTATACCAGTGTTGTCACCACTGATTTAGCAGTGTCTTCGATAAACTCTTATAATATTCCATACTTACATCTTTCTGTTTTAAATAGAACTGCTGGGATATGAGTTACATCTGGTACTCCCTTATTTTTATTAAAGCATATATAGAAATTTTTCATACCCTTTGCTTCAGGCCTTCCTTGCCCCACTTAGCATCTGTAGAGTGGACATAGGCAGGAAGAGCCCACTCTACAAAATGCATCCAGTATATTTTGAGTAGAGACTGATTATGGTTACTGATCTTGGTCCTGGAAATAAGAAATGAATTAGATACAGATGGTACCTCTGTGGAACTTTAGAGCAGGAGATGAAGCAAAACGAGGGAGAAGACATAAGTGAGGATAACAGCGCACAAAGTGGTGAGCATTGCCAGTGAAAATGCAGTGGTTTTCCCCCCAGCGTGGGGTATCATAGATGAAAGGGCGTTTGAGCTGCAATTCAGAAGGTTCTGAAGATCCACTTATCCAATTTGTGTTTTGCTTTCTCTGTGAATGGTTTGAGCCAGAGCTATACAGGGAGGTGGGCAGTGGGGACAGCGCATGCATAGCATTTTCACAAATGCTTCATAGGGCTAGACAGCAGTGATAACATCCTTAGCCCCACCCCATGTTTTACAGATGACATAACTGGGGCTCAACAAGGGTAATGACTTAGTAAGTCATAAACACTCTGAGATTTAAGCCCTCATCTTGTGATTCCTCTTTCATGGCTGTGTTCAGGAATCCTTAATTATTAGATTGCTGCAAAAGTAATTGCAGTTTTTGCCATTTAAAAGTAATGGCAAAATCCACAATTACTTTTGCACCAATGTAAACAGGATTTTTATGATACAAGTAACTGAAACTGACTCTAGATAATTTAAGTGAAAAAGGAATTGATTGAAAAGTTAGCATGAGTTCTCCAAAATTATGGAGATCTTAGCCAGATTCAGAGGAAAGAAGCCAGGGTAGAGTGAAAGGTATTAGGCAACAATAAGATCAAAAGCATTCTCGGGAAAACCTGGCCAATAGAATGAATGGGCTCTAAGCTTTGTTGTTTTCTATCTCTGTATTATTGCTCAGGATCCAAAATCAGAGAGAACAATGTCTGATTGACTTCCTTTGAAGATGTGCCAGTGGCCACCCGTTTGTTAGGGGAGAGCTAGGCATCTTGATTTATACCCTACTGTGACAGCACCCATAAGTGAAGAGGTAATGCCACCAAAGGAAACCAGAGTGGATGACCAGCAAAGAGCATATATCCACTGTGGGAATACTGGCACATGTAGGTAAAAGAACAAACCAACACTGCAAGTATCCGTATGGATAAAGCAACAAATGATTTTGTAGGCCTGAATTAACAAATGTGACAGCATATTTTCATTATAATATTAAGTCTATGACAAATATATTCTGTGCTCAGCCAAAGTTGGTGAGGCATAACGGCACTTCTTCCATAAGCTATGGCTACTTGTTCCTCCTTGTGCCCTCTGGCATGCAGATAATTAGGCAAAATTTAAAACAGCTTGAATGTAGTAGATGCTCTCTATCAAGGTGTGAGGGTTAGGATAGCATTTACCCCCAGGCTTAAAGTGTTCTAGGACATCTTTTGGGTGAGCTCCCTCCAGAAAGAAAAAGTGTTCCTGAGAAAGGGCAGTATGATTAATCTTACCTAGAGGCTGAAGCACATGGTACGTATGTGTGTGCATATTCACGCACTCGTTCATGTGCGCGTGAACTGTATGGAAGGATACAGCTAAGGACAAAAAGGAGTTTTCCAGCACAAATTGACCACATTAGGCTATTATGAAACCATGAGGGATTTCTTTTGTAGTTTGTTCCGTATACAGCAGTCTCTTGCCTGACTTTTCAAAGGAAATGTGGTACCAAAGTAGATTCCAAGGGTAAGACCCAGTTATCTTGGTTAGAGTGTCCTTTCTTGATATTCTCAGGAATGTGTTCTTCTGGTAATTTCTGTAAGTTTTCAAATGAAATGGGAGTTACTATTCCAAGGGTTTTACAGGTAGTATCTAATTCAATTATCACAGCACTATGCAATAGTTATTCTTATTATCCTAATTCTACAGATGAGGAAACGGAGGCACAGAGAAGGTTTAGGAAATTGCTTAAGATCATCCCTTGTGCATTTCACAAGAGCAGAGCAGGAGTGGTCTCCCCTTCATATTTACGTCATGTATGCCTAATATAGTACCTGGTGCAGAGCTAAGATTGAATGAATGAGTACATAAATTAGACATGTTATGGTACAGTATGAGTATATATTGCAATGTTTGTGCATCACTGAATATAACAGCTTACATGAAATGGAAAAAAACTACCTAGCCTTTTAAAATGTGTTCATAGTTTTCATATCCATTAGCTCATTTGATTTTTATAAGACATGTATTTAGTTGGAGGGTATAATGATTATTCTTTTTTAACTTAAAATCAAATCTCAGAGAAGATGGAGCTTGCCCATGTGAAACAATCGTAACGGTTCCTCATTATAAATGATACAGAGTACTGTGGGACAAAGATCTTCAGTAACTTTCAGTATCTAGGAATCTAGAAACTCCACATGTAACGTATTAGCGAGGGATCCCCAAACTAGAAACTATAGATAAAAAATAAAACCATAAAGAAGTTATTAACTCAAATAAACACTACATGAAAGGAGAAAACAAAATTGTAACCATAGTTACTTGTAAACCAGTGATAACTGCACTAGACATCAAAATTGGCAGAAAATGCAAAAGCCATTCTTAGGGGGAAAAAACATAGCCCTATATGTGTTTATTTGACCAAAAGAATTGAAAATAAAAGAGCTAAGCATTACACTACAAAATGTGTTTAAAAGATGGTAGTGTAAATATAAAGAAAGCAGGAAAAAGGAAATTTGAGTCTAGAAAATCTCCATATAATTATTGGGGAGGAGGAGAAGAGATGAGAAAAAAGAACTAGGCTTCTTTCCAAGATTAAGTTGATCTGGGCTAGGCGTGGTGGATCACGCCTGTAATCCCAGAACTTTGGGAGGCTGAGGCGGGCGGGCAGATCATTTGAGGTCAGGAGTTCAAGATCAGCCTGGGCAGCATGGTGAAACCCCGTCTCTACTAAAAATACAAAAATTTGCCAGGTGTGGTGGCATACACCTGTAGTCCCCAATACTCAGGAGGCTGAGGCAGGAGAATTGCTAGAACCTGGGAGGCGGAGTTTGCAGGGAGCCTAGATTGTGCCACTGCTCTCCAGCCTGGGTGACAGAGCGAGACTTCATTTCAAAAAAAAAAAAAAGTTGATGTGGAACACATGCCCTCTTATACATAATACCATTTCAAGACCCCTTTAAAGTAAATAACAATAAAATAGATACTAGAAATTGAAAGTACGATATGGCTCTAAAAGTAAAATCAATTTAAAAAATACAACAAAAATGATTTCCAATGGCAGAAGAAAGAAGAGAAAATAAGAGAAAGAGGACAAAACAAAGGATAAAATGGGTTATCTAATGCAGTGACAAAACTGGCATCCTTTTCTGGAAGAACTTCATAGGGTACAGGCTGGAAGAGTGGTTCTCTTGAACAGGCATCAGAATCACCTGCAGGACTTGTTCAAAAACAGATTACTATTCCCACTCCCATAAAATATGGATTTAGATATAGACCATAACGTTGACTTTTAAAATACATTAATAGATTCACATTTTTATAAGACAGGAACATTTACAGAAAATGAAATGAGAGATGTTCAATACAATACTTTAAGATGTAATGTATCTTATTAAAAGTGGCCATAGATGACAGTTGAAGTTTAAGTCTTGAGAAAACTATGTTTCTTACAGAACATTAATATACATTTTCCTTAACCATCTCAAGTTACAGTCTAAAGACTGTGTGAGTGATGGTAGGATCAAAGATAACTGGAGCATTGTATTAGACATATATTTAATCTCAGTCCTCAAGAAAGTGTTGCAATTTAAATATATATAGACAGACATACATATGTGTGTGTATATATATATTTATTAATTATTAATTTGTTATTTATTAATCCCAAAGGCATGGTACAGAGAGCTGCATAAGAATTCTCAGCTGGCTTTGGGAGGCCGAGGCAGGCGGATCACAAGGTCAGGAAATGGAGACCATCCTGGCTAACATGGTGAAACCCCGTCTCTACTAAAACTACAAAAAATTAGCCGGGCGTAGTGGCGGGCACCTGTAGTCCCAGCTACTCGGGAAGCTGAGGCAGGAGAATGGCGTGAACCCAGGAGGCAGAGCTTGCAGTGAGCCGAGATTGTGCCACTGCACTCCAGCCTGGGCGACAGAGCCAGACTCCGTCTCAAAAAAAAAAAAAAGAATTCTCAGCTGGTTAATAGCAGAGCCAGGTGTACATTGATTTTCAATATATATATTTATATGTAAATATATAAATATATATAATTTTATATATTTAAATATAAATATATAAATACATATAATTTTATATATATAAATTTTATATATTTATTTATATATAAAAATTTATATGTATAAAAATATATATAAATATATAAATTTATAAATTTATATATTTATGTATTTATTTATATAAATATATAAAATTTATATATATATTTATATATTATATAAAATATGTATATTATACATTTATATATTATATATTTTATATTATATATAAAAAGTATATTATATATTATATATTTATATATTATATATTATATATAAATAAATATATAAAATATAATATATACAATATATTATATATAATATATATTATATATTATATATTATATATTATATATAAAATATATTATATATAATATATATTTTTATAAAATATATGTAATATATAATATATAAATAAATATATAATACATAAATATATAAAATATATATTATATAAAATATAAAATAAATATATATAAACATACATATTTATATAGATATACACACAAACATATATATATAGGCTTTTAAAACACTAAGTGTAAAGTTCTCATCTTCTTTGATAGAGATTAGACATCTATTAATCTAGCAGAATAGCCAAATGACTATGGAAAATCATTTTTAAAATACGCTTTATAGAATAGGGGGAAAACCCAGTGACATAATGCATAATGCCTGGACATCACAATAGAATGTATTTTGTGTTAATACATTCTGTGGTTTATGCCCAACACTATGATCAGTGAAATCTGCCTGGTTTCCATCCACTCAGACAACACTCCGTTGTCATTTCTGAGAAAATAGTAGCATGATTACATAAGGAAAAATGATGCATGAGGATGTCTTGTTAACTGTAAGGAAAGTGCTCTAAAATATGAATCAGCATATAGAGGTGGTTGTATTGATTTTTAGTATTATAATTTGACTCTGAAGTCACATTTGCAATTTGCAATTTGCAAAAGAGAGTGATATCTTGCATCATCACATCAGACCACATAGTTTGCACACTTTATGTAATATTGGGGAGGTAGAGTGGGGTGGATATTTCATCGCAAATGAAAAATGCAACAGTTTGTTTCTCGGGTGATCTACCTATGGTTATTTAATGTCACCTGCCATAGCAAAATACTGCTGTAATCTATATGACTGGGTAGATGGGTGCTAAAGTACAATTCTCTTTTACCTTTGCTGCATGTTTAAAAATTTTGATAACAAATTGCTAGGGTAAGAACTAAAAGATCACATAGATTCCAGAGCCAACCTACCAAATTTAAATTTCATCTTTCCTGGTATGACCTTGGACAAGTCTCTTAAGGTCTCTGTGCCTCAGTTTCCTCACCTGTAAAATAAACACTCATTAAATTGTAATGAAATTTGAGTTAACATTTTCAAAGTGCCCAGAAGTGTAACTGGCATGGGGAAGCACTAGATTATGTGTATGTGTGTGTGTGTGTGTGTATGTAATTATAAAATAAAACTTCAAGTCCCACAGAGTGGCTCATGCTTGTAGTCCCAGCACTTTAGGAGGCTGAGGCAGGTAGATCGCTTGAGACCAGGAGTTCAGGAACACTGGGTGTTCTGGGTGACATGGTGAAACTCCATCTCTATAGAAAAAAAATACAAAAAAATTAGACGGGCATGGTGATGCATGCCTGTAGTCCCAGCTACTCAGGAGCCTGAGGTGGGAGGGTCACTGAAACCTAGGAGGTTGAGGCTGCAGTGAGCCGAGATCACGCCACTGCACTCCAGCCTGGATGACAGAGCAAGACCCTGTCAAAAAAAAAAAACCCAAAAAAACAGAAAACTTCACCTACAATTTGGTAAATATCCTTGTGTTTTGTTTTTACTTGGAATTATAGGAATTTAAATTCAAAAATCTTTTAGGACTCTTTAATTCAACTCTCTTAATTCCAAAGGGCTAGTACAGATAGCTGCATAAGAATTCTCAGCTGGTTGATAGCAGAGCCAGGTGTACATCTGCTTTTCAAATTGAAAGTCCCCTAATATTGCTAACACTAGAATTTATCTTTTGGCAGTGGCAAGGAAGAGAAGTTAGCAGTTTTTGTTATTTTAACTTAATTAAATATTGTTTGATGCTTCTTTTTCTTTTGTTTTATTTGTTTTTTGTTTTGAGGCAGGGTCATGCTCTGTTACCCAGGCTGGATTGCAGTGGCTTCATCATAGCTCACTGTAACCTAGAACTCTTGGGCTCAAGTGATCTTCCCCCTTCAGCCTCCCTAAGTGCTGCACATACCACCACACCTGGCTCTGTTTGATACATTTAAATAAGTTAAAATATGTTTGAATTTTCACAACTCTGACTAGATGTCATGTGCTGAAGCACTTGCGAGTAAGGTAGCAAATATTTAGCTATAATTTAAGCTAATGAAATGAGTCTGAAAAGAATCCAATAAATTATAATATGTTACTATTACTTCCCATGAGTCATTTTGATGTATGGTAGAATTTTAAAAATGATTACTCGTTTTATATAATACCAATTCATTCTATTATTGGTTCTTTTGGATGCTGAGAAAACAAAATGTGAATTTAACCAATTGCCTTCAGGGTAGGAAGCTGATCAAATACATTATCTTTAAGATTGGCCTGTATTATATTTCAAAGTTTCAATGGGTTAATCTCATAGTTATTTACTTCAAAATGAAGGCTAGCGACATGAAGTTAAAATATATAATTCTGAGCTTTACTATTTACCTTGAAAAACTAATGATGACAAGATATCTTCATTTGCTGATGATACAATGGCATTTTACAAAGAAATGGGGTTTCCAACAAAAAGTAATCATTTACATCCAAATACGACATAAAAGGTAACCCATATGGACCACAAGAAATGATTATAATTATCCGGAAAGATAGGAATAAAGGATTACCATAAGAGACTCTGTCCATTCTTGGAGGGGATACATTCTCTAGATTTTAGAGAATTAGCTTATCTCTAGCTGCTGTGCAGAAGCTCTGGGAGATAAGCAATCACTTCAGTGACAAAACTGTGAAGTTTTAATAAAGGAGCCCGTTGGTATGGGCCTGAGGCTCTAAAACTGTGGCCTGATGTCCCACATCATGAATATTCAAAACCTTAAATCTGGAGACCTTCATGTACTTCCTAGAGAGGCAATCCATTCCCTCCTACCCAGAGAGCACGTCCATGCACGCAGGCACGCGCACGCGCGCATCACACACACACACACACACACACACACACTGCCCAGAAGAAAATGATAGGATTTTTTCCTAGCATGAAAACATTATTATTCTATAATAAGTACACAAATGCAGTTTTTATGTTGAAGATAAATCTTTTTTAAAAAGGAAACTCTCCATTCCTTTGTAAAATATTGTAATAAGAGAACTTTTAAGTGTATACCCAATCATGTATGGATGATCTCCTGTCTCGATATTGCATTGCAGAAATCCATGTACGTATTTTGATGGGCGTTACTACTTGGATCTTCAGAATGCAGGATATATCTCTTCTCAGATATGTCATAGACCATCCCCCCTCCGCTGCCACTGAATTTCATTTAGGCCACGGTGGCTGAGTTTTTAAGCTAGATCATTACAAATGAAGCTTTACCATTTGATGAAAATCCAGCAAAAATGCATATTGCATTTACAACAGACAAAACCAAATTTTATTGGTAAAAATAACTATTTCTTTTAGAATAAAGAACGTATTTATAGTTTTGTTTTGTTTTTAAATCTTGAAGGAGACCTGAATTTATAATTAGTACAGTGTGATTCTCAACCTTGGCTGCACATTAGAATCATCTGGGGGTCCTTAAAAAATACTGATGCGTAGGTCTCACGCCTGGTTAGGATTTGATTGCTAAGGGTACAACCTCTACACCAGGGATTTTCAAAGTTCCCTCAGGTTATCATCGTGTGCAATGGGGGATGGGAACTACTGAAACCTAATCCCCGCAATTACAGGGTTTTATATCGTTTGCCTCAGGCTAAAGATTTATGCCAGACTTCTAGACCAGTCTCCTTTCCAATTCTATAAAATGAACAATTTCACATATTGAAAAATGTTTTTAATAATTAATCATTTAAATTCCACAATGTGGCTGGGTGCGGTGGCTCTCACCTGTAACCCCAGCACTTTGGGAGGCTGAGGCAGGTGGATCACTTGAGGTCAGGAGTTCAAAATCAGCCTGGCCAACATGGTGAAACCCTCTCTCTACTAAAAATACAAAAATTAGCCAGGCGTGGTGGTGCACACCTGTAGTCCCAGCTACTTGGGAGGCTGAGCCAGGAGAGCCCGGGAGTCCAGCAGTGAGCTGAGACTGCGCCACTGCACTCCAGCCTGGGTGACAGGGCAAGACCCTGTCTCAAACATATAAATACACAAAAAAAATAAGAATAAACTCCAAAGAGCATGTTTCCCCACGTAATGCTTATTGCTGAAACCCTCCTTTGTTAACATTTTAAATTGTCACTCTATAGATGTCATTAGTTTTCCTCTTAAAAAGGCACTGATTAAAAAATAAATTATTAGCACTAGGTATAATATTAGTTCGAACCACAGTTAGTAAATACAGAACATGCTATCTAATGAAAATGTCTTATGAGCATTTCAGGGCATCACTTTACATGTGAGCAATTTTGGTTTTTAGTTGTGCAGTCTGTGAGAGTGATTTTGTTAGTTTTGCAGGCCTCAGAAAACTCCAGATGATTTAATGGCAACCATCCTGTATAGGATATGTGTAAAGCACTTTACAGGTTGCCTATCTTGGCCAAATGTAAGAAGCAATTGGAGAGGAAAAGGAAAAACCAGTCAGGAATAATATTAACTGTGCATTATTGTGGCAGCTTTATTCTGGCTTTGGTTGTATTTTAATAGTGACAGCTGCACCCGGAATTTCTTGTTTCCATAACTAGTGCAATTTCCTTTTCCTGAAAGCTCTGTGTAGTTATAACCTGGTCTTTTGTTTTCCTGCATTGACTAAGGAAACTAATTTTTTTTGTTACTAGACAGATAAAAGACAAGTGTTAAAAGGTGTCAATTGCATTTTTTTAATATGGAGAAAGTGTCCAATCTTGTGGTCTGTCTTCAACTAATTTTAGATATGATTTTATTTTTCTGGCCACCTGTGGACTTGTCACAAATTAATTAAATGCTTCACTTCTTTTATCTAATTGAGGCCATTTCTACCTCTGATGAATAATTTCATAAAGTTTGTTACAAAGGAAAATGCTTTCTGAGTGATAGTTTATGCAAAGTAAACACACAGAGCAGCTCTATTTGAACCTGTGATAGTTTATGCAAAGTAAACACACAGAGCAGCTCTATTTGAACCTTTGCTTGTGGCAAAGGCTTTCCATACACTTCACAGGAAGTTGTTCCCTCTCAAAGAAGGCCAGTGTCTTCCCTTTTTAACGTACAGCATGAAAATGTACTTGACCCCAAGCTTCAAAGCAGAGAAGTCAGCTTTATCTAGCAGGGACAATGCGCATTAAATCAATAAAATGGCAGGGGTATGAAACCAGTGGAATTGGGAATTGGATTCCAGTCAGGGTCAATCAGCCCAAAGTAGAGATCCAATATTTTCTGAATGAACTGTTTGAAGCACTGGCCTTCAGAATCATTGTCAGTTTTTGATGACTTCCTCAGGCAACATAGTGTCACACACAGCAAGAGGGTCACAAACCCAGATGCCTACAGGGGCCGGATACGGAAAAGAAATTAGTGAAGCTGGCTAGGTAGGAGACCATAGACAGTGATGGAGACTCGGTCAGGACTTTGGTCAGTGCCTGGGTAATCTCACACAGTCAGCACATGGTGAGTTCCAGCCAGTTTCCGCCTCCTGGGAATGCTGGAGTGTTACAAAGCCTCCTGATTTTTTAAGAGCTGCTATGAATCTTTTTTCTTTTAAATGTTAGAAACTAATTTAAAATATATGAAAGCAGACACCAGCCACAAATAGGTATTTTTGGAGTCAGAGTTTGCATAAGACTTCAGATATGATATATTCCAAATTCCCTACTTTTCTGAAGGAAGAAGGAGGGAAGAAGAACATCAAGAATTGGAGGACATTTAGGATGATGGCAAGGCCTCTGAACGTACAAAACGGGGGTTTCCATCAGCACCACTCTTCACACCAGAAATGCTAAACGCAGAGAGGATGAACATGGCAGAAGGAGAATTACTCATTTAGTATCACCTCTTTATAAGCAAGGAGACTTGTCTAGTCACCCAACTGCTGAGCATCAGAACTGGGGCCAGGCAATACTCATAGTAAAATTATAAAACTTGTGAAAACCTCAGGGAGAATATAAATTCCAGTTCATTCTATAATAAAGTCTCAAAGACCACCAAGGGTAACTTGTACAAGTCCTATCATTAGTTAGGGACAGAGCCTATCTACCAGTTGTATATGGTACAAATATTTTTGAGCATATGAATATGCAACCATTTTTTAAAAACTCTTCCTTCATTATATTAAGACTTTTTAAAAAATGTTATTTATGGGATAGTTTATTTATCAGAGGGCTGCTGGGTTCATCTACTCTGGCTGCTAATGACAGATGAATCACCATTCAGCATTTACTGAATATACATTCATTAAAAATGCAGTCTATGGAGGCTCTGTAGAAATATGGAAAGTTGTTATCAGTGCAAAACTTGAAATAAAATTGTATGCACATTGTTATAACTATTTTTATAGTTGAATTGCAAAAACTTGGAAGGGAAAACACCAAAAGTATCTGTTAAAGAGGTGAAATTAGAAGTGATTTTTTAAAAAGTCTTCTGCATTGTTATATGGTGATATTAATTTCAATTTAAAAATATATAGCCACAAAAATAAATTATTACTTGAACAACTATTGAAAGTCCAGCAATGTGCTAGTTGCCATAGGGAGATAAAATTCTATTAGCTAGTATAGAGGAGAAAAGGTAACATCTTTTTCTCACCCATTGCAGGGTTCGTGATTAAGATCCCTGTAACAGAAAACCAGATTAACAACAGAAAAGCATACAGATTTATTTAATATAAGTTTTATGGAATACTGAAGCCTACAGAAATGAAGACCTAAATAAACAGGGTGTAATGTTGTAAAATATATATTTGGTCTTCATGCCATGTCCTGGCATATGATTTCTAAAATCTTTGGAATCTCCAAAGTGCTGTTTTTCTGTATGCTAATGTTGACTGACCACTTCAAGATGGGTCTGGTCACCGGAAAGACAAAGTCATGCTTAGGGGATTGGTACTTTCAACCCCAACCTTTGGGGAAAGAAGAGGGACTGAAGGTCAAGCTGATCACCAGTGGTCACTGTCTTAACCAATCATGCCTATGTAAAGAAGCCTTCATAAAAACCCAACAGGACAGGGTGCAAAGAGCTTCCAGAAAGCTGAACCCATGGAGGGTCCTGGAGGGTGGCTCACCCAAGCAGGGCGTGGAAGCTCCACGCCCCTTCCCCAATACCTCGCCCTATGCATGCCTTCATCTGTATCCTTTGTGATATCCTTTATGATAACCAGCAAACATTGTGTTCCCCTGTGTTATTTGAGCCACTCTAGCAAATTAATTGAACCCACAGTGGGTCATGGGAACCCCAACTTGAAGCCAGTCAGGCAGAAGTTCCAGAGGCCCAAATTTGCAACTGATATCTGAAGTGGGGGAGCAGTTTTGGGGACTGAGTCTTCAGCCTGTGAGATCTGACCAGGTATATTCAAAATGATGTAGAAGGACCCCCAAGTGGTATCTGCTGCAGAATTCATTGCTCACTTGGTGGTGGGAAGAAACCCCCTCCCACGCACACACATTTGGTCACAGAAGTCTTCTGTGTTGATGATTGCTGTGGTGTGAAAGCAGAGGGAAAATTGTTTCAGTTTTTTCTAAACACAAGGAAAACTATTTTTATGTTTACATTTGATGAAGAGTGGAAGGTCATATAGAGATATGATTGAACAAAAAGGGGCATGATCTAAAGGAAATAAACAGGGGGGAACTTAGCACGGCCTGTTTGTTCAGCTTCTCCTTAGAGTCTGTACCTTCATTCCTTTCCTCTGGATATAGGGAGGACCCCTCTGGAATGCGGGTCTTATGACCTACTTTAGATGAAGGTCAGAAAATCTTTTATGTCCTGCTTCAGGGGAGAACCACAGGAGGAGATTAGAAAGACCTTCCTGCTTCTGCTGTTTGCTGAAGTGACAAGATGCCGTATTTTGGGGTAGCGTGTCCTGAACCTAATCAATAGTCTCACTTGTAAAATGAGAATGTTGAGAGATAGTGAAATAATTATAGAAAAAAATAAATCTGAAATGAATGTACAAACAATAGGCGTTAGATTCTCACAGACCTGGATTTTTGTTCTCAGCTCTGTCATTTAGGCATATTGCCTTGGGAAAGGAACTTAAGTGTTCACAAAGTCTCAGATTTGTGATCCGTAAAATCCAGATGATGATAATACCTTCATCATGGTTGAAATGAGACCATGCATGTAAAGCACTTAGTGAGAAGCCTGTCATGGAGACATGGCCGTTAAATGTTAGCTATTTTCACTACCATTGTGGATTTTATCCTTCTACAGAACTAGTAATAATAATCATAATAGCACTAGCAATCTAGTAATTATAGTAGTGATCACTCATTATTGAAATGGGCTCCCCCTGTTGGCCAGGCAGTGTTGGGACTTTTATCTGATTGTTCTCTAAATTTCACAACAATTTTTAAAAAAAAAAAATCTGTATTATTAATAACTATTATTTAGTACTATTTATAAAGCAGGTGAGACTCAGAGTGTAAGTAATGGTTCTCACATCTCATAGCTAGACATAGAGGAGCTGGGATTTAAATTCAGACATTTATGATTCCAAACAGTTCTTCATACTGTTCTGTAGATAAATCTATGTGTAGCCCTAGGAAATGATGTGACTTTATATAAGCAAGAGCCAAGTGGGGAAGTGTTGGGGTTGGAGATGCTTCACTGGTTGGGTTGCCTGGGATTGGATGCTATGCCAAAAAAGAACCTAAGAGTGAAAGAGGAAGATAGCACCTGTGGAGTAGGCCAGGCTGCCAATGCCAAGGAACCCATGGTCCAAAGACCAAACCAAACAAGTACTCAGCCCCAAAGACAAGGCAATTATAGGCAAGCAGTACTCAATGAGAAAACCAACCAGAACAGAACCAGAGACAGCCAGTGGGAGCTTACTCAGCCTGTGTTCATTCCCGTTGGGGTTGGGAGTGGTATAGGAAAATGTTGTCGTTTATTTATGTATTTTTATGTTATTTTGGAGACAGGGTCTTGCTCTGTCACCCAGGCTGGAGTGCACTGGCACTATTATAGCTCACTGTAAACTTGAACTCTTGGGCTCAAACGATCCTCCTTCCTTGGCCCCCAAAGTTCTGGGGTTACAGGCATGAGCCACCACGCTGGGCCCAGTTCTAGAGTATTCATAACATTGGTTGGGCAACTTGCTTTAGAGGGCTGTACTATCTTGCTTTATCTGAGATATTCAAGTGCTTTTAAGATCTTTATCAACTCCAATTAGACTTCAACAGCATTTGGCAGCTTTCTACATATATCCTGTTTCAAGGTTGTTGATATCTCTTGTTTTTATCTATGATAGAGCTTTCACTTCCCTTTTACATTCTACTTGTTGCTTTAGGGTGATCTCCACCAGGAAAGGAATCAATAATTCGCTTTATGTACCCAGTAGAAAACTGTATGTTTCTAAAAACCTTCTAAAGGAAGCAGCTACTGAAAAACAACATAATAAAAGGAAAATGAATTGTGAAAATACATACGTAAAGGGATAAATTGTATATGTAAAGGAAAGTAAAAGCCAGGAGCCTATTTTACATTATACAGCCTTATAATTTGGAAATTTCTTCATAGCATCATTATAATGTGAGGCAGTATGGAGTATGATTAAGGGCATGGATTTTTAAATCAGCAACCTCTGTTTAAGTCCTACCTGTTACTTTAGCAAATTAGTTTTCTTAACCCTTTATGTAAAAAAGGGAATATCAGGGGGATTTATCTTACAAAATTGTTTTAAGGATTAAGTGAGCTACTCTATGCAAAGCACATTTCAAGTCCCTGTCTTAGTCAGTTAGAGCTGTCATAACAAAATACCATAAACTGGGTAGTTCGAACTAGAGAAATTTGTTTACTTAGAGTTTTGGAAGCTGAGGAATACAAGATCAAGGTGCCATCTGACTCCCTTTCTGGTGAGGGCTCTCATGCTGACTTGCAGACAGATGCCTTTTTGCCATGTCCTCACATGGCTGAGACAGTGCGAGCTCTTTGGTATCTCCTTTTATGAAGACAGTATCATGTCAGATAAAGGCTCTACCCCATGGCCTCATTTAACCTTAATTACTTCCTTGCTTTAAATACAGGCATACTGGGGGTCAGGATAGCAACGTCTGAATTTTAGGTGAACACAGTGAAGTTCACAGCAGTTCACAGCCGTCCCCATGACATGTTTTAATTTTATTTGTTTATTTCTTTATCGAGAAAGGGTCTTACTCTGTCACCCAGGCTTATAGTGCAGTGGCATGATCATAACTCACTGCAGCCTCAACCTCCTGGGCTCAAACGATCCTCCTGCCTCAGCCTGCTGAGTAGCTGAGATCACAGGTGTGCGCTACCATGCCTGGCTACTTTTTTCACTTTTTATAGAGATAGGGTCTCACCATGTTGCCCCAGCTGACCATTTTTTAATATACCAATTAAATTCACCAAACATATACTTGTTTAAATTTAACTCAAAGATATAACTTCTATTAACATTTCTTAATATATTGTAATTGAGATAAAGCACAGCATTATCATATATCATTATTATATATTATTATATGATGATATATCTAATATTATTATGTTATTATTATGGGATTTATCTTACAAGATTGTTTTAAGGATTAAGTGAGATACTCTATGTAAAGCACATTGCATAGTCCCTGTCTTAGTCAGCTAGAGCTGTCATAACAAAATACTGTAAACTGGGTAGTTCATAGATGTATGATTATGTATGTGTCATGTATCATGAAAATGATTTACATTTTCTCCCATTCTCTGTGGCCCATGGCATTTTAAGGACTTCATAAAAATTGGCTATAATTATTATTTTTATTGGAGAAGAGATACACTCCATATGCCTCTTCTATTAAATTTTACCATTTTAGTAGTTTTAAAATGTATAAATCAGTTCTTTTTAGCATATACACAATTTTGTGAAACTATCACCACTATCCACTTCCAGAATATTTCCATTACCCCCAAAAAGAAACCCCTTACCACCTAGTAGCCCTTTCCAACACCTTCTTTCCCTCATATACTGGGAACTACTAGTCTGCTTTGTGTGTCTATGTATTTGCCTATTCTGGACATTTCTTATGAATGGAATTATGCAATATGTGACCTTCTGTATCTGCTTCTTTCACTTCTCATAATATTTTCAAGATTCATCTCTATTGTCACATGTATCCTTTTCATGGATGAGTAATATTCCACTGTATTGATCTATGACATTTGTTTATCCATTCATCAGTCAATGGACATTTGAGCTATTTCTACCTTTTGGCTATTATTAATAATACTGCCATGAACACTGGTGTAAAAGTGTTTATGCAGACCTGTGTTTTCAATTCTCTTGGGTATTGTGCAAAAAAGAGTTAACAGGCCTGACTGCTGCGCTTTGAAAAGCCTGCTTTAAAAGGTTGGCCCTTTATTGGCATGTGGAAACTTGGATTTCAGTAGGGTGCCCACTACCCTAACTGGTAAGAGTGGCTCACTGTTCCTAAATTGTGCAAATAATATGGTTTTTTATGAACACCTTATTTCCTTCTGGGAATCTGGAATTTTGGTATATGTCAAGCAGAGGCTGCCTACATGACCAGCCCCCAGTGAAAACCCCGGGTACTAGTCTTTAATAAGTGCCCTTGGCTGGCGTTTTCACACGTGTTTTCATAATTCATTGCTGTTTTATGTGCATCTCCTGGGAGAAGACTTGGGAATCTTGCCTCTGATTTCCTCCAGTCTTCACTCCATGTGTTTCTTCCCTTTGCTGATTTTTCTCTGTATCCTTTTACCTTATGATCTAATAAGTTATAACTGTGAGTATGAATATATGCCGAGTCTTGTGAATCCTCCTAGTAAAACATCAAACCTGGGGATGGTTTCGGGGACTCCTAACACAAGTATATACCTAGGGGTGAAATTTCTGGATCAACTTTTTGAGCAACTGCACACTGTTGGCCATAGTATCTA
Source organism: Pan troglodytes (assembly GCF_028858775.2). Lineage (NCBI taxonomy): Eukaryota > Metazoa > Chordata > Mammalia > Primates > Hominidae > Pan > Pan troglodytes. Next base: position 6,750,902 of record NC_086015.1, read on the forward strand.
CACTATTTTACATTACCACCAGCAACATTTGAGCCTTCTGACTTCAGGTAATCACTCCAATAATTCTTGCCATCATTTATTTTCTGGGTTTTTTTGTTTTGGTATTTGGTATGTATTTCTTTAATAGCCAGTCTACTGGGTATGAAGTGCTATCTCATTTGATTTGCATGTCTCTAATATCTAATAATGTGGAGCATCTTTTCATGTGTTTATTGACCATTTATACATCTCTGTTTGGAGAAGTGTTTATTCAAGTCCTTTACCTATTTTTTAAATTGAGTTGTTTTATCATTATTGAGTTGTAAGATTCTTTTCATATGTTGAATACTAGATTATTATTAGATACATGATTTACAAATATTTTCTCCCATTCTGTGCATTTTAAGCACTTCAAAAAATTTGGCTATAATTATTATTTTTAATCAATGATCCTTCAAATCACTAGGCTTTTCTCATTGACCAAAATAGCCTCATATATATTATCACCATATGCATACATTTTCTTGGGTTTTTTTTTAACCCTTTAACGTTTGCTATGTTGATAGCATACTGATTTCTCTATGTTGGGAAAGTATATTTCACACATTTTGGTAATTATCTATGGAATATTTATAAGTATCTCTATTATGTGCTGGATATTTTGCCCAGAGTAGAAGCATATTAACTGACAAGGGCCAACTCCTGAATTCCCTTTTAGAAAATGTTAACAACTGCTCAGATCCTACTTCAGGATGCTTTTTGTGTCAAGATCCCAAAGGTTTGGTAAAGAATGGTTGGTTTTTATTTGAGATAGTCATTACCCAGACAAGGTTGGTTATATTTCACTTAATCTTTTTATGGCTTCTAACACAACCAGTAGTTTTCTATTTATTTCCTGGGAGTAGGGAAGGATAGTTGTGTTGCTTGAAGTGTATTTTTTATTATTTTTGCTATTAAATGAGAACAACAAAAATTCACTGTAATTATTAACTTTCTTTCATTTTCACATTTATTTCTGTAATTTCTCAAGTCCCTGAAATACCCTGAAGAGACTTATCTAGTTAAATAGTTAATATTTTGTTGTGAAAGTTTTACTATAAGCCAAACATTTTACTTTTTGTTTTTAAAGTAAATGTAGACATATGCACATTCATATGCAAAATGATGGGCCCAAATTGGATCAGGGATTTTTAACCTGAAATCCATAGATTATCTTCAGGGAGGTGTCTGAAGCCCCTGAAATTGTATGTACATATTAACTCCCCCATCTACTTATCAATGTGTTCTCTAATTTAAAAAATGATTAAGAACTACTAGACTAGATGATGTCTTAGATCTGTCCAGATTAGGTTATTTTTAAAAATTCAGTTACTAACCATCAGCTTGTCAGTGAAGATATGTTCAATGAAGGAAGGGAGGGACCTTGTCAATCTTTTTTCACTATTGTATCCTCTACATGTGAAACATGGTACGTACTCAGAAAACATTTGTTGAATGAGTCAATGAGTGAATGATTAAGGAACAATTTTTCCATTGAGTGACCTAACATTAGAACATTAGAAACAAGGTTCATAAGGACAAGACTTCACTTTTTTTTTTTTTTTTTAGACAGAGTCTCACTCTGTCGCCCAGGCTGGAATGCAGTGTCACGATCTCGGCTCACTGCAACCTCGCCTCCTGGGTTCAAGTGATTCTTCTGCCTCAGCCTCCCAAGTAGCTGGGACTACAGGAATGCACCACCATGCCCAGCTGATTTTTTAGTAGAGACAGGATTTCACCATGTTGGTCAGGCTGATCTCGAATTTCTGACCTCAGGTGATCCACCTGCCTCGGCCTCCCACAGTGCTGGGATTACAGGCATTGAGCGACCACGCCCAGCTAATTTTTATATTTTTAGTAGAGACGGGGTTTCACCATGTTGGCCAGGCTGGTCTCAAACCCCTGACCTCAGGCGATCCACCTGCTTGGGCCTCCCAAAGTGCTAGGATTACAGGCGTGAGCCACCACGCTGGGCCAAGACTTCACTTTTGAAATAGAATGAAAAGTTAATTTACATAGAAAATTCAAAAATTGACTTTCTTGGTGGGCTAAGCCTCAGCTAGTTCTCTCAAAGACCTTCCAGAAGAACCAGGTTCTTTTATAAACAATAGTTGACAAGTAATCAGGATATGTAGCGTTCAGCCTTAGTTCTGCTATATACCAGCTTATTCTACATTCCAAGTTGTTTTGTTTGTTCATTAACTCATTCATTAAGGATGGATCAGATATCCACAGTGTGGCAGAAAGAATGATAAAAGCTGGGGAACCATATTAACTCAAGTGTCTATCTTCTAAGAGCTTACAAGCAATAGACAAGTAAGTAAAGTATTGTAAGTGTGACTAGGGTAAGTATCATGGTGTACAGAATGCTTTGAAAGCAGAAGGAAAGGCCATTTCATTATAGGGAATTTTTTGTTGCCTGACAAAAATACAGATATTTCCTATTTTTTGCTACATTACACTTTGCTTCTTTTTGATGTCAATGAGATAGAGATGCCATGACATCAAAAGCCAGAAACCAACCAAAGGGATTTATACTGCTTTTATACCCTACTAAATGCAGGTACACATTACCTACCCTCTTTCCAGCCCTGTCTGAAGGTGGCTTTCTTTTATAGTCTAAACTATTCTGAGCCTGAACATTGAGCATAACTTGTTCAGAGACCTAGGGAAGATTAAAGGTAGGTTGTCTGGGACTTACACCTGAATTTTTATGTACCCAACTGAGCCATCAGTTTTGGGAAAGAGAGGGCAAAGGTGAAAAGATGTGCTTGCTCACTTTATTACTCTCCTAGAGGCAAAAAATTTGTGTCCATGGTGATTTATGTTCAAAAAGATCTTATTCCATCTAGACCACAGAAAGTCACATGTGTCTTCCTATCTATTAGATAAACACTAAACAGAAACAAGGGTGCATTCTCCTTCCTATCCCAAACACTTCCCCTCCCCCAGCATTATAGACTTTAAAGAATTTAAAGACATTTTGTGTTTACATACTTGTGTAAGAATTATTAGGTGCCAGGAACTAATCTCAGCACTTTAAATATGTTAAGGGATTTAACACTCACATCCTATAAACTGGGCTCCATTTCACAAGGAAGTTGAGGCACAAAGTCTAAGTAACTCACTCAATGTTGCATAGTGGTAGAGCTGAGATTTTGAACCCAGGCACTGTGGTTTTGACCCCTATAGCTTATAGACATTAGCATATTCTTTTTTTTTTTTTTTTTTTTTTTTGAGACAGAGTCTTGCTCTGTTGACCAGGCTGGAGTGCAGTGGCATGATCTCGGCTCACTGCAACCTCCACCTCCCAGGTTCAAGCAATTCTCGTGTCTCAGCCTCCCGAGCAGCTGGGATTACAGGCGTGTGCCACCACACCTGGCTAATTTTTATATTTTTAGTAGAGATGAGGGTTCACCATGTTGGCCAGATTGGTCTCCAACTCCTGACCTCAGGTGATCCACCCACCTCAGCCTCCCCAAATGCTGGGATTACAGACGTGAGCCACCACGCCCAGGCAAGATAATTGGTTTAGAATCAGTTTTCTAATTCTATCTGCATCCCTTAAGAGAGAGAAAAAGAAAACCAAATCATGGTAGTGGCAGAGTAACCAAGGCTTTTGGGGCCTCACTGTATTTGTCATTAAGTTAGGATGCAGAAATAATACCTGCCTTAGCTTATACAGTGTGGGTTGGGGAACTCTGCCATGAACATGGCAGTATTAAGCACTGACACATGATATACTGATGCCACTGCTGCTATTTCACATCCGGCATTGCTCTTCCTGCATATGGTACTGAAGGCACACCTACTGCTGTGTGCATGTGTGAGTGTGAGTGTATGTGTGTGTGAGAGAGAGAGAGAATTTGTTTGTTGCAAACACACTAAGCACCCTCTTACTGCTACAGGGCTCTGTCAGTTACTGCTGTTTTTGCCTGTAGTGCTTATCAGTGATAGCCTCAGGGTTTGCCTACTCACCTCCTTCAAGTCTTGGATCAGATATCCTTTTCTCAGAAAGGACTTCACTGTCAACTCTATTTGCTATGGTCTGAAAGTTTTGTCCCCATTAAGTTCATATGTTTAAATCATAACCCTGAAGGTTGGGCCTTTGGGAAGGGATTAAGTCATGAGGGCAGAGCCCCCATGAATGACATTAGCGCCCATGTAAGAGAAGCCCCAGAGAGCTGCCTTTCCCCTTTACTATGTGAGGACACAGCAAATGGGTGCCCTCTATGAACCAGAAAGTGGGCTTCACCAGACACCAAATCTGCCAGCACCTCGTGCTTGGACATCTCAGCCTTCAGAACTGTAAGCAATAAATTTCTGTTGTTATGAAGTTACCCAGTTTATGTTATTTTGTTAAAGCAACCTGAACAGACTAAGACACTATTTAAAATTGCAGTGTTCTTCCTAGATTCTCTATTCCCTTTCTTGACATACTTAACTTCACAATACGAATGACCTTTCAACAAGCTATGTAAATTACTTAATCTGCTTCCCACAGCCTAGAATGTGAGCTCCTTGGACAGTGTGTTTACTTCTCTCTGTCTATCCTCAGTGTGAATAGTCTAGTACATAGTGGGTACTCAGTAAACACTTGTTGAATGAATGAAAGATGTTAATCCATTATCCCCTGTCAGTTACTTCTTACTTAGTTGGCATGTTTCTCAAGCAAGCAGATGCTTTTGCAATAAAGGTGGAGAAGGTCACAGTCATCCACCTTCTCTGTGGCTAGAGGTGTATGGGAAGGGATTTGAGGATCATTTGATAGCGAAATGAAGAGGACAGGTGGATGACTTATTCAAAAGACCCAACAACTCAATGGACGTGCTTTTTACCTCATCTTAAGAAAGCTAAGAAAACGTTTTTTTCCTCTCTTTTGATAAGCCTGTGAATTCAAGTCAATGGCATTTTTTCTGCTGCCATTTATCCTTTCACAGAAAGGGTTTTTGCTTTGTGTTTGCCCAAATCAGTGTGCATGCCACTTTACCTTATGACAAAATGACATAGAAAAGGCAGAATGCCCAATAATTGGTGCAAATTTTATGCTTGTCATTTTGAAAGGTTATAAATCCCCTCTTTTATAATGTTTTCTATAGAGGATACTTTAGGACAGAATATCCCTTCTGTACATCAATATGCTGCTAATTCCAAAAAAGAACAACTTTGTAATTTGAAAGAATTGGTAACAAGTGTGGCATATGATGAATCACATTTATCCATTCTGCTGTCTATTGAAGGGAAATGGACTTTCACTTGTTTCCTTCTAAACCAAAGTTTCAAGACATAAATATTGACAAAATAGATTACCTCTCTTCCTAAGGGATGATTCCATCATTCTTTCCCACTATATTTCTAGGTAAAAGTGGACCAGTTTTACTGTTATCCAAACAATAAATGGGAGGAAACTTCAGGTACTATGAAAAACATTTCATTTTTAATTGGAAAATCAAGATTCTGGTGAGAGCTCCATCACTGCGTATCTGTGTGACTTTGGATACACCACCTAATCTTTGCAAACCTTTGTTTCCTCACCTCAAAAAGTGGGGTTTGATAAAAATCTGAACTCACTCACATTTAATATGCCATTTTACTCACAGTCTTAGTCCATTTGTGCTGCTATCACAAAATACCTGAGACTATATTATGCATAAAGAACAGAACTTTATTTCTCACTATTCTGGAGACTGGAGAGTCTAAAATCAAAGTACCGGCAGGTTTGGTGTCTGGTGAGGGCTGCTCTATGCTTCCCAGGTGGCACCCTGTTATTGCGTCCTCCAGAGGGGATGAAGGCTGTGTCTTCACACGGTGGAAGGGACAAAAAGGCAAGAGGGTTGAATGCTGTTTGAAGCCTCTTTTATGAAGGCCTTAATCCCATTCATGAGGGAGGAGTCCTCATGACCTTATCACTCTCCTAAGGGCCTTACCTCTAAATACTGTTGCGTTGAGGATTAAGTTTCAACATAAATTTTGAAGGGGGCACACACAATCAAACCGTAGTGCTCAGCATACCAGAATCTCATGTGTTACTTGGTGCTGGTAATGCATAGAGAGCAGTTGCCATAGTGTATCATAATGCCGGTAAGTACTTGGCTCTGATCTTAGAAGAAACCAAGTTCAGTCCCTGTTCTGCAACCTCTTACAACGGTGGCCTGTCTCCAGGCCTCTCTTTTCCATCATTAAATGAGGAAGAGCATAGCTCTTGTCTGTGGGTTATATGAACCAGCCCCCAACACCCATTTTTACTTTGTAGAGAGCCTAACCTTATTATGTACTCAGTAAATGATGGTTATTATTGTCATTATTTTACATGGCTCTAAAGAGGATACATAGGGGTTATCTTTTGAGGAAGGGAGAGTCAGAGTTGATTTGTGGTTTTGTAAACACTCTTTTTTCAAAGCTGAGTAAATCTCTGCCTAAGTTGAATGATTATGGCTTTGTTTATCCTTCTCTGACAGGACTTTCTAGTTTCAGTCAGTGGGTAATGTAGAACATATGTCCGGTTTGGATTTCCCGACAAACTTTCAATTAAAATACCAATGTCCCACCAGGAAGAACCGTATCTGGAGCCCCTTACCTGCCATAAACTTTATCTACGTTGTGTTCTCATTCCCAACTTCCCTGTAGACATCATGATAGCCCTATCTCCTAAGAAACAATGTGAAAAATAATTAAAATAGTTTCACACCAGAAAGAAAAGCATACCAAACTCAAATTTAGTGGACCTGTTAGAAATATGTTCTCAAAGTTTTGCTTGAGTAGCTTTCAGATTACTCCCTTTCACGCTTCCTAGTATATATATTGACGCATTCACTATGTGCCAAATTACAAACCTGAAACATTTAGAGAAAGACAGAAGTAGGGTACTTTAGCTGCCAAAGAGACAGGTGCAAAGGTTTGTGAATATTAGTTGAGGAGCTGCGGTGCATATAACATGAAAGTACTGCCTGCAGGCATTCTGTGATTGGGCAATTTAATGTCAGGGAAGGCAGTGGGGAACGGAGGGTGTCACTGGGGAGTTAAAAACAACAGCAGTTCACCCCAGAAGGGCTTAAAACAGATAGTCTCCAGGACACTGTGAAATTATGACTGAACGTAGAAAGGGCAACCTCTCCACTTTGGTCGTACTTTTGTTTAGATGAGAAGGAGGATGGTTTGGCTCTTGGGAGCGTTGGAGAGATAGCTGGGGAAAGAAACGGTGGTTTCTCCCAGTCCCACAAAAGGTTGGACAGCTCTGGATTATAGTACTCTTAATACATGACAACTAAAGCGTCAGAAGCCAAAGCAGATCTTCTAGATCATTTATACCTCCTATTAAACAGAAAAATATATCCCTATGAGCATGGATAATGGGAGACACTGTTCATTCAGAGCATAAAAGAGAGGCATTTCCAGCATTTGATTTCAGAGCCATGCAAGTGCTCTTTTTTCCTTGGTTATCAGCTCTGGCAGCCACCTGGTGCTTAAAACAGCCTGATGTGGTTGCTGAAATTACCCTTCTCTGCCCTCCTTAAATAGTGGCTCATGATTGTAGATCACCTGCATCTGTAACCCAGGGTGCAACATTCTAATGCATATGCCTGCACCCCATCCCCAAATCTATGTAATCAGAAAGTTTGGGAAAGGCCACGGAATCCTATAGTCCTCATTTTTAACTGGCTCTCTGGGAGATTCTTTATGCGTACAAAGAATACACAAATGCATATTGAAGGCATTAGCACTGCTTTTGGTTAACGGTCTTTTCAAAAGGCCACCATTAAAGTGTATGAATTCCAGCTTGAATCTAACAGTCTCCAGAATGGCTTAGATTGTAGTTATATATATTTTTTTACAACAAGAAACTGTCCTGTGGTGGGGAAGGGCCTGGACAAGACACATGATGGAGTTTTCCATATGCATCCAGAAATACCAGAAGGGGTACAGTTCAAGGAAGCAGATTTTTAGGGAGTAGTTGATCCCGGTGGTGTTCAGGTTGAAGTACAGGCACAAAAATGAACAGTAAGTCCACAGAGAGAAGGCTTTTGCCTGCCACATTGCTGAAGACCAGTCTTGCTTGTATGTATTCACACACACACAAGTACATTTGGAGAAATGTCAAAAAGAAATAAGAATAGAACGAAGACCAATGACATGAAGAAATAACTCACTGAATAAATTGCTGTGTACCTTTCTATGAATACAGTGTTGATCAGGAGTTTCTTAGCTACAGCTGATAACAACTGCAACTCAGATTTGCTTAAATGAAGGCAATCATTAGCTCTCATATCTGAGAATCTTAGGGATGAAGCTTGCTTGGGATGGAACTTGTTCCAGAGCTGAAACGATGCCATCAGAACTCAGTCTGTCCCTATCCTTTAATTTTGCTCCTTTCTGTTTTGGCTTCATTCTCTTTTTAGGTTCTCTCTCTCTATGTGGGAGTCTTTGGAAGCTCCAGGCTTCCTTCTGGAAGCAATTCTAGACTACAAAAGGGTTTTTTCCTTGTAGTTTTATGAAAAGTCCTGCAGTGGAGTCTCATTAGCCAGGCTTTGGTCACCCATGCATGGGAACCAATTTAACCAAGAAAATGGAATATTAATTGGTCAGGCCAATTGATAATGGATGAATAAGTATTAATAATTTATCAATGCGAAGCAGTGTCATCTGCTACTCCTGACCTGTGCAGAGGATTTTAGTCTATCCGAACCACTTGAGTTGAAAGAGTAGGAGGGTTGGTTCACCAAAGAAAGAGTAGAATGCTCTTACCTAATGAGGAGCAGTGGATACCGAGGCAGAAATCACAGATGTCCACTACATAGTTATGCCAGTAGGGAAGCACCATTGAGTGAATTAGTGACCCTGATATCTCATTTACATTTCTCTAGCTAAAGCCAATCGATTTTATACATGTGTGTTTCTATACTTTTATTCTCATGAGTAAATAGTAATGCACCTAAATATAAATCAGAAAGTTTGCAGCAGTGGAGCATTGGGTTGTAAGGGTAGTATACTACTCTGTGTGGTATTGTAATGGTGGATCCATGTCCTAATACATTTGCCAGGACCACAGCACGTGCAATACATGATGAACCCTAATGTGAACTGTGGGCTTTAGTTAATATGAATGCATTCATATTGGCTCATCGATTGTAACAAATATAGCACAGGAATGCAAGATGTTAACAATACGGGAAACTGTGTGGAGAAGGAGTGTAGGCAAACTCTCTGTGCTCTGCTCCATTTTTCTGTAAACCTCAAACTGCTCTGAAAAAATAAAGTTCTATTAATTAAAAAGATAAAGTTAGCTCTAACTATTATTAGTCCTCTCTAGAGTAAACATTCCATGAGGGCAGGACAATGTCTGCTTTGCACACGGTTATGTCGCCTCCATGTAATATTGGAACTGGAATCCAATCTAGGCCCAGAAACTCTGATCAGAAGCCATTTGGGTCAGAAATGTTTGAGAATTTAAAATGTTTGTAATTTTAGAAGAGAAATATAGCCCGCAAAACATGCCCAGTGTTACATAATAGCATCCCCAGCTGAGTCTGGGTCAGCACTGCATAATCAAACGCATTTCTAATTCTGCAGCAAAGCATATGAATATTCACATTGAGTCTATAAATAGTCTCCCATCAGTTCCCATCAGTTCAGGTCAGTTTCTGCCTCCAAATGAGTTACAAAGTATTTGCATTTGTTGGAAATGCTTCTTTCTTGTCATAACTAGGGCTTGACGTCAGTATCACCCAATTACTTATTTTTAAAAGCGTCATTAATCCATTGTTCCTGGAATGTGTCAAGGTTTAAGATCAGGGTCAGAGTAGGATACGTTGATACAGCCCCACTGCTGTTCTTTTCCACTCCTACAAATCCTCGAGCAATGCACAATTTTTCTCCAAGGAGAGACCCTTTTTATCTCCCGGCACTTCCCCGTCCTACCACTGTTTCTAAGATCTGGCATTACAAACGATTAGGGCTTCATTATGTGTGACACAAATGCATGATGGTGGCAGCATTATTTTGTTAACAAGAGAACAAAGAAATAGTCTGAGAAGAGTTCACTTCTCATTTGGATTTTTTTCACTTTGTGCCTTCAGACGTACACCAGCTGTCGGTAGACTTCTCTGTTTCTTGCTGTTTAAAATGCTCATTTGAGGGGTTAAAAGAAGGAAGGCGGAAGCAATGACAAATGAAAGAAATGTTTACCCTTTAAGCAGGCATGTCTGTCTCCTCTAATATTTGCTTTGCCTCTGCTCTATTCAGCTGAACCACCGAATAGAATACTTATTCAATAGAAATGCTGTGTGTTGGCCAGTTTTTCAGGTAGGCACTTGGGTAAGGCCTTTGAACATGCCTTGCTGTCTGTCTTATAAATACTAACAACACTAAATTGTATTAGTAATGATAGTGTGACAGCTGTCCAATCATCATTTCTACAATCAGTGATTGAATTTTAAAGGAATTGTTGCACTCAGGAAAATCACTCTTACAGTATTTCATTTGTTTGTGAATTTCCTTAGGTTATTGCCCATACGTTTTATGAGTAATTTAGATCCACAGAGATGCTGCTGATCTTACAGTTTTTTAGCCAAAATGCATTTCCATAATCATTAGGAAGCCTGGAGGAGAAGGTTCACAGCCAGCAGGACACAGTGTGCCCTACGTGTGCCCTTCTTGGAACATGCTGGTGGTGGAATGAGTAATGGTTCTTCCCATTGGGTTCCCCCTTGGTGTGAGTGGTAAGGGAGAAAGTGAAATATGAGCAGGACACTGAGAGCACACCCAACAACCCAGCTTAGCAGAACAACTTCCCCTTCCTTTTCCCTGGTGACTTTGTTCTGCAATCTGATAAAGCAACACGTTCCCACTGATTACACACACGGAGCATTTACTCTCTTGATTGGTCAAGGGCTCTGCAGGATATAGGCAAAGCCACTCTGGTTTGCACCAGGATACTTCTGTGCATGCATAACGCAAAAATCTACCTACCCTTCAGATGCGACCCAGGTACAACTCATATCTAAACCCATGCAGTCTTCCCTGGCTGGTATTCTAAGCTTCTATTCAAGCCCTTGTGTTCCCCATTAGGTGTCCTAGAGTTTACTTCCCAAATGAAAATTGTTGCTCTTGAAGTGTTTCTACCCAAGACCAGGTGTTTAATCAAATAGCCCATTTGATGTCGTGGGAAGATTGACTGTATATCACAGTGCTGGGTTCTTGGCTGTTATGGCAGCACTTCATACCTGCCATTAGGATTAAGGGCTTAAACAACTTTCAGGTGCAACACCTGGGAACACCACAGCAATGACAAGTAGACTTGAACCTGGAATTTGTAGTTTTCTAAGATGAAATCATAATATTGCATTTTTGTTCTTTCCCAACAGAGTCAGTTGAATTTGCAACAGATGGAAATATTTCCAGCAAAAGAAAAGGATGCTGTTCTAAGGGTCATGCGGCGAAATGTGGCCTTCATCCCACGGAGTAGCCACAGAGTGATCTAGCACATAGAACAGAACTCTGCAGGGTAGTTTTTCTTCACTGGGATCCTAACCTGTTTAGAAATGAAAGTGGCCAGGCGCAGTGGCTCACGCCTGTAATCCTAGCACTTTGGGAGGCCAAGGCGGGCGGATCGCGAGGTCAGGAGATTGAGACCATCCTGGCTAACACAAAATCAACAAAAAATTAGCCGGGCGTGGTGGCAAGCGCCTGTATTTCCAGCTACTCGGGAGGCTAAGCAGGAGAATCGCTCAAACCTGGGAGGTGGAGGTTGCAGTGAGCCGAGATCGTGCCACTGCTCTCCAGCCTGGGCAGGAGTGAGACTCCATCTCAAAAAAAAAAAAAAAAAAAAAAAAGAAGAGAAAAGAAAAAAGAAAGTTGTCTGTGCTCAATTCATAACTAGTTTTAAAACTTTAGAATGCATAGGCCAGGAGCAGTGGCTCACGCCTGTAATCCCGGCACTTTGGGAAGCGAAGGCAGGCGGATCACAAGGTCAGGAGTTCGAGACCGGCCTGACCAACATGCTGAAACCCCATCTCTACTAAAAACAAAAAAAATTAGCCAGGCGTGGTGGCATGCGCCAGTAATACCAACTACTAAGAAGGCTGAGGCAGGAGAATCTCTTGAACCTGGGAGGCGGAGGTTGCAGTGAGCAGCGATCAAGCCACTGTACTCCAGCCTGAGTGACAGAGGGAGACCTCATCTCAAAAAATAAAATAAAATAAAATAAACTTTAGAATGCATAAAGATCAAGAGATGCTTGCTCAAATGCTGTTTTCTGAGTCCTGATAATTAGAATCCAGTAGGTCTGGGAGGGACTCAAGAATCTACCTGTTAACAAGCACTCTTAGCTAAGTTGATAGAGGTTCAGTATCCCTTATCTAAAATGCTTGAGACTGGAGGTGTTTCAGACTTTGGATTTTTTTTTGGAGGGGGGTGGTGGATCTTGGAATATTTGCATATATATAATGAGATATCCTCAGGATGACACCCAAGTCTAAACATGAAAATCATTAATGTTTCATATATACCTTATACCTATAGCCTGAAGGTGATTTATACAATGTTTTAAATAATTTTGTGCATGAAACAAAGTTTATACTTTGAACCATCCAGCACAGGTGTCACTATCTCATGTTGGCACTCAAAACGTTTTGGATTTTGGAACATTTCAGATTTTGGATTTTTGGATTAGGGATGCTCACCTGTTTCAGCCGGGAGGTTTCTTGACACACTTTGAGAAATAATTATTTTCGGTATAGTTTGACTTACCTTTTTTACTAAGTTGCTTTCTATGAAATGTTTATTTTGAGATTAGATCTACTGCCTGACTTGGTCCAGCTCCTAGGGTTGTTCACAGATGCCCTGTAAAAATAAAAATAAAAACCAAGAAACTACATTTAGCATCAGTGGAATTTTCCTAGCTCCACCCACCCTCTAGCTTCCTGCTTTATGCGTGTTATGTTTTTTTGACCTTTCCCTTGGAATCCAGATTTTGTGCTGTACTTGCTCCTGTGGGCTTGATATTTGGGCATCTGCCTCACTTCCTTGAGTTAACCATCACCTGAGATTCAGGCTTATTTTTCTCTGCTCAGCCCCAGAAAACCTCAGCCCAGCCCCATCCATTCAGATTCTCTTGCCCAGGCTGGCTTCCAGCAGCCTGAGTAGTATCCTGCTTCCCTGGGAGGGAAGTTCAGGAAAATGTGGAAGTGGGCCAAATTAATTAAAAGAAAAAAAAATAGAGATCATTGATGTTCCAATACAGCAAATAAATTAAGTGACACCCGGCTGCGGAGAGGTGCTTTATTACTGTTTTTCTTAGAGGGTTTTTTTTTTAAGTCAAAAAATATTTTGTTTCCATTACAGATGTGGTCATTTTTATTCTGTAACCTAGGAGAAGAATATTAAATAATATTTTCTAATAGAAAATTCTATGATTCTGTGCATCTCTTTCAGTAATCCAAAAATTTCAGATTAGCCCAGAGACACTATGTTTTACTTCTGGGACCCTTGTTTCTGGTCATGAAATCTGTGCTTTTTTCTGATAATCCAAAGATTTCCCACTCCTTGTTGAAGCATGAAAGCAGATTTTTTCAGCCTAGTCTTCTCCCTTCCCTTTATGAAGATGAGTTTATGCATCCTAATTCAAGATAATTACTGTGGTATGGAACTTTACAGAACACTGGTAGTCTGATAGAAGTTAGCCTAGTGACTGATTGTCAGGTACCTAGTTACCAAGGAGAAACGAACTCAGGAAATCATGAAATCATGATGTAACAGTATTGGTGCCTGCGCTAGATCCTCCAAGCTGTGTGTCAGATCAATGGTCTGGAATCCACAAGACTGTAGGTGAGCTGTTGGCAATCTTACTGCTCACGCCCTCATTCCTCATTCCTCCTCTTAACATGATTTTTAGGAATTCCTAGAAGGGTGGAAAATCATTGCCTTCCCCTCCTCTAATAATGTGAGCCCATGCCCCTAATTTCTCCAAGGCAGATGATGCCCTGGGGCGACTCTCACCCTTTTGGGGACCCAAGTGTAAAAACATTAATCCCAACATCCTGTCACTTAAATAAGAAGACATTCATTACTTACAAATAAATGGTAGTGGTTACAGTATAAATGCTGTGTATAGAAATGAAGACAAACTATAACTATAGGTCAGTGGACTATTGTGATCTCTAAGGATGCCTGCTCTTTGTCAATTCAGTGCAGTGCTTGTTGGGGAGGGTGGTGTCTCACAATTAGCTTCTGGAGTTCAACTACAAGTGTTCTAAGAAAGGGTTAGTTTATATGTCAGTCCTAGGCCTTGACACATTCATGTGAGTCAGTTTTATAACTTTCTGTTCCTGGATGCTTCCCTCTCAACTATTAGTCCAGGCAGGCATGTGCTAAAATTACCTCTCTAAATGTTATCAAGCAAAGATTTGTTGGTTAGACTTTGCCCCCCAAAAAATGTGTCTAGGAGTGGGTCTAAAACCGGTGTTGGCTGATGTTCTGTTCTTAGGAAATGGAGAGCCAGGAATAGAAGGATCTGTGTTAGTAGTTCTCAAACTTCAGTGTGCAAAAGAATCACCCAGAGAGCTAGGTTAAAGGGCAGATTAATGGACCCCAGATTCTTCTGGTGTAGTCAGTCTGGACTGAGGTTTGATAAAACAAGCATGGCATGATAATAATGCAGGTGGTCTACAGTCTAACTCGGAGACACATTGTATTATTAAATCTTGTCCTCTGTCATTTGCTGCGATGCTCTTTACCTCTTTAGACTGAAAATCACAGCCACTCTTCTGATTACATAGAACAACTTACTGTGATAAAAAAAAAAAAAAAAAGATGAACTTTATCTTCTAGGCTTTGAAAACGGTAAATGCAGTCTTTTGTATGTGCCTTCAAGACACTTGAAAGTCACTTTGTGGCTACCACACAGAGATAGAACAAACTTAGGGATGCCTCTCCCCCTGTTTCATCTCAGAACGCCTCTCTCAGGACTCTTTGTCTCACCCAGGCACCTCAAGGTTTTGGTGAAATAAAGCAACTCTTTTTTCTCAAAAACATTGTTAACCCTGGTCCAAAGGTTTAAAAGCTAGGATATCTGGGTTTTTTTAATACCTTGATAGCTAAACTTTCTAAAATTTCTCCCTTCATCTTTGTGAGCCCAAATAGCTCATGCACAAAAGCCTGTGGATTTCCTTCGATGAGAACTGAAATACTATTCCCTTTATGCTAATGTTAATTTTCAGGCAGTGAGCTTGGTTAACTATGAGAAAATAAAAACTTTAGATAGAATGCATTATTTATAGTGAATGCAAAGCATCATTATTATCAATTCTTGTTACAAAATACACAGAAAAAATATCTTTTTGTTATTTAAATATGGCATGGCTACATTGAGAAATAGTACAGATGTTAATCCACAGCCTCTCAGCTGCATCCTGAGTAATCATTATTACGTTTTATTCTTATTTGGAATTACTAGTAATAGACTCTATATTTCTGTATGAAATTCAAATCAGGGAACACCAATGAATTGAGATGATTGATATTATATATACACACACATAATTTTGGAATTGGGGACAACAATGGAAATATTTCTCTCTTAGAGAAAAATCCACCAAACTTGCTGCTTTATTAGTGATCTTGACGAATAACATGTTTCATTTACCTAGATGTGCCAAAAATCACTTAATTCTTTACTATTGAAATGAGCTCACATTTGACCAGTACCTAAATTTGTTTTGAAAATATCTGTGTAATTGTTAAAAATCTGAAATTGAAATGTAAATGTCTGGATTTTGAAATATCCAACTTTAAACACAAATTTTTTTTTAAAGTGCATGTTTCTGGTTTTTTCTTTTTTTTTTTTTTTTTTTTGAGACAGAGTCTCGCAGCATCGCCTGGGCTGGAGTGCAGTGTTGTGATCTCGGTTCACTGGAACCTCCGCCTCCCAGGTTCAAGAGATTCTCCTGCCTCAGCCTCCCGAGTGGCTGGGATTACAGGCCCACGCCACCATGCCCGGCTAATTTTTTTGAATTTTTAGTAGTGATGGGGTTTCACTATGTTGGCCAGACTGGTCTCAAATGCCTGACCTCATGATCCACCCGCCTCGGCCTCCCAAAGTGCTGGGATTACAGGTGTGAGCCACCGCGCCTGGCCATGTCTGTGTACTTTTATTCCATGATTTTATTTTGTGTGCTTTCATAAATCTTCTCTTTTTTGGTTGTTTTAACTTCTTATTGATGTGGTATTTTATAAATGGAGTAAGGAGAGACAGTGGTAGTGGTGATATGATTCATGACATCTTTGAATGCAAATTAAATGTGTAGGTACATGTGTGTTTATGGGAAAATATTCCTGGCTGTTTTCCCTGTCTTTGTTTTTTGTTGTTTTGTTTTGTTTTGAGATAGCGGCTTGGTTTGTTATCCAAGCTGGAGTGTGCTGGCAATGATCATGGCTCACTGCAGCCTTGATCCCCCCCAGATCAAGCCATCCTCCCACCTCAGCTTCCTGAGTAGCTGGGACTAGAGGCGCATGCCACCAAGCCCAGCTAATTTTTTAATTTTTGGTAGAGATAGGGTCTCCCTGTGTTGCTCAGGTTTGTCTTGAATCCCTGGGCTCAAGCAATCCTCCACGCCTCAGCCTCCCAGAGTGCTGGGATTCCAGGCTTGAGCCACGATGCCCAGCCTGTTTTCCCATTTTTAACTGATAAAGAATCGCTGGCCTAGTCTAATCTTATTGATTTATAGATGAAACACTTGAGGCATGTAGAGACTAGGTGATTTTCCTGAGGTCCTGGAGTTAGTATTTGACCCAAGGCATTGAAACTCAGTCCATGGTCCTTCTGAATCCTCACCCATCTCTTTCTCACAACAAGATCGTGGGCTGTCCTCAGTCCCCAGTAATAAGATAGAATTCTGTTTGGTCATTTTGTCTTCTTAACTTTTCTTCTATTTCAACCTTAGCATGAAGTGCTTTTTTTTTTTTTTTTTTTTTTTTGTCTGAGTTAAATGTTAAATGCCTTAGAAATTACCTTACCAGGCTTCACCTAGATCCCCAAACCAACTTTATTCTTTTTTCTCAATACTGATGCACCTGAATGAATTCAGTCTCATCCTATCACCTATCAACAAAAGGCTGGTTATGAAGTTTTTCCAGGATAGCAGTTGCAATTCTTGCCCTTCAAAATAATCACATATAAGGGGACTGCCAGTTGCAGGGGGATATTTAATATAACTTTACATCATAGCCTCTGGTGATTCTATCTTAAAACTCATCAGGCAGTGCCTAAGTAAGCTAATTGAATACATTAAAAATTGAAAAAAATACTTCAAAGTAAAGCAGATTCTTATTGATCACCGTGTGTTATATATACCACTGTACTTGGTACCACAAGAGATACAAAAATAGGTAAGATACAGTCATGCTTTCAAAGAGCTTATAATCCAAACAAGGGAAAATAAAGTGTACTCTATGTTAGGTGCACTTAGTAGAAAAAGATAAACGTCTTGGGAAATATAGTTTTAAAATTATATTAAAGAAAAAGGTTGAGGGTCTAGCAGAGTCTTCCAGGAAAAAGAATTTGAACTTGATTTTGAAAAATGAAAATCACTTTTGTGGGCATAAGCGGTGAGATGCATTTTGAACAATATTTATTGTGTGCATAGTCTAGAAGCATGTGTACTCGACACTGCCACTTAAGGTATGGTTTGTGGATCGTTCCAGTCTTTGAACTTTGTTACTGCTCCGTGACAAAATAAGTCTCATGCATCCACTTTCTCTTATTGAGAGAAAGCACTTAGAAATGCATGGCTGTTTAACATGGCTTCACCATCCAAGCACGTAATCAGTGGACTCAAATCATTGCACCTGTTATAGACCAGTTTGGGTGTTACTGAGTCATGTGTGGTACAAGCTATGTGACATTTATGCAAGGTAGACCATATATGGCTTCATAAGACGTTGGGAAAACAAAGAACCTGGTCCTTCACTGCAGATAATGCGAGAATAAAGACTGTAGGTTGTTCTTTATTTGCATACATAGTCATTTTGAGAAAGTGTTATGTATATTAGCAATACGGAGCTGTTACTCATTATTGACTTATTTACAGTATCGTCCTTTCTTCTTTCTAATTTTATCATCTCATTACAGCACAGAAAAAAATGTTAGCTTTATGACACTAGACAGCCATCCACAATGACAGTAGCACAAAAGGGATACGGGAAGCACAAAGTAAAGGGGTAGGCTAAAGACAAGCAGAACAATACGTAGAGGAGAGAAAGGGAGACGTCAAGCAGCCTGCGCCTGGAAGTTGTTAGTAAAATTAGTGACCAATGTGAAATAAGAGAGCTTATATTTTCACTTCATCATAATCCACAGAAGATTAACCTTCAATGGGAAATTTTCTTCCAGAAGCTGAAACACAGCCTGTTGTGCCTTACTATTTTTTGTTAATTTCTTTCTATTATTTTCCTTATGTTGTTGTTTCCTGTTGTTGTTCCTATTTGGAAGGGATTCTTCATTTTGGACATTTTCTCTTGTCATTTCAGATGATTCCACACTGCATGGCCCGATTTTTATTCAAGAACCAAGTCCTGTAATGTTCCCTTTGGATTCTGAGGAGAAAAAGGTGAAGCTCAATTGTGAAGTTAAAGGAAATCCAAAACCTCACATCAGGTTTGTTGATGTAAAAGCATGTGTTTCCATGCATATAGTTTCTGTTGTTAAAATCAACAAATACTTATACAACGCTGGTTACATAAAGAGCTTTTATTTATTTATTTTATTTTATTTTATATATTTATTTTTTGAGACCGAGTTTTGCTCTTGTTGCCCAGGCTGGAGTGTAATGGTGCGATCTCAGCTCACCACAGCCTCCGCCTCCCAGGTTCAAACGATTCTCCTGCCTCAGCCTCCCGAGTAGCTGGAATTACAGGCATGCACCACCACGCCCGGCTAATTTTGCATTTTTAGTAAAGACAGGGTTTCTCTATGTTGGTCAGGCTGGTCTTGAACTCCCAACCTCAGGTGATCCACCTGCTTCAGCCTCCCAAAGTGCTAGGATTACAGGCATGAGCCACCGCACCTGGCCCAAGAGCTTTTATTTATTTATTTATTTATTTATTTAGAGACAGAGTCTCGCTCTGTCAGGAGTGCAGTGTGCAACCACTGCTCACTGCAGCCTCTGCCTCCCAGGTTCAAGTGATTCTCCTGCCTCAGCCTCCTGAGTAGCTAGGATTACAGATGTGCGCCACCATGCCCAGCTAATCTTTGTATTTTTAGCAGAGACAGGATTTCATCATGTTGACCAGGCTGGTCTCGAATTCCTGACCTCAAGAGATCTGCTAGCCTGAGCCTCCCAAAGTGCTGGGATTACAAGCATGAGCCACCACGCCCAGCCATATTTTTATTTTTCGAGACAGGGTCTCCCTCTGTCACCCAGGCTGAAGTGGGTTGGCTCAGTCTCGGCTCACTACAACCTCCCCCTCCCGGGTTAAAGGGACTCTGGCACCTCAGCCTCCTGAGTAGCTGGGATTATAGGTTTGCACCACCATGCCCAGCTAGTTTTGGTATTTTCAGTAGAGATGGGGCTTCACCATGTTGGCCAAACTGGTCTCGTATTCCTGACCTCAAGTGATCTGCCCGCCTCGGCCTCCCAAAGTGCTGGGATTACAGGCATGAGCCACCACGCCCAGCCCGTAAAGAGCTTTTAGACAGGCATCATAGATATCCTGAAAGTCTAAGGAGATGATTGTTTCCTGAAAAGCTAAGTACCCAACCTCTGTTTTTCGTAGTGCTGGGAATTAAATATCCTGATTGACTTTCTCTTTGAAAACATTAACAATTCCTAACCACATATATTTAACTTAATAAACATATTTTAAACTATATCAGTAAACTGGCAGGAAAGTAAGAAATGTCAGAAGTCTACAAGTAAGTGGGTTTGGAACCGAAAGAAGTAAGCTGAACAATAAAGACAGTTTTCGTGTTAATAAACTACAAGTATGAATTGAGCTTTGGTTTTCATGGCTTCAGAGAACAGAGGTCACAAGACAAAGCCTAGACAACCCACAGGAGAATCCAACATGAGAACATCTCCCAGAATAAACCTGGGATACAAGGGCTACATCTTTACAGTAAATGTGAACAAGAAATAAGCTTGACTTCCAAAGAGACTCAAAAGCACAGGTAATTGTGTATTTCAAACATTAAACCTTAGTGGTTCTAGTAGCAGATGAAATACAACTGAAAAGAATTTGTAACCTGCAAGATAGGTCTGAAGAAATCCTCCGGAGGCAGCAGAAAGAGACAAAGAGAAGCAAAATACTTTAAAAAGAAAGAGAGAAAAAATGTCTAATCAGGATTCCAGAAGAAGCAACAAGAAAGACTGAGGCAGAAGCAATATTCAAAGAGAAGGCTAAGAATTTTCCAAACTAATTAAAACTTTCAAGCCGTAGCTATAGGAAGCCCAATGCACTTCAAGCAGTACAAATAAAAATGAAGCCACATCTAAAATAGTGAAATGGTAGAACACCGAGTCAAACAGATTATCATAAAAGTAACCAAACTTGTAATACAGATGACATTCAAAGAGATCACAAACTGGCAGCTGACTTCTCAATAGCAACAAAAAATCAGGAGACAGAAGATAAAATCTTCAGTACAGTGAGAGAAACTGTCAAATGTATGGATAGCCTAAATACTTCTTTTAAAGCAAAACAAAATAACTACATTTTTAGGCAGACAGCAACCAAAATCTGACTCCAGCAGACCCTCACTAAAGGAAATTCTAAAAGACATACTTGAGGCGGAAGAGAAATGATTCCAGATAGAAGAGCTGAGCTACAAGAATAAATAAGTAAAGCAAATGGTAAATGTTAGTAATTCCACAAAAAAATTTATTGCACAGAACAATAAAAATAATAAAAAGAATACTGTCTTGTGAAGATAAAAAGAAAAGTTAAAATTCATGACAACATTAGAAACAAATTTTTAAAAGATGTACTAGACAATGGATTGTCTATATGGTTAAAGAAATAAAATTGGAACCCTACTGCACAGCATACACAAAAATCAATTCCAAGTGTGTAGAAGACCTAAATGGGAAATTTGCAATACTTTTAAAAGCAGATAGGTTTACATATTTATGACTTTGGGGAAAGAAGAGATTTTCTAAATATGACAGAAAAAATACAACTTATAAAAGAAAATATTTAACTGTATTAATATTGAAAACTTATGTTCAATAGAATATACTGAAATAAACAAAATTACAAGCTGTAAACTTGAAGAAGATTTTTAAGTATATTTGTTATGGGTAAGGGATTCATATCCAGACTATTTAAAGAATTTCCACAAACAGAATGTAAAAAACAACCTAGTGGAAACATTAGCTAAACACTTTAACAAGTATTTCTAAGAAAATGAAAACCAAAAATTCAGTAAACATAAAAAGATTGTCAATATCATTAGTGAACAGAAATATATAATTAAAACTACAACGACATACTCTTTCAAAACTACCAGATTGACAAATTTAGAAAACTGACAATCTGTTGGTGAAGATGAAGAGCAAACAGAACCCTTGATTGAACACTGCTGGTAGCAATTTAAATTGGTAAAAGCCATTAAAAAAAAAAAACACTCCCTAGTAAAGCTAAAGGTGCACGTACTCTATGATCCAGTGTATATGATTATGTTCATAGTATATTCACAAATACACATAACCTGGTATGTTCGTACAAGGTAACCTCATACAGTAGTAAAAATGAATGAATGACAGCTGCAACAAATGGGTAGATCTCAAGAACATAATTTTGAGTAAACCAGTTCACAGCCAAATACATAGTATGTAATTTCATATTCATAAAATTTGAAAGTGGTTGAGATGGAGTGGTTGTTCAAGGTATAGAGGAAGTAACAGAGGAAGCAAAACTTTACCCCTCCTCTCTTAGGATTTTTCAGCTAAGCCTGAGAATTAAATTAACATAAAGCAGATCGAAAGGAGAAAAACATATTTATTTAATACAAGTTTTACATGGCAAGGAAGCCTTCATAAGAAAATGAAAACCCAGAGACGCAGTTATCGTTGCACATTTATTTACTGAATTGGACAAAGAGTAGTAAATAGTGAAAAAGTAACTAAGTTATGTGGAGAGCTAGAAGAAAATATTTTAACAAGGTCTGGACAGAGTTTTCTCTGTCTCAACTTCCTGTCCTTGATGGAAAGAACGTTACTTTCCTTCTAATATAGAAAGGACATCTTTGGCATGGGGATTTCATCCCTTGCTTTTTAGAAAAAGAATGAAGGTGAAAGTGGTCGTCTTGTACCTGCTGTTTTCCAAGTACCTTTTTTTTTTTTCCCAAGTACCTTTAACTCAAAATAGTCAATATAGGCAGGGCACAGCGGCTCAGGCCTGTAATCCCAGCACTTTGGGAGGCTGAGGCAGGAGGATGGCTTGAGGCCAGGAGTTTGAGGCCAACCTGGGCAACATAGCAAGACCCCCATCTCTACAAAAATAATTTAAAAATTAGTTGGCCATGGGGGTGCACACCTGTAGTCCCAGCTACTCAGGAGGCTGAGGTGGGAAGATCGCTTGAGTCTAGGAGTTCCAGGCTGCAGTGAGCTATGATTGCACCACTACATTCCATCATGGGTGACAGAGCAGGAACCAGTCTCTAAATAAATAAATAAATAAATAAAAGTCAATATGCCAGAGCAGCATATTTTTGGGTGGCATGCTCTGAACTCCTTCAAAGGATAACATACATGACAAAATTATAAAGAATATCACGGGAATGAAAAAGCCAAAATTAAAGATTATAATTAACCATTAAGAAGGAGTGGTATAATCAAAGTAGATACAGCAGACTTCTAAAGTAATAATATCACTTTTAAACACAGATCTTCATTGGCTTATGATTTTTATAACTTACATACATCTTATAAATATTATGCCTGTATTCAAATTTGATAATGAAAAACTTTAGTCTAACAACTAATATCTAATGTTATGTAAAAAACAAATATATATGTCATAGTTTAGGAGAGATTGGAGTCATCAGGTAGGGTTCTCAGAAGAAATGGGATATGACTGAGATAAGTAATTTTCAAATAGGCACAGGGTAAAGGACATTGTATTCAAGTTAAAGGACGGCAGTATTAGTATAGTGGATATTATTTTAGAATTTACTTTACATGCTCATTTATCCATTTGTTCATTTATCAAACATATTCATTATTCATCCTTCAAACCTCACCAGTGTTTTTCAAACTGAATTCCAGGGCACATGGAATTGGCTTAAAGATCATCAGAGAAAGAAAATAACAGAATTTTCATCCAAGATTCAGCCTTTGCAGCTCTACTTTGAACTAGCCCATATATTAGGATTCTGAAAAATACGTCATATAGACAAAGTATTTAAACCACTCTATTAAGCAGCTGCAATGTACCAGGCAGCATGCTAGGTCTGAGTATTCAAAGATTAATCAACTCTACAACATGTTTACTAGTACTGTTAATTTGAGGACTGCCTAGATGTGGACGTAGTTGGAGTAGAATGATGTAACTACAAGTAAAGGATGACCAAGTTCTAGGTATTCTGGAGGAAAGAAAGTCTAATTCAGGATGGCGAAGGTAGATGTCACTGAAGCCTGCACAGAAAAGGAGATATTTTAATATATTTGGAGGGTGAATGGTTCTTTCATCACATGGATAAGGAAAAGAAGTGCATTCCACAAAGTAAGAAAACAACAACTCTCTAATGGACCATATAATTAGGGTGAACATGTAATTTATCATCTCAGGTCACTTTTTAAAGCAGAAGGCCGCTGTTCATAATTATTCTAGGACAGCAGGTGTAAACCAAGCACTTGTCTTGGGCAAGCCAGAGTGAATAGTTATTCTCCCTAGAATATATTAAACCCAAGGCTAAATCAAAGATTTTTAAATACTTTATGTAGTAAAGAATGCAGGAAGCAAAGGCTCTTAGATACATAAATGATGAGTTAACTGGTCCTTGTTTTCCTTACGTGGCCAAGCGTAAGTTCAGATGTTAGCCATAAATGAAAACAAATTTTGCAGCAGAATTTGGCAAGTTGCGCTTTGTTTTTCCCCAAACTGTGACCTTTAATTAACATTGCTTTTGTAACATTGTGTTTCTAGATATAGGAGTTTGCCTTGTTATTTAAAACAAGCAGTGAAACAGAAACCTATTATGTTTTTAGATTTCCAGGAAACACCGAGAACAAAACTTTTTAATCAAATGCACTAGCAATTTATTGCAGTATACTTCTTGCCATTATACCTTTGGCAGTTTCTCTGTAACATAATAGCAGACTAGTACCTGGGAGCTAAAAAATTCCTCTTGTTGAAAGAAAGAGCAAGACAAAGAATGGAGAGATCAGGTATTTTCAGACACCTTTCTGCCTGAACTTTTTCAGTCTTCAGGCTGAATTTGAGGGGGAAGAACAAGTAGAAGAAATTCCGAAGTGAGTCTCCATGGGGATCTTCAGCGCTAGGTTCTCCCCTCAGACACCGCAACTGACCTCTCTTCTTTGTGTTTATTCCCTCAACTGAGCCTTCTCTTTTCATTGTTTCCTGCCCCTCAATTTTGAAAGGATTGACCCAGACCCAGAAAAATTTAAGAAGTTTTAACTTGTGCCAACTTCCCTTGTATTAAACTTCCCTAAGGACATATGACATTACTTAATGCACTCAGCATCCCTTTCCAGATAGAAGAAATGTTCACTCACTTGGTCGGAGTACTTTTGCTGAGGTTTCTATTCAACTGAGTTTGCAGAAAACAAATTCCAAGTCATAAATGGCCTGACCTTCCCTTAGTGCCAAGTTGAAACCATCAACAAAGAAAGAGGATTTTGCTACAGCGAATCCTATAGATACCCTCCCAGCAAAGCCACAGCATTTTACCCTCCAGAGTGTCACAGCATCGGTGTTTGGTTGTGCACAACCCCACTCTCTGGAGAGAGTGGAGTCGTGGTTCCTCAAATGATTCAGAAATCAGCTTATGAGACTCACAAATTTCTGTTGTCCCTTGGGAAAATCTCTATTGGCTCCAAATGAGCATTGCCTCTATATTACCAACACTTAAAAGATTCCTCAAACATTGAAAGTGAATTGTGAAATTTTCAAGCGTGTTTCAGTATACAATGAGATAAGAAATTCAGTGCAATCCACATTCAATTGGAATGAACAGTGACTGCGTTGCAATAAAACTTGGTATAGCGCTTTGTAATAGAGACTCAACTGCATTTCAGAGAAAGCACTTTATTTTCTAAATAATCCCTTTTCCTTTGCTATTTGTATGTAAAATCAGGCGATAAAGTAGATTAATGGACTTTCTGCACAGCATTTTAGTTGAGATGACTAGTGTAGGAAAACCTACAGAGGAGCTCTCATTATGCCCACAACCACTTTTCTAAAAAGACTCACATGGTCCCACTCCTAAATTCCACACTCTGCTTGCAGCTCACATTATATTGCAATTTCCTTTTTGAGTTCTTAGATTTGTCATATTAAATTGCTCTACTATCATTTGAAGTAAGAGTTATGGTCAAGACGTGATCAGCTGACTCAAAAAAAAAATGTCTAGGGCAGACAGTCAGTTCTAGAGATTCATGTGCACATAGAGCTGCTAGAATATAACCTGGCTGTTCTGTCTTTATTATACTTTCTTGTCTGTGTCAGAGCACAGAGAATTACTGTGGAGACTAAAAACATTGTCAGTTTCTAATCCCAATCTTCTTATATACAAACACATAAAGAGGTACCTCATTTTTCTATTTCATGCTCCTGGTCTACCTTTCTTACCTCTCTTATTTCTAAATTGTTACATTTCAAAGACATGAATAAACATATGTTGCTATGTGGTAGTGTGCTGGAATACTTCATAAATTGTGGATGTTCAAAGCTAAAATATCCAGCAAAGAAGTGAAATATTTAGTTAATTAAATTCAACAAGCATTTATGGAGCACAATGAGAGTGTTAGATTTTAGATGGCTAAAGTGAGAATACAAAAGTGATTTAGGTAAATTATCTACAGTAAAAGCAGCATTCCTACATAAAGGAGCATGGACAATTCTGTAGGAGATTGGACAAAGCTTTGGTTAATTTTTGTTGTTTTTGTTTTGAGATGAGGTCTCGCTCTGTTGCCCAAGCTGGAGTGCAGTTGCAGTAGTGTGACCTTGGCTCGCTGCAGCCTCAATCTCCCAGGTTCAAGTGGTCCTCCCACCTCAGCCTCCTGAGTAGCTGGGACTACGAGCATGCATGCACCACCACACCTGGCTAAATTTTGTATTTTTTGTGGAGACAGTGTTGTGCCATGTTGCCCAAGCTATTCTCTAATTCCTGGGCTCAAGAGACCTGCCTGCTTCAGCCTCCCAAAGTGCCGAGATTACAGGCGTGAGCCACCGTGCTTAATCATCTTTGGTTAATTTTGACTAGAAATACTAAGGAAGACTTCATTGAAAGGGGTGTCACTGAAAAATGGCTTTGAAGTGGGACAGAGGTCTTGACAAAAAGAAGGGATTACCCTTCTGTATATTTGCTTTTGTTGATACCAGATATCCAAAATCTTGAAACTAACTCACGTACATTTTTTTCATGTAAATCCTTTTACATTATGTACAGACAACCACAGTACCCAAGAATGTTATAAGATGATACACAGTGAATGTGCGTGTGCACACACACAAATATTTAAATGGTGATTTTTACCATTCAAAGGAGATAAGGTGAATGGCTCTCATTCCTTACTCTCATTATGGATTTGGATCAGTTTTGTTTGTGCTGCTGTATTTCTTAATTTTTAACATTCTGGTGTGAATGCTACTGTGATACTCTTGGTAATTCACAAACTCCTACTATGCTATTTTCGTTAGTTAATATTCTGTGTAAGAGTTGTGGAGGTAAACGAATCGGATAGTGACTGAGTTATATTAGTGCAAACGTTCTGAAGTGTTTAAATGACTTCTGAAAGGAGATTTGGTCAAGAGAAGCTCTCACTCTTTGGAATGGTATTGGTTGTAAAATGAAATAAAAACAAAAACATAGGTCTTATTACCAAAACTTTGCTGTTAAAATGTGTGGGTCCCACTAAACCTGCTTTACTGGGCTAAATACTCTAGTCACATACATAGGTGATCCGGGTAGATAAACAGAAGGACAAAAAACAAAAAACCTGTCTTTGCCCCGATAACCTAATAGCCTAATCTGCAGTTTGCTGGGATGGTTGATTGATGTTTGTGTGCCGGTGGTGAAGGAGCTCTTCAAAGTGATCCACGGTTAAAGCAGGTTTGGTCCCCACAGCAGCTCAAGATCAGTAGTTCCTCTGCTTTGCAGCCAGCCATTGCAGTCGTATTAAGGACCAAATCAAAGCAACTCTGCTGCAGTTTCATCAGATACTCAGCAATCTACCTGGAAATAGTATATGCTGTCATCTGTATAGACCTATTTAAAGAATGATGGCAAACTAGAAGGACTTTTACTGAGGAACCCCATTTGAAGAAAGCTGCACAGGTGCTATGAGAAATCTGTGGCCCGCCTTCAAAACGGTGAAGTGTTTGTAGCATCATAAGTAGTCAGAAAAACATTTTAAAGATATTTTAAAATTTTTAATATCATTGTTTACTTTAAAAGACATGCTCTTTCCATAAGCACTTAAGATGTCACCATTGCTGGGTAGAGCATTTCTAACTTCTTAATCATGCTTTTTACAAAAGTCACAAATGATTTTTCATGCTATTTATAGTTTTTATATATTTTAGACAATTCAGAAATATTGATTAATATGACAAGACTTTATCTACTGGCATTTTTATACTATAGGTGGAAGTTAAATGGAACAGATGTTGACACTGGTATGGATTTCCGCTACAGTGTTGTTGAAGGGAGCTTGTTGATCAATAACCCCAATAAAACCCAAGATGCTGGAACGTACCAGTGCACAGCGACAAACTCGTTTGGAACAATTGTTAGCAGAGAAGCAAAGCTTCAGTTTGCTTGTAAGTAGCAATTATACAATGCTGCAAATGTTACTTTGAGTTTGTTTACCATTATACCAATAAGCTTTTATAGCAGTTTCATTTGAGAGACTAGATTTTAATTGGTTACATGATCATCTTTACTCTTTTTCACATTTTGGAAACAATTTTGTTTGTAGGATAAACTGTAAATCTAAGTGAGAAGATGTATTCTTCTACTTTGATAAGGATTGAGATAGTTTGATTGTATGATAATTTGATTATATGATGCTTTATATACAAATAAATTCACACACTGAGATTGACACATGTATAAATTTATGTAAACAACAAATTTGACACCCACACACACACATTTTAAATAGAATGTGTATAAGCAAGCAATTGAACTGCCAGTAATTTAGTAGTCAATAAGAGAAGTACTTTAACGATAAAGGTCAGAGTTGGAAAAAAAACTCAGTAGTCAATCCTATAATTCTCTAATTGTTTCTTATTTCACAGAGTTGAAAAAATTTAAAGCAACTGTAATAATGACAAAAAAATGGAGACAAAATGTTATCCACCTTTGATATTTCCAGTTTAAAATGTTTAAAAAGACAAATAACCATGTCTTAAGACCACCATTTAACAAAAGTCCATGAATATATGAAAGAAAGTGGAATTTAGAAATCACAATTTGAAAATAAAATCCATAGGCAAGAGCAATTAGCATACATTTGGGTATAGCCACCTTTGAGGATTGATGTTCAGCTACATTTTTAAGGGTTTATGTATTTGCATGGGATTATATATTTCCTTGTGTGAAATCCCAACTCATATAGCAGTGAATTTTGGCATTAGCCAAAGGTTTCATAAAGTCTGCTGGCAGTAACACTGTAGAATATTCTCATTAACAAAATCCTCTCCAGGAACTCAGCATCCAATATACCGAATATCCAGTTCCTAATCTATTATTGCCATTTGGTGGCATTTTTATAAGTTGGGAAATGAATTTTCTAAGTATTATGTATATGCGAGATTCCAGGATTATTCTGTTAGTGAATGTCTCTTGAGATAGTCTTCTAAATATTCGTAGGTGTTTAGAATAATAGGAGAATAATATGTGTGATCGAATGTAACAGAACCAAAGTATTTATTTCTCTTGGTTTAATACAAGTCTTGTATCTATATTTATTTTTTAGTAATGACAAATCTTGCTAAATTAATTTTTGGAAATAACCATAGAATCATGTACTCTCAGAGTATGGGAAAATCTCAGTATTTAGTAAATCTTGTAATTCTTTGAATTTTGGATGTCATAGTGTAGGAAATGTTTAACACAGTATAACACCAAAAAAAAAAAAAAAAAAAATGGAGATGGAAATACTGTATCTGGGCCAGCGCGGTGGCTCACGCCTGTAATCCCAGCACTTTGGGAGGCCGAGGTGGGCGGATCACGAGGTCAGGAGATCGAGACCATCCTGGCTAACACGGTGAAACCCCGTCTCTACTAAAAATACAAAAAATTAGCCGGGCGTGGTGGCGGGCGCCTGTAGTCCCAGCTACTCGGGAGACTGAGGCAGGAGAATGGCGTGAACCCGGGAGGCGGAGCTTGGAGTGAGCTGAGATCGCGCCACTGCACTCCAGCCTGGGCGACAGGGCGAGACTCCGTCTCAAAAAAAAAAAATACTATACCCAAACTTCTTTATTGACAGCTTACATTTAAAAAAACAAATTACCAGCTCTTAAGATTATCCTTTTGTAAAAGACCAGGCATTTTACTACCAAAACATCAGAAAGATAGAATCTCATATTCAAGGACAGTCATTTACATAGAATAGTTTAACCAAAACAAAAAACAAAACAAAACAAACAAACAAACAAAAAAAGCTCTACCACTCAGTTCGTGGTGGTTTGACCTGAGGACCTACCAGGAAATGGAATCCACTTTGCTCATTCCACTTCATGTGTGATGTAGGCATTCCTCCCACCCTCAAAATCCTTGGCTGATCATCATTTGGTTTGAAAAATTCTAGTGACAGAAAGTTCACCAATTCATCACGAGCACCCTGGCCCACAGTAGACTGCTCTACTTGTTCAAAAATACAAAAACAAACGACATCTCTTTCTTAAAATTGAGCCAAATATCTCAATTTCTATCACATTCACTCCCAATTCTTACTATAAGATGCTGGTTACTCTTCAAATATGTGAAGATATGATCATGTCCCTTGTCCCATAATTTTTTTCTTCCCAATTAATTAATCCACAGCCATCTTCTTCACAACACACTCAATTATGTTAATTCATCTATTGTAGGCTTATGGAAATGCACAGAATTCCATATATGTGTCTTAACTTTTGCAAAGGACACTGGGAACAGTAGTATCTCATGATGTGAACTTTTTTCAGTTAATGAAGCTGACAATAATATTTATTTAATCTTCATTCTTAAGTACCAGCCCCAGATTGCAACTTTATTTTAAACATATAATCATGTAAAATCTGAGAAAGGATTTCTTATAAATTTCTATTCATCCAGAGCTACCCAACCACGTTGTTTTATTAACCTAAATTCAGAATATTGTATTTACCCCGAATAAATTCATGTTCTGAGTACTGACCCTTTGTTCCATCATATCTGAAATTGCTTTAAGTCTTTTTTTCAATCAGACATAATGATTGTTCTCCTAGTTTAGTGTCAGCAGAAAATTTGATAAGTGTGTCTCCATTCAAATAATTGATATAACATGTTGACCAGGACAGGGCAACATATCACTAGAGAATTTCCACTAAAATGAAATTAAACCTTTAATTTAATATTATTTGGACACTCTTGTTCAACCAGCTACAAATTTAGCCAAATATACTATAATCGAACTCCAATTTCACCCACGTGTTTTTAAAGTAGTGAGAATCTTTGCTAAAGCCTTGCTAAAACCAGCATGTATTGTTTCTGCGACATCCAGTCCTACCTGCTCCGTCTGCATCGTCTTGAGCCTTTCCTTAACCATTTATCCTAAAACTGCCAGAGTAATCTTTTAAAAAATGTAAATTAGATCATTCCACTTCCCTGCTTTATGCCTTCTACTGTACTTAGAATAAATCTCAAACTCATTACCATGGTCTCATTTTAATTTCTCAAAAATGACAAACTATTTTTTGCAACAGGATCTTGATACTTTTGTTCCCTCTGCCTGATCAGCTTTTCTCATGATCTTTCACACAGCTTATGATCCTCACTTCTCAATTTAGGTATGACCTCCTAAGAGAAAGTTTCCGTGTCACCCTGTCTAACATAACAAGCAATTTCCATCATTTCTCCTCCTCTCTGCTGACCTTCCTCCAGCCCTCTACTTTTACATAACAGTATCTTCTATTTCACTTACCAGAATTTTTTTTTTTTTTTTTTTTTTTTTGAGACTGAGTCTTGCTCCGTCGCCCTAGCTGGAGTGCAGTGGTGCGACCTCAGCTCACTGCAACCTCCACCTCCTGGGTTCAAGCTATTTCAGCCTCCAAAGTAGCTGGGATTACAGGCTCACACCACCATGCCCAGATAAGTTTTTTGTTTTTTTGTATTTTTAGTAGAGATGGGGTTTCACCATGTTGGCCAGGCTGGTTTCGAACTCCTGATCTCAAGTGATCCACCCGCCTCAGCCTCCCAACAAGGTGAGACTACACTTTGCCCAGCTCATTTACCAGAATTTAATACAATCTAGAATGATTGTGTATTTACTTTTTTCTCATTTATTATTTCACTCCTATGGCAGAACGTATATTTTAAGAGAACTGAGACTATCTTGTCCATCCTTGTATTTCCTAGCCATTTATATGTTTGAATAAAGGAATTCCTGTGTTACGTGCCTGTTCAGTAACACAACAAAGAAAATATATGTATAAAGTTAATTTGACGGTGATGTATTTTTATATACCCAAACCCACCCTTTCTATTCTTGTAATTTTCTGGAGTTTATCTTTTTGATCATTGATCCATAGTTTCTAGATGTTTTTCCCTATCTTTTGTAAATTAAAAGAAAATCAAAAGACATTGCCTATATTCAGAATTCACTTTCAATTGGTTAGGATAAAATCCTTTTCCTCAGTGAATTAATAAAAGTGAGGCAAGACAGTGACATCTTTGGAATGTTACTAGTTTCTTCGACTCCACGTATTGTCATACTCATTGAAGGAAAAAAAATGTTACTTTTTGGCCACACTTACTGCCCTATACCATGCAAGTGAGAATATTTCTTCCTCTTTAATCATACGATTTTATGGTTAAAAAAGACATTAAACGTCTCCTGGCCTGTATCTTTTTAAAAATGAAATTGAAGATTAGAGTAACGGAATTACTCATTGTTAATACATAGTTAATAAGCTACAGAGCCAAGGAAAGGCAGTCTTCAGCTCCCAGTTTCATGCATGCTGGCCCTACTTTGCTTTAGATTTACTCTAATTTATGAGAAAAACAACCTTCACTTTATTTACCATGTTACAATTTTCAAATCTCATTTATATACTTTCTATAATTTTATTCAGAAGATAGTCTTATAAGGTAGACATTATTTCTATTGATTATTTAAAATGTTTTCATGCCGCTTGTGTGCACAGAATTTAGTCATGTCTTGTATTAGCATTTAGCATTTTTAAGTTGAATTAATTCACATAAGCAAAATTTATAGCTAACTAGAGATGAGACCACTAAGAACTTGCTCTTCCTCCCACTTTTTAAAGTCAATATATTTAAAATAGAAATCCTTCTTTGATTAAATAAGGATAGCATAATTTAAGTCCCCCTTGATGAGATATGGATAAGCATACATTATTGTAATGTAATTGGGAGCACATTTTGTTTTTCAGTCTCTCTGCAGCATTAAGCCATCAGCAATCACTCCCCTCACTGTCACTTAGCCTACTACCATACCCTTTCTACCTTTTAGCCCTTCTATTTCACCTAGGGCTACAAATATGATTGACTAGATCGTCTGTGCCTGGCACTTAATAAACTTGAAATAATGGTTGCTGAATGAATAGGAATTAGACGTTAAAGTCATCATGCCATGTGTGGGGCATAAGGAATGAGTTGAACCACTGAGTCAAGCACATTCTGATGGTCCTTTGGAGTGAATTGGAGGTGAGAGCAAGCATTCTCACCTTGAGTTTGATACAGAAGACAGTTGACATCTTAATTCCTTATAAGTGTTTCTATTGGTGTGGCAGGCATTGGCCCATATTAAAAAGATGCTCATGGCCAGGCGCGATGGCTCATACCTATAATTCCAGCCCTTTGGGAGGCCGAGGCGAGCAGATCACGAGGTCAGGAGATTGAGACCATCCTGGCTAACACGGTGCAACCCCATCTCTACTAAAAAAATACAAAAAAAAAAAATTAGCCAGGCATGGTGGCGGGCACCTGTAGTCCCAGCTACTCGGGAGGCTGAAGCAGGAGAATGGCTTGAACCTGGGAGGCAGAGCTTGCTGTGAGCCGAGATCGCAGCACTGCACTCCAGCCTGGGCGACAGAGCGAGACTCAGCGAGACTCCATCTCAAAAAAAAAAAAAAAAGATGCTCGTGTATGGAATGAATCAAACAAGCCCTCAAAGTTCGCTTTTACCCTGGAAAGTCAGCCTGAGACTACGCACAGCTTCATGAAGCGTTTCAAAGGAAAGCTCCTTTGAGCTTAAGCATACCTCCCCAAACTTCATTCACTCTACACTCCCTCTCGTCCAGGAGCAAAACCAAGTTGAATACTTTAAAAAGTTCTTCCATAGATGAATAAATCAGAAGATAAGGCCTAAAGAGGAGGGGATTTCAGTTCGTTATTTGCACAGCTTAACGAAGGGGATGTTTCCAGAGCTTGTGTCTATACAGAATGAAGTGCTATAGCTCCATCCCCCTAGCTGCCCACTTTTGCAGCCCAGCATCCCGGTCTAAATCTGCTTGAGGATCTTTGTGCACAGTCACTCAACAGAGCAACTTTTCTCTGTCATATAAACATTGATATTTATTTTAAAAAAATAAATTTCAGTACACACCCCTACACTCATAAACAATACAAATCCTCATTTTTTTTTAACTTAGGAATGTGGGCTTGAGAAGATGAGATGTTATATTGACTAAGTTTAGATGGAATCAAATGTCGTTAATTGTTCCATTTCATTCTATGTGTCCTGTGTCTCTAGAACTCCAGCTTCTCAACACCACTACACTTCCCTTTTAGGGTTGTTAGGAAGATTACATTGTAAAGCATATGTAAAATCCCAGAATCATTTCCAACATAGGAAAGTTATACAATAACTGCTTCTGTGTTTTCTTGTCTGTTCTCTCTTCCATTCCCCTTTCTGTCCCTCCATGTCCTGTCTTTTTAAAATAACTATCACTTACAAAAACTTAATTGACTCATAGTAACTGCATGTATTTATGGGTTACAGTGTGACACTTCAATAGCTGTATGCAATGTGTAAATGATCAAATCAGAGTAATTAGCATACGCATCACCTCATACAACTAAACTATCGTTTCTTTGTGTTGGGAACATGCAAAATTCTCTCTTCTGAAAATTAGAGTAAATTGGTTTTTTGTTGTTTTTTGTTTGTGTGTTTGTTGAGGTGGAGTCTCGCTCTGTCACCCAGGCTGGAGTGTAGTGGCACGATCTCGGCTCACTGCAACCTCCACCTCCCGGGTTCAAGCGATTTTACTGCCTCAGCCTCCCATGTAGCTGGGAATACAGGCGCCCACCACCACGCCCAGCTAATGTTTCTATTTTTAGTAGAGACAGGGTTTCACCGGCCTCGAACTCCTCACCTCAGGTGATCTGCCCATCTCGGCCTCCCGAAGTGCTGGGATTACAGGCGTGAGCCACCGTGCCCGGCCGAGTAAATTGTTCTTAACTGTAGTCACCCTGTGGTACTAGAGCACAAGAACTTATCCCTCCGATCTAGCTGTAGTTTTTTGTCTGTTAACCAGTGTCTCCCTATCCTTCTTCCTCTCTTCCCCACCTCTAGTTACCACTCTTCTACTCTCTACTCTAATTCTGTCTTACTAAATAAGACCAACTTATTTAGCTTCCACATACAATTGAGAAAATGTGGCATTCGTCTTTCTTTGCTTGGCTTATTTCAGTTAGCATAATGTCCTCCAGATTCATCCACGGTGCCATAAATGACAGGATTTCATTCTTTTTATGGCTGAATAATATTCCATTATGTATGTATACTTCATTTTCTTGATCCATTCATCCATTGATGGGCACTTAGGTTGATTCCATATTTTGGCTATTGTCAATAGTGCTTCAATAAATATGAAAGTGCCAATATATCTTTGATATATTGATTTCCTTTCTTTTGAATATATACCCAGTTGTGGAATTGCTGGATCACATGAATAACTACCATTGTATACCTAAGTATAGTTGATAAGAGCACAAGCCCTGGAGTCAGACTCCTTGGATTCAAATTCAGCTTCTATAATTTCGTGAGCTTGAACAAGGTACTTTTTTCTGCCCCAGGTTGTTTACCTCCTTTGTTGTGAGGATCAAATCAATTAATAATTGTTAAACTCCTAGATCATTGTTTAGCACATAGTCAGGGCATAATAAATGTTATAATGTGAATACTCTATGTTGGATATTATACTAAGCACTTTGGAAGCATTATTCCATCTAGTTCTCAACACAACCCAATGAAGCACAGATATTACTTTTATTTTATAGGTGAAGAACATGAAAATTAATGATGTGAAATAACTTTCACCAAGGATACAGCAGTGGGAGAAGGGACCAGCATAGGAACCTGGTCACCTGAGTCTTGAGCAGATGCCCGTTATATGGCATTTTACATGCATGGCTTCCCTTATGCTGTGAAAAACTGCACTTTACCAATGAAATTTATGTTCAATCCGTAGATTTGGGTGGTTGGTGAAATGTTTCCTTTGTACACAAACTTGAATTTTTTGTTGCATTAACAATCTTTGATATAGTAAGTACATCCATCAGATATTTGCTTTTGTTTTTAATTTTTTAGTTGTAGGTATTCTTGATGCCATCATACTGTTGATTTACTGTTAACATCTAAAAGCATAATGTTACATGCAATGATTATACATAAATTCGTGACTCTAATTTTAATATAATTGGTTTCAGGTTTTATAATGAGAATAATTAATAACAATATTTCTGCTCTAAAAGTTAAGATGCAGATTTCCAATTTATTGCAAGTAGGCTGTAAAGCATTTTGAATATTGATATTTTATGGTGAATAACTGGTTGGTAAACTGTTTATCCCCAAGCAGTAAATGAAATATTTGTTTAAGTTTCTTAGTCCCATATCATTTCTCCCCTACATGTGAAAAAGATGAACT
This sequence comes from Pan troglodytes, assembly GCF_028858775.2. Lineage (NCBI taxonomy): Eukaryota > Metazoa > Chordata > Mammalia > Primates > Hominidae > Pan > Pan troglodytes. The sequence goes on from NC_086015.1 coordinate 6,787,229, forward strand.
TTAAATGTAGATTATTATGAAGAGCTTCCCAGAGAATAATCTTAATATCTAATGACTCCAGATTTTAGCCTGTCAAACTGATTACTGTATAAACATTGTTTGGGGCCTTCATCCTGGAATCTTCACTTTCTTGTAGTAGTTCAGATCTGCAAAGCAAAAGACTTAAGCTACTCATCATCTCAGGCTGTAGATGACTGTAAGTCATACATAAGTACTTCCAAATTGCTAATGGTAAAATTAAATCTTTGAACAAAATCTGGCTACCTGCCTGCTGTAGGGAAACTGGCATTGTCATGGTCATGGGCAAGGTGGTATTATTCTGGAGGAAGCAAATGGGTGATATCTATGCTTACCTCTAAGGATACCTCACTTAAGATGAGGAAAGTAACTAGACTAATACACCATTCATGCCCTGCGTCTCTACCCTCTGAGCATGTGTTAAGGGGAAGGGCATAGAAGATGAAAAGTATTTTTTAAAAATGGAAAAATGGAGATGTTAAGTGAAAGGAGCGCTTAGGTACAAAAGCCACTTCCTTTTGGCCTTCCTGTGACTTCAAGCAAGCAATCTATGAATAAAGTGACTCTTCTGCTATTGCGGAATGAAGTGAAAAAAAAAAGAAAAGAAAAAATTTTAAAAAGAGAGTAATTAACACAATAAATCACTCCATTCTGAGGTTAAGTTAGCCTTATCAGTTAAGTGGCAAACATTTTTTATGGTGAAAATATCAATTGAATAAACAGCAACTGATTAGATAGTCTCATTGAAAAAGATCTTTCTTATGACTACTACAGCGAGCCTTAATCTGAGTTCTCTTTAACTGGGGCACACTCTGACAACTGTAATGATGGTGGTGGTAGTGGTAGTGGTGGTGGTGATAGAAAACTTTATTAAACTGAGAATGTTTTGTATTCTCACTGGGAATTTTGGCAACCTGATTTTTGAGCCCAGATCCTTGCTTCTATTCACGGTAATTTTCAAATGTTCATTGCTTTTAATGTCTAATAACTAGCTTATCCTTCATAGCCAATGAGTAAAATGTGCAGTCGATCAGAACAGTAGCTGGGAGTTTGATACGCGGCTAAACTCATAACTGGCTTGACTACTTTTTAATTTGGAAAGCTGCTTAAACAGGCAAACTTTTTTTCTGAGCGATAAAATGTGGATGGATGACTATTTAGATGAATAATCTGTGAATATTTAGATCAATTGAAATGTAATCAACTTTAGGAACATTTGGGTATCAAAACTAAAAATATTTTTCAATGGAAGGCTTTGATCTTCAATAAAAGGGTAAATACTTTTATTGGAATAGTTAGAAGAATTCAAACCCAAACTTGCTGAGTTTCTGAAATAATGATAGTTTCTGCCACTGAGTATAGTACTAGACAGAAAGACATTAATGGTGATAATGGGTGTCTATTGAAAATTTCACAAGGTAAATCTTAGGAGCTATTAAAGTACAGATGCTAGTTAATTGTAGCTATTGTTAATAGTTTATTATGTATACCTTCTTTTGGTCGTCCCACAGTCCAGTTTGGGGACTGATAAAAAGCAGTTTGTGACGTAAGACAATCAATGAAGTATAGAGATTGCTTTAAATTCAAGAAGGTTCTGAGAGTATGATATATATATGTAAACTGGCAAATGAAACCTGATGGGGATCCAAGCAAGATTCATCAGACTTTTAAAAAACATGAAGGCTAAAAGAGAACAATTAATATTTTTTATCATAATGAAAAAACCAAGGTACTAAAATATCACTCCTTTTTGTTTCGTTGTTATGAGTAATTCAGTCAACAAGTATTAAAATAATTCCGATCATTTTTAAGTTTAATTTTTAGGCACTGAAGGTCAACAGTCAGGTGTTGCCATTCGGGGAAAAGGGAGACCACTTTCTGAATGATTGAAAATGTCACAATTGCTCTAATTATATCAATATCCTTTCCTTCAAGAATTTTCATTTGAGAGGTTATGGTGCTGTAGTACATATATTTTCACTTATGGTTAAGTCAGAATCTAATTGACTAACTATAGTGATTTGAATGGTACCTGCTATAGACTGAATATTTATATCTCCAAAATGCCTATGTTGAAATCCTAACCCCAGTGTGATCATAGGAGGAGGTGGGGCCTTTGGTGGTGATTAGGTCATGAGGGATCTGCCCTTGTAAATGGGATCAGTGCCCTTATAAAAGTGATTCCCAAGAGCTCCCTTGCTCCTTCTGCCATGTGAGGATACAGTGAGAAGGTGGCAGTCAGTGAAACAGGAAGAGAGCCCTCACAAGGCAAGAAATCTGCTAGCACCTTGATCTTGGACTTCCCAGCCTCCAGAACTGTGAGAAATACATTTCTGTTAAGTTTCCCAGTCTATTGTGTTATAGCAGCCCTAACAGACTAAAACTGTAACTCTCAAAAAATGTGTCTACCTGGAAACTGTGAAAGTGACCTTATTTGGAAAAACGGTCTTTCCAGATGTAATTAAGTAGATGACATCTTCCGAAATCACCCAGATGGACCATAAATTCAATATCAAGTGTCCTCATAAGAGAGTGAGGAGAAAACACAGGAGAGAAAGAGACTATGTTACCATGGAGGAAGAGATTGGAGTGATCCAGCAGGGGAAACCAGTGATTGCTGAAAGCCACCAGAAGCTAGAAGAAGCAGGGAAAGATTCTCTCCTAGAGCCTTCGAAGGTGCCCAGCACTGCTGACACCTTGATTTTGGGTATCTAGCTTCCAGAACTGCGAGAGAATAAATTTTTGTTTTAAGCCATTCAATCTGTGGTAACTTGTTTGCAGTGGTTCCAGGAAACAAACAGGCCAACATATGCACAATTCTTTTTCATTTCTTTCCTGACCACTTTGATCAATTTTTTAAAAAAATCTTTGAATGAGATCAAAATCAGGTGCTTTTGTAACTTAACTGTATTAGGGTGAAAAGTATTAAAGAAATGGCCTCTATCAAATGTAGGATTATCTGTGCAAGTTTTGTCTCACACTATGCATTTTCCCCTGGAGAGCATAACAGAGTTTTGAACTTTATAAAGTATGATTTGACCAGATAATGAAATGGGGACTGCAAAAAATTCAAAGGGTAACCTTTCCCTTTCCCGGGTATGTTTTTACCTCTCACTGGGAACAGACCTCTGCAGGCCTTCTCTGAAACAGGCAGAATTGGCCCTTTCTCCATAGGGCAATGATTTGAAGTGATGCGTACTTTGTTGGCCCTGAGTCCCGCTCTCTGGACTTCTTCCGTTTTCTAGGTCATTTTCCCTGAATTCGACCTCTTTGTCTGGCACTCTAAAGCCCTAGAAACTGGCTATTATCACGTTTAGAGTGTCTGACCTACCTGTGGCTGTAACCGTTCCACTGTGGTCTCTCAAGCGATGTTATCGTTGATGTTATGACATTTCTAGCCCCAGAAAGTCCCTGTGCTAGTGAGGGCCAGCTTCCGTCCTCTTCGCAGTCAGCACTTTTCCCGGAGTAGGCTCTAACATACACAAGGCATTTGCCTTCTAGCTGTCATGTATTTTATGCACCACGCTAGCTAGTTTTTACTTCATGTCTATAATATATATTCACTTTAGAGAGAAAAGTATGCCTTAGGGTTCAGAGGTTAAATCTCAAATTCAAGGGCATCATGAAAAGATGTGTGTGTTTCCCAAGAACTAAATTATTCTGTTACGTATTTCACCAAAGATTAAATTCCAAACTAGCCACTAAACTCTCAGTAGATGGCACTGAAGGTAATTTATCCCTGAAATATGTATTTAGGGCACACACTAATTATGATTAGAGTATTAATTTGCTCCTAAATACTTGCATTGTTATCTGTCATTGGCATTTCAGATTTGTTCATTTTTTCATAGCCTCTACTTTTTTTCCCCCTCAAATTGAATGCAGTCTAGTGTGGTAGGTAATCTGTTAGTTCTACCTCATAAAATTTAGATTAATTATATCTTAAAGGCCCTTCTTTATATAGTCCTATAAGTAATGTATATGTTGAGGTGAGGGAGTCAACAAATGGCTTTTCTTATTTCTAAGCGCAATGACTACTTTCTCCTCAAATGCTGAATAATGCCGAATAAATGCTGTTAAGTGATAATGAATGTTGATAAGTGCTGAATAAATATTTGTGGAATAAATGAAGCTGAATGAATCAATGAAGGAATATAAGAGAAACCGAAATGTCTTGGCCTTTACCAGCCTATGAGGTTATATTTCCTCTTGAATATTCTATTTCCTTAAACAAAGAAATAGAATATTCTATTAGGAAGAGCCCTCCAATAAAGGTGCATAGTCCATATAGTCTTTCTCATTCACCTAGAAAAAAACTCATTATGAAGGTGTTGCCTCTTACTTTCAATACCATACTTTTTTTTTTTTTTTTTTTTTTGAGACGGAGTCTCCCTCTGTCTGCTGGAGTGCAGTGGCGGGATCTCGGCTCACCTCTGCCTCCCAGGATCAAACTATTCGCCAGCTCAGCTTCCTGAGTAGCTGGGATTACAGGTGCGCATCACCACATGCAGCTGATTTTTGTATTTTTAGTAGAGACGGGGTTTCACCGTGTTGGCCAGGCTGGTCACAAACTCCAGACCTCAAGTGATCCACCTGCCTCGGCCTCCTAAGGTGCTGGAATTACAGGCGGGAGCCACCTTGCGCCTAGCCAATACCATACTTTTTTTTAGTAACATCTTTGTTAAGATACCATACCATATAATTCATTCATTTAAGGTGTACAATTCAGTGATGTTTAGTTTATTCACGAAGTTGTACAACTGTCACCACTGTCTAATTTCAGAACATTTTCATCCCCCTAAAGATAAAACCTGTAACCGTTAGCAGTCACTTTCTATTCCTTCCAGACCTGATAACCACTAATCTACTGTCTCTGTGGATTTTCCTATTCTGGACATTTCATGTAAATGAAATCATAATATATGTGGCTTTTTATAACTTGCTTCAGTTATGTTAGCAAGGTTCATCTGTGTCGTAGTGTGTATTAGTACTTCATTTCTTTTTTCTTTTTTTTTGAGATGGAGTTTCGCTCTTGTTGCCCAGGCTGGAGTGCAATGGTGCGATCTCAGCTCACTGCAACCTCTGCCTCCCGGCTTCAAGCTATTCTCCTGCCTCAGCCTCCTGAGTAGCTGGGATTACAGGTGCCTGCCACCACGCCCGGCTAATTTTTGTATTTTTAGTAGAGACAGGGTTTCACCATGTTGGTCTTGAACTCCTGACCTCAGGTGATCTGCCCGCCTCGGCCTCCCAAAGTGCTGGGATTACAGCGTGAGCCACCATGCCTAGCCAGTACTTCATTTATTTTTAGGTCTAAAGAATATGCAGTTATATGGATGTGACTCCATTATATTTACCCATTCATCAGTTGATGGACGCTTGGGTTCTTTTTACTTTTTAGCTATTATGAATAATGCTGCTATGAACATTCATATACAAGTTTTTTTGCGGACACATGTATTTTCATTTCTCTCGGGTATATTCCTAGGAGTGGAGTAGCTAGTGGAGTTACTGTATGTTTAACATTCAGTAACTGGGCAACAGAGGAGACTCTGTCTCAAAAAAAAAAAAAAAGTATGTTTAACATTTTGAGCAACTGTCAAATTATTTTCCAAATTGGCTGTATCATTTTACAGTCCTACCAACCGTATGTAAGGCTTATAATTTCTCCACATCCTCACTAGCACTTGCTATTGTTGGCTTTTTTAGTTTTAGTCAACCTGCTGAGTGTGGTGTGACGTCTCATGTGGTTTAGATTTGCATTTCCCACATAGCTAATGATGTTGAACGTATTCCTGTATGTTTATTGGCTATTGCTACATCTTTGGAGACACTTCTATTCAAATCCTTTGCTCATTTTTAATCCTTTGCCCAGTTATCTTTTCATTGTTGAATTATAATATTTCTTTGTATATTCCTGATACAAGCCCCTTGTCAAATATACGATTTGTAAATATTTTCTCTATTTACTGGGTTGTATTTTCATTTTCTTGATGGTGTCCTTTGAAGCACAAAAGTTTTCATTTTGGTAAAATCTAATTTATTTTTTTCTTTTGTTGCATGTGCTCTTGTTGTCACATCAAAGAAACCATTGCCTAATCCAAGGTGACAAAAACTTACTCCTATGTTTTCTTGTAAGAGTTTTATGGTCTTAGCTGTTAAATTTAGCTCTATCACCCATTTTGAGTTAATTTTTGTATACGTTGAAGTATTCGTTCAAAAGAATGATTTTTTTTTCAGATTCTTTCTTTTGCACGTTATCGGTTTTAATATCATCTGTTGAAAAGATGGTTCTTTCTCTCATGAATGGTCTGGACACTTTTGCCGAAAATCAGTTGACCTCAAATGTAAGGGTTTGTTTCAGGGCCCTCAATTTCATTCCATTGATTTATGTGTCTGTCCCTAGGCCAGTACCACACTGTGTTGACTGCTGTAGCTTTGCAGTAAGTTTTGAAATTGGGAGGCATCTGTTAATAGTACCTTAAGATCAAAGAAATATGATGCTCACATCGCATGAGCTATGGACTCTATCCTACATTCCCTGCAAGCAAAACATACTGCCTTTGGATATGTAATATAAAATTCAATATCAATAAATTCTGGGCTGTCTGATTTAGGTAACCACACATTTGGAGCCCTGACAATCTAATCCACTGTTTCCCCAAATTTGAGGTAGAACTCATTTGTCCTTACTCCTTTTCTCAGGGTCTCAGTTCTATTTTCTGCAAACAACCACTCAAACAAGAATGTTAGTGATTTCCTAACAGCAATCACTATTTTACAGGCCAGGCACAATCTAAATCCATAGAGAAGAAATATTTTTCTCTAGGCATGAAAATCCTAGGAGAACTGTTAAATAAGCAAGAGGACCATTTAACATTGTCCAGCTGGGCTCCATTTCTAACTTTTCCAAGACCAGTGGAGAGGTAATTGCTGTATATTTGCATAACTAAAAGGCCCACCCTGTACTCGTTTTCTAAGAACAATGGACACTGACCCAAGGTTTATTTTAAATGGGCGGTTTTTCTGTCTCTACCAGAGTACTCTGTAATAAATAATTTCTCCTAAATTTTCTTAGGTCTTTCAGTCTTCCCGTTGGCTTTGTACTTGCTATTCCCTTTATCTAGGACCACAGAAAGGCTGTGACCTTCAATAAGTTTCTATACCCCTCTGAATTTTACTGCCTTCATCTATTGAATGGACATAATGATAGTATTTGAGAATTATTTAAGTTACATAGTATCCTTCAGAGTTGTGAGGATTAAATATGCCTGGTAAGTGTAACCTCTGTGTGTGTGTGTGTGTGTGTGTGTGTGTGTGTGTGTATGTGTGTGTATATATATATATATATATATTTGAACAGGTTTTCACCTAGTCACATGTAGATGTACACTAACACATGAATGCTCTGATTTCTTATCTCTTTTGTCTGTGACTATTCTAGTATTTATTATGCTATATGATGATTACAGGGTATAGTTTTGTCTGGCTCTCTCACTAGTCCACATACACCCTGAGAACTGAATTGGATCCATGTTTTCATATTTTACTTGGTATTAAACATTGATACACAGTAGATGTTCAGAGGTTTCAAACACAGTTGGCAGTTGTTCTGTCTAGGATATTAGCTTCATTTTACTCTAACCAGCCATTTATCCTACATAAAATTCAAGGTCAGTAATCACCTGAGATTTCTGAGAAGGGATTATTATTGATTAATTACTGATGCTGTCAAGAACGTGTTAATTCTCCTCTATGTTTGAATAATCAAGTACCTTTGGGCAAATGTGCTGTAAAAACTTGAGTGATCCGTACTCAGTATGGAGATTTCTCTTGTTTTTCCTTCTTCCCATAAATGTTTCATGAATACCAACTGGATAGCAAGCAATGCGTTGGACACAGGGAACGCATCAATGAACTAGACAGATATGAAGTTTACATCCAGTAGGGAAGACAGACATTGAACAAGTAACCTCAAGTGTGGTGAATGTTAGGAAGACTGAAGGTCTTGAAGGAACGAAGGGCAGAATAAGCAGTAGAAAAGCGGGAATGAAGAGCTGACCTAAAAGTAGTGTTTGTATATAAGGTTATTTTTCAACTTTTTAAGTTCAGGAATACACGTGCAGGTTTGTTACATAGGTAAACTTGTGTCATGAGGGTTTGTTGTACAGATTATTTCATAGCCCAGATATTAAGCATAGTACCCATTAGTTATTTTCCTTGATCCTCTCCTTCCTCCTACCCTATGACCTCCGATAGGCCCCAGTATCTGTTGTTCTCTTCTATGTGTCAATGTGTTCTCATCATTTAGCTTCCACTTATAAGTAAGAACATGCAATATTTGATTTTCTGTTCCTGCGTTAGTTTGCTAAGGATAATGGCTCCATCTGTGTCTCTGCAAGGGACATGATCTCATTGTGTATGTACCACATTTTCTTTATCAGTCTATCATTGATGTGCTTTTAGGTTGATTCCGTGTCTTTGCTATTGTGAATAGTACTGCAGTGAACATACACATGTGTGTGTCTTTATAATAGAATGATTTATATTCCTTTGGGTATATACACAGTAATGGGAATGCTGGGTCGAATGGCATTTCCATCTTTACATCTTTGAGGGGTCGCCACACTGTCTTCCACAATGCTTGAATTAATTTACACTCCCAGCAATAGTATATAAGTCTTCATTTTTCTCTATAACCTTGCCAGCGTCTGTTATTTTTTTACTTTTTAATATGGCCATTCTGACTGGTGTGAGGTGGTATCTCATTGTGGTTTTGATTTGCATTTTTCTAATCATCAGTGATGTCAAGCTTTTTTTTTTTTTTTTTTTTTTTTTGAGACGGAATCTCGCTCTGTCGCCCAGGCTGGAGTGCAGTGGCTCGATCTCGGCTCACCACAAGCTCTGCCTCCCGGATTCCCGCCATTCTCCCACCTCAGCCTCCCAAGTAGCTAGGACTACAGGCACGTGCCACCACGCCCAGCTAATTTTGTTTTTGTATTTTTAGTAGAGACGGGGTTTCACCATGTTAGCCAGGATGGTTTCGATCTCCTGACCTCGTGATCCGCCCACCTCGGCCTCCCAAAGTGCTGGGATTACAGGCGTAAGCCACCACACGCAGCTGATGTTGAGCTTTTTTATATGACTGTTGGCTGCATGTATATCTTCATTTGAAAAGTGTCTATTCATGTCTTTTGCCCACTTTTTAATGTGGTTGTTTTTTCTTGTAAATTTAAGTTCCTTATGGATGCTAGATATTAGACCTTAATCAGATACATAGTTTGCAAAGACTTTCTCCCATTCTGTATGTTGTCTTTTTACTCTGTTGATAGTTTCTTTTGCTGTGCAGAAGATTTTTAGTTTAATTAAATCCCATTTGTCAATTTTTGCTTTAGTTGCAATTGCTTTTGTTGTCTTTGTAATGAAATCTTTGCCCGTGCCTATGTCCTGAATGGTATTGCCCAGGTGTTGTCTTCCAGAATTTTTATAGTTTTGGGTTTTATGTTTAAGTCTTTTATCCTTCAGTTAATTTTTGTATATGGTATAAGAAAGGGGTCCACTTTCAATATTCTGCATATGGCTAGCCAGTTATCCCGGCACCATTTATTGAATAAGGAATCCTTTCCCCTTTGTTTGGTTTTGTCAGGTTTGTTGAAGGTGAGATTGTTGCAGGTGTGCAGTCTTATTTCTGGGTTCTCTATTCTGTTCCATTGGTCTGTGTGTCTGTTTTTGTACCAATACCATGCTGTTTTGGTTACTGTGTCCCTATAGTATAGTTTGAAGTTGGGTAGCATGATGCCTCCAGCTTTGTTATTTTGCTTAGGATTGCCTTGACTATTCGGGCTTTTTTTTTTGTTCCATATGAATTTTAAAATAGTATTTTAGATGTTTAAGGAGAGGTATAAAGTGGAGGGATGCAAAAAAAAAGCAAGGCATTTCAAGTGAGGAGAAAACATAGACTGTAGCATTCATCCATTCAGATATTTTTCTGAGTGCCTACTCTGTGCCGGGCCGATAAACAAAGCCAGACCCAGTCCCTCATCTTAAGTAGTTCATGTTCTAGTATGGAAGGAAAATGTTCATCAAGTAATCACACTAGAAATATGTGATCACCAATTGAGACAAATGCTAAGAAAATGGTAGTGGTTCTATAATGTTTGTGACAAAGGAAATTAACATAGAGAGCATTAAGAAAAACTTCACTAAGAAAATGATTGTAACTGAGATCTGAAGGATCAGTAAGGATTAAAGAGGAAATGTTTTCTAGACAGAAAATACAGAATGTACAAAGGTGCTGTGGTGGCATAGAGCATGGTACTTTCAAGGGATTCGAAGAAGACCTGCCTGTGTGGCTGGAGGGCACGGAGCAAGGCTGAATGCAGCAGAGCAGAAAGTGGTGGGAGGGACGAAGAAAAGGGAAGAGTGTTTGTCCTGCATTTTAGCTCAAGATTTACTGAGGCCACTATGCTTAAGCGTGTCACTTTACTGACTTAAGATTAGGAAAATTCTCATATGGTCCCATTAAGCATGCTCAGTGTCTTGAAGTCTACATGGTATGCAAGACAGTAGCTTTCTGTAAGTCTAATCGTCAGTTCACACATCGTCAACCATCCACCTGTAGCAATAACAGGAGCTAACACTTCTCACTTGCTTTGCATGTACCAGCCATTAAATTAGGAATTCTCTTTTTTAATACTTACCTCAACACTAGACACTTGTACTCTTGATGTTCCCATTTTACGAAGGAGAGAACTCAGACATAAAAAAATTAAATAACTTGCCAAACTTCACACAGCTGGGAATTTGAAGGGCTAGGTCTGATTCCAGGTAATTTGACTTCAGTACTTGAATTATTCATCACCACACTATACTGGCTTTCTGTTATTTTTACTATGGTGAAAATGCATTTCCATCAGAGGGAATAATTTGTTTGAGAAACTCAAAACTGAGTTTGGAATTTGATGCTAATAAAATACCCAGACTCAATTTCTAAATGCCATACTGTCAACTAAACTCCACTTGCATCCATAGGTGAAAAGGTGAAGCCGTGTTTTGTTCTTTTGCCAGTAAGTGGCGGTGCTGAGTGTAGTACAAAGAGATAGAGGATAGGGTTTCAATATCACCACTCACTTGTCGTCACTGAGTTTCTGCACGGAGATGAAAGGATGAGATTGAAGATGCTAACGAAGTCAGGAAAAGCCCACTTAACCGACAGTGCTAGAGAATGGAGCTCAAGTAATGCTGATAGTGCTTTTTTTCCGGGTTAAGAAGACATTTCTCCTGGCTCCCCTTCCTAGAGTATGTCTCACATAGTTATCTTAAGAATTAGAAAACATATGCGAAGTACCTGGTCTGTAGTAAAAAGGGAAACTATTTGTTTTCCTGGGATTAGACAGCTAATCAAATACTGCTCTACTAGCCTGCTGTGTATTTTTAATTTTCCTTAATAATTTTAAATTATTAATCATCAATTAAATATGGGATAGCTATAATTAGATATTTTATATGCCTTAGAGTTTTTAATACCTGTGAATAGCTGCACATATAAGTTCCTCTGTCGTCTTTGTTTCTGGTTATAAAACAGGTGCCCTCAGAGAGCATCCTACAGATTGATAAACCAAGTGCCACCTGGAGAAACCTAATTCCTTATTCAAGAAATCTTCATATGCCAAGAAATACATAGCATGTAATAACCTAAAACTGATCAAAATAAATATTTAGTGACTGTTTCTTCAATGATGACACTGTACCCACACACATAGAAACTAACATTGTTGGTGCTGGAAAGGACAAATCACCAGCTTTGAAAACGTATCATGAACTTAGGGATTTGGGCAGTGGGAGAGGAACAGCCTTCCAGAATTTGATCAGCTGTCTATAGCATTTCCAAATGAATCCTACTTTATGATGGCCCTTGAGAAGGAATCCCTCATCACCACTCTTTCCAAATCAGAGTTAAAGCCCAGAGTCACAATAGGGCTTCCTTTGGGGGTTTGGTTCAAAATTTAAATATCACCTGTCTCTGCCACTCTGGTTAATGTGGCCTTCTTCAGTGACTGCCTCTCTCAATGCCCTGTGGATTTCCTTCACCTTTCTCCTGATCGCATCTATAATTTTATCTATAAGTCTACCTTTTGCTTTGTCAGTCCCACTAGAAACTCCACCAGTGCTTCACAGTGTTAGATACATTTTTTAGATAATCAGGCTAGTCCAAATGACCCTCAGTTAGTGAGTGGATAAAGAACTGTGGTATATATATATTTTGGAATACCACTCAACCATAAAAAGAGAATGAGTTAGTGGCATTCGCAGCAACCTGGATGGGATTGGAGACTATTATTCTAAGTGAAGTCACTCAGGAATGGAAAACCAAACATCGTATATTTTCACTCATAAGTGGGAGCTAAGCTATGAGGATGCAAAGGCATAAGAATGATACAATGGACTTTTGGGACGCGGCGGGGAAAGGTGGGAAGAGGGTGAGGGATAAAAGGCTACATATTGGGTTCAGCGTATACTGCTTGGGTCACGGGTGCACCAAAATCTGACAGATCACCAGTAAAGAGCTTACTCATGTAACCAAATACCCCCTGTTCCCCCAAATCCTGTGGAAATAAAAAATTAAAAATTCAAGAGATGCAATAGTAGCAGAGCACAACGAAATAACAGAATTAAGGACACATTCGCCATATGTCTCTTTTATATTGAGAACACAGCAATATTAATGACCAGATGATGACCTTCAACCTAAACTGGAAGTTGTGTGACAAAGTCCATGTTGGTTTGGAAACTAAAGGTGGAAAATGAGATTAAATACTATAGGGCATGGAATGGTAGTGACCTGCAACTTGGAGCTGATGTAAGGACTTGATAAGTCAAAGCTCACTAGGATGCAATACTAGAAAAAATTGTCTGGGTGTATCACATGGATTAAGTGAGATTAAAAGTAGTTTTTTTATTAGATCTCAAAAAAATATATCAGGCTAATAAGTCATTCCATGTAAAAGCGAGGGTGACAAAGAGAAGCTGGTAAGAAAGGCAACCTTGAAAGTCTTCACACTTTAGAGCTAAACATGCAAAATCTATTCAGAGACAAGATGAATGGGCTTTCCTTTTGGAAGTGATATTGATCTGGGGAGAGGGGGAGGCTGATCTTCCAAAGACTTGATTTCTTTTGTTATCAAGTGATTGGTGTGAGTGCACCCTTTTGATCAGAGGTATGTAGACATGCTTGAGTAACAGCTCTCTCTCTCCTCTTATTGAACTGCTTTTTGTGATTGATTTTTAAGATAAACACATTGTTTGCTTCAGCTAATCAGGGACTAGTTAGTGTATCCTGAAAAAGGAAGTTTATATAAGTGCTCTTTATTACCTTTACTGAGTGAGTGGGCTTTTTTGTTTTTGTTTTTGTTTTTTAAATTTTCAGTTAGTTGCCCCATTGACAGACAATAGAGATTAACAGTGAGTCCATGGAATACCTCATGGTGGAAAATGCACAGCCGATTAGAAAAATGTTCTACTTGAGCGTACCAAACTAATCCCAAACAGTGAATTCTGATCCCCTTTCTGTCTCAGATTTTCTCTATGATCACGTCTTACGATAATAAGAAGCAAAGTCTCTAATGGAAGTTCATCAGTGGCAACAACTGTGGCTAACCTGACAGCCCAGCACCTAGTACAGTGCTCACAGGCAGCTGGTGTTCAATAAAAGCTTCTTACATAGCTCACCTTCTCAGTATTTTTGTGTTTTTTTTTCTTTAAGTGGTTAGAAGGCAGAATTTAAAATATTGTCACATAGCAGTGGGCGTGTAAGGTCATCTGCTGTTTGCCAACCAAACGGTGAGGCTAGAAAACATTTGCATATAAATGTTACATTTGGTTGAGGCTTTTAAATTACAGAAATGTAGGTAAAATGGTCAGAGTGGCACTTAGAGATGAACAAATGTTTTACATCTGTGGAGTCTTCATATTTATTGCTTTGAGTGTCGTTGCCATTTCCTGCTGGAAATTAAACATCACAAATGTATCCTTCATTTGACCAGGTGGCCTCGATGCTTCTGAAATGAATGGCGAATCCGGTAATATAAATTGTAATCACATCACAAGCATCTTCCTCTTAACCTTGGTAATGATGTGAAATAGTGCATTTTAAGCTTGTTTTGAAGGTTAAGCAGGAAATCTTATCTTGGATAATTAATATTTCAACAAAAATCAATGTGGCTACAGTTAGCAGGTAGGTAATCTGACTAATTGGCTCAATATTAAATTTGTTAACTACAAATTGTCTTTCAGCTGAAATTGTATTGGTAGAAACATGGAAATTGGTGATTTACTAGATTTGTAGCACAGTCTTGTTCAGCTTGCTGTAGAGAGCTTGTGATTTAAACATGGTGGACCAATGGGAGCTCATTCTCCAGCCACATCCACAGCAGTCCTGATGACTTCCCCTATCTACTTTATAATGGCACTTAGGCTGAGGCAGGAAAATTTCCTCAGGAAATTGTCACCCTGTCCACAGAAAGCGGGTTGGTCCTCTGTGTCTACTGCTTCACTTTCTCCTTAATAATCCAAGCCAGCACTTTACGCCTTGAAAAAAATAACTAATAGTTAAGTTGTCTATATCGTTTTCCTTTTTAGAAAGTACTTTCAAATCTGTTTTATCTTTTAGTCTTTACAAAGGCCTGTGAGGTATGATTTATCATCATCACCATCCGCATTTTACACGTGTAGAATGTGAAGCTCAGGAATAGGAAGTGACTTCCTCAAGTTCGTGATCCCAGTAAGGGACAGATCCGAGGATCAAAACCCAGACTTTTGACTTCAAGTCTTGAAGTCTTTTCATTGTACCATATCTTCATTTAAAATGGGGTCCACCCTGAAGCCAAAGAAACACATCCTTACTAGTAGGTATCTGACATTTGTCTTATTTTGTGAAAAAGATATTTTGGGAGCACACCTTCAAATGCTGTTTCCCAAAACTTACCTATACTGAAATTTCCACCAGTCTACGCAAATATGCACTACATTATTAAAATAAGGTGGCCAGGCACGGTGGCTCACACGTGTAATCCCAGCACTTTGGGAGGCCGAGGCGGGCAGTTCATGAGGTCAGGAGTTCGAGACCAGCCTGGCCAATATGGTGAAACCCCATCTTTACTAAAAATACAAAAACAATTAGTCGGGCGTGGTGGCGCACACCTGTAGTCCTAGCTATCCTGCTGGCTGAGGCAGAAGAATCACTTGAACCCGGGAGGCAGAGGTTGCCATGAGCCGAGATTGTGCCACTGCACTCCAGCCTGGGCAACAGAGTGAGACTCTGTCTCAAAAAAAAAAAAAAAAAAAAAAAAACAGAAACAAAACAAAAGGCAGTGTTTAGCCAATTAAAGGACAGTTTTTCTGTTGATACTATCTTTCTGTAATTTTTCACGTTGAAAAGTTCTGTCTTTTATGTATTGATGATGGTAGAAAATTGTGGTGGTACTGGTGGTAACTTTTAGTATCCATAGTTAGAAACACCTATGTTGGTTTCACACACATCTCATATTTCCCCTTAAAATTCTATTGCTCCATTAAATCCAACACTCTGTAAACCAGGATTTTAAAAAACAACATACAGATGATAGAATGGGTGGCAAGTAAAAATGCTTCTTGCCTGCAGCACAGGCCCTTAGAAATCATCAGCGGAGCCAAGGGTCTACAACAAGCAGATCAAAAATAGCAGCAAGACAGGCTAACTTTCTTCAGGAATCAATGCCAGCCTCTTATGGCATTCCCTAGAGGCCATCTCTTGGGCCTTGGCACCTGTGCTAGTTTCATGGTTAGGTTAGTTATGTCCTGTTGCTGAAGAACAAAGAGTGACTTCTCTTCCATCTCTCTCTCTCTCTTTTTGTTTGTTTTTTTTTTTTTTTTTTTTGAGACGAAGTGTCACTCTCTTGCCCAAGCTGGAGTGCAATGGCGTGATCTCAGCTCACTGCAACCTCCAACTCCCTGGTTCAAGCAATTCTACTGCCTCAGCCTCCCGAGTAGCTGGGACTACAGGCACGCGTCACCATGCCCGGCTAACGTTTGTATTTTTAGTAGAGACGGAGTTTCACTATGTTGGCCAAGCTGGTCTTGAACTCCTGACCTCGTGATCCGCCTGCCTCAGCCTCCCAAAGTGCTGGGATTACAGGCTTGAGCCACCGTTTCCGGCCCTCTTCCATCTCTTTCTATTTAGCTTTGGAGGAAAATGTTAGAGATTTAAAACCATTTACTATAAGGCAGTATTGCCTTTTGCACACACAAACCTTCCCTGGTGGGGGAGGGCCAAGGGCCCTCAGCTTCCTTCATCCCGAGAGAGGAAGTGCATTGTTATAAAATCCCTCATCAGTCTGGCTCTACCAAAGAAAAGGTATCATAAAAGCTTCAGATCTCTGCAAAATAGTGTCTCTTTTTCTACAGATCTTTCTTGCCTGGCTTCTACACATGCATCACTGCACTGACCCGTAAGGATTAAGGAAAGTAAACAAACAGAAACTATCCAGGGCTAGAGATAATCAGTGGACCAGGCTGAGCAAAGGAATGTAAATCTAAGTGTCATGTGGCTAAGAACTGCTGTTTGAAAAGCTGACGCAGTGGGAATAGCAAGAGTTGACAGGCAATGCTTAGTGTATGGTGAGATGCTCAGTGTGAGACCAGTTACCATTTGAGGCAGAGCTCAGGGGCTCTGCTACCAAGCATGGCAGATAACTCCCAGAAACACACACAATGCATACCCAGGTGATAGTAACAATGTGTTTTACTGTGTTTTCCTTATTTTTTGGTTTGCTTCTCTATTAAAAATTCAGAGAGGGGTGCATATGTGCTTGAAAAATACTGTTTCCCCTTTACCAGTAGTGTCTAGCATCCCTGAGTGGTCTGAAATGGAAAGAGCAACATGGAGCCTCATGCATCTTCACAGAGATTTGTTTCCAAAGTCAGCACTTAAAGCAAAATGACT
Source organism: Pan troglodytes (assembly GCF_028858775.2). Classification (NCBI taxonomy): domain Eukaryota; kingdom Metazoa; phylum Chordata; class Mammalia; order Primates; family Hominidae; genus Pan; species Pan troglodytes. The sequence goes on from NC_086015.1 coordinate 6,804,222, forward strand.
GTCATTAAAGTTACCCTCAGAATTCTCTTAAGTTGGAAGTATACATACCCATGGGAGATAGGCATGCCACCTCTCCCCCGAGGATGGAACAGACAAGTAATTGTTTCTTTGGTTGAAAAGCAGGTGAAGAATTAACTTAAGTTTAGAGCCACATTGCATGAGAAATGGGTATCTTTAAATACTCTACAACATGGTAAGGTACTCTCTCTATGTGAAGCCAGTGAAAATTGAAACTGAAAAATAAAAGAGATTTGGGTCCCCCATCTCTAATGCAGTGTTGGAAATTGATCAAGCAAGCCACATGGTGGGCAGAATTACCCACACTATTTACATGGCTACCTCTTCTCTCTCACACATATCACTCCAATATGTGACCTCTGGCAAATCATTCTACCTCTCTGAGTCTCAGTTTCATTCTCTGTATAATGGGGATGATGTGAGTATCAATGGCCATTTTAAGGACCAATTGAGACAAAGTATGTTGACGTATTTTCTTCCAATTATATAAATGTCTTATATAAAATAAGGCATGCTTTATTGAAAGAAGATAATAGAAAAAGATCTAAAGAAAAAAATCTGAAAGGAGTAAAAATAAATAAGGAAGATCTTGTACTGTAGTGGAAGAGAAAGACATACAGTATTAATTCCAGGATATTATGTGGTAAATGAAAAGACAGCAGTGTGCACAGTATGTAATGAAAACATGGAGAAGCAATATGTAATCCGTCCTGGGGTACACAGTAGGCTCCCCAAGAGAGACAGTGACTGAGCAGAGTCTTGACAGATGGTTGATAGTTAAAGAGGCCAAGAGAGCTGGCAGGGTGTTCCATGCGACAAGAACAGCAAAGCCCGAATCTTCATGGATATGCACGGGACATGGAAACATTCCATGTTTCAAGGTTGTCAAATATGAAGTGGAGAGTGGGAGGCTACAAGGGGAGAGAGAGAGAGCTAAGGCGGGGAGATGATGGAGGACCTTGTTTGACATGGTAATGAGCTTTAGCTAATCTTTTGGTGGCTGACGATCTCAAAGGGTTTTAAGCCAGCAGAGTAGTATAAACAGGTTTGCATTTTAGAAATTGATTACTGTGGCTTCATTTTGGAATGGGCATTTAAGGCGCTAGGATACCAGCATCTGGAAAAACAGGAAGGCTTTCCAATATCGCAGGCAGGAAATAATAAGAGTCTATCCTAAGACAAAGGCAGTGAAAGTAGAGGAGGCATATTTGAAAAATACTTCTGTGGTGAAATCGTCAAGGTTCGTTGGATGGTTTGGGTGAAGGTAGGGACAGAGACTGAGAGTAAAGAGTACAGAAAGAAAGAAAAAAAAGATCATAGAATGACTTTAAAGTCTAATGTCTTGGATGGTGGGGTATCATTGACTAACTTTGGAATCAGGTTAGGGTTGGAGATTAAGAGGTGGCAAATTTACTTTAAGACATACCAAGTTGTGTGATTTATCACACAAACCTGGATTCTTATGAGTGTGAAAAGTGCCACTATCAATAATTTTGCCAGGACAATAAATGTAAACCTCAATTATTTCAGGAAAACTAGAATGTAAAGTCACCTTATCTGTAGGATACTCAGCAGTTGAATATATGAGAAATACTACATCGATAGGGCTGAAGGTTTACAGTAAATAGACATGAACAAAAAGATTAGATTTTAAATCATGAGAATGTATAAGATCATCCAAAAAAGAGAGAAAAGCAAAGGCACCTTGGTGAAAACTAGTGTTTGAAAGGTAGGTGAAGTTGAAAGAGCCCTCAAAAGAGACTAAGAGGGAGGAAGAGAAGAGATAGGAATCAGGAGAGGGTACAGAGCAGATATTTTCAGGAAGCAGTTGAAAATGTCCAGTACAACAGAGAAATCAGATAAGATAAGGATTGAAAAATGCCCACTGGATCTGGCAACATGGAATTGACTTTTGCCAGAGCGGTTTCATGGGAGATCTGAGGCCAGTATCCAGATAGTGGGGTTGTAGAGTAATAAGCTTTAGTTAATCTTTTGGTGGGGGGGTTGCAGAGTAAATGGGAAGTCAAGAAGTAGAGAAAGCAAGGGTATACCTGAAGAAGGAAAGAGAAAGAGAAGTGCACAGCTGAAGGGAGTGTAGAGTCAAAGAAGTGTTGCTTTATATATTTTTTCAGGTTGACAAAATTTCTGTATATTTTAATAGGCTGAAAGAGAAAGTTTAAAGACACAAGGTTTATTAATAAGTTGGTAGTAGTACTGACTTGTTAGATGTAAAGTTTGTACAAGTTTTATTCAATGATATATTAACTTATTTAAGTTTTGTTTTACATTTTGCTCTGACAAGTAGTGGGTAGGGAAGGGAATCCAACATTCTTACAGGGTACTTTCCATAACACACCGATTGCAGCATGGAGAACACTGGGCAACTGGAGGAAGACCTCAGAAAAGTCATGAATGTAGGATTCTAGAGGAAGATGAGACTGGGTGTTCGGTTGGGTTCCTGCTCCTGAATTTGTGCAGTAAGACCGAAATTCCTTACTGTAGACAGATTTCCTTGTCTATGGATGGCAACTATGTCACCTTTTCTAAACACCCCGTGGGCATTACAGGCTTAGGGGGTTACCAAACTCTGGTATTGAGTAATAATGAAGCCTTCATCTCAATGTAGTAGACTTTTTTTTTTTTTTTAAGACGGAGTCTCCCTTTGTCTCCCAGGCTGGAGTACAGTGGCATGATCTGGCTCACTGTAAACTCCGCCTCCCAGGTTCAAGCAATTCACCTGCCTCAGTCTCCCAAGTAACTGGAATTATAGGCACCCGCCACCACACCTGGCTAAGTTTTATGTTTTTAGTACAGACAGGATTTCACCCTGTTGGCCAGGCTGGTCTCGAACTTTGGACCTCAAGTGATCCACTTGCCTCAACCTCCCAAAGTGCTGGCATTACAGGCATAAGCCACCATGCCCAGCCTCGATTTAGTAGACTTTTGACCAAGACAAATATTAGTCCAGAAAAGATAGATCAGGCCGCGTGCAGTGGCTCACACCTGTAGTCCCAGTTACCCGGGAGGCTGAGGCAAGAGGATAGCTTGAACCTGGGAGGTGGAGGTTGCAGTGAGCCAAGATTGCACCACTGCACCCCAGCCTGAGTGACAGAGCGAGACTCCATCTCAAAACAAAAACAAAAACAAAAAAAAGAAAAGATGTGTCAGCTGCATTACCCCCACCCCAATCTCCATTTCATCTGCCAAGCTTCTTGCCTTCTGATCAACCTACCTTTCCTACCGCGATTGTTCCTTCTCTCTTCCACATCACTTTTATGTTATGGTATCTCACTTATCTCCTCTACTTTCAAAGTAACCAAACACTTTTCTTTCCTTGTGTGCATCAAAATGAAGGAGGGACCCATTTCCTCTACAAATAATTGACTGAAAAATAATGGTTGCTCTTCACTCCATTAGCTCCTGTGAACTTTAGAAAACAATTGATAGCTTATGTATTTTCAGTTTTGGAAAACCTTCAAGAATAGCTGAACTTTGGAACTGCATACTAGACCTAGCAGGATGGGACAGCAAATAGAATAACACTCCTTCAGGCTAGTGAGTGTCTCTTTGTTTTCATTTGGAAAGACTGCAGGAGGATGACTGTTACAGCAGTTTTGGAACCAATGTGTAACTGTATCCCATGAGACAACATCATTTGGTTTCAAGATGTTTATTTAATACTGTTTTCTTATTTGTATTAACCATCAACAACATGAAGCAGATGCACATTGAGGCTGTTTACAAAATAGCCTGTTGTACTTGCAAGATTTCCAGGATTCTTATGTCAATTCCCTTTCAACCATAGCCTGAACAGTCCTCTTCTTTGGAAGCATGGACAGCGATTTCAGCTTCGCAAAAGGCTAGTTGTGCTTATAACGTTCACCCAGCAGCCTGCTGGTGCTCTTTATTCATCATATGCTCTGTGGGACAGTCATGACTTTCCAGCAGACATAAGTGATGGTTTGCTTTTGCATCTTAAAGGCATTAATCTTGTATGATCTGATCCATATGCTTTGTACAGTGACTGTAACAATTAAATGTTCACATGGACTCCTTTAGGGAATTGCATTGGCTTATTTCAGAGTTCAAATACTGCTTAGTGTTTTTATTTCCAGCCAGTTCATTCTTATGAATCTGTTTTCAAGCCTCATCTCTTCTGCTCCCGTGTTCTCCCACCATGGCCCTCTTCCCCATACAAAACTCCTCTGTACATAGAGTTCCTATGGAAACATACCATCTCTGACCACCCTCCAGGAAGTTGTTGCCCATCATTTAATCTCTCTTTATTTGATTTTATTATTATTATTATTTTTCTTTGAGACAGAGTCTCACTCTGGAGTGCAGTGGCACGATCTCGGCCCACTGCAACCTCTGCCTCCCAAGTTCAAGTGATTCTCATGCCTCAGCCTCCAGAGTAGCTGGGAGTACAAGTGTGCACCACCACAGCCAGCTAATTTTTTGTATTTTTAATAGAGTTGGGATTTTACCATGTTGGCCAGGCTGGTCTTGAATTGCTGGCCTCAAGTGAGCTGCCTGCCTTAGCCTCCCAAAATGCTGAGATGACAGATGTGAGCCACCACACCCAGCCCATTTAATTTCTATAATATAACGTTTTAAAACTTTGCAACAGAGCAATTATTATCACTCTTTGATTATCTATTTTTTGTCTTTTTTACTAAGCTATTGTCTGTCTTCTTCACTACAATATGAGCTCCATGAGGGCAGGAACCTTTTATAATATATTCAGTGCTATAATACCAACACCTAGCGTTGGATCTGACCCATATATGCAGTTAACATGTATTTGTTGATTGAAGTATTGCTCTTCAGCCCGAACTGACCCCTTCTTCCTTTGCGCTTTGCATTTTATACATACTTATGTCATAGCATATTTATTGCATGTGTCAACCTTAATAACCGGATTCAAGTGAAATGATTATTGAACTTATTTGAACACAAAGTTTGAGGATGGCCACCCAGGAGGACACAGACTCTAAAAGAGTGGAGTCATGGCTCCAAAGTGGGGAGATTTGAGGGCCCCTCTTATATTGGCAAGGTCTGGGGAAGATGAGCAGGATTGCATCATTTTCCATACAGGATTGGTGAATAGTTAACAGCAATTTGATTGGTTATAAGTGTTTCTTTTTTTTTTTTTTTGGAAAGAATGTAAGTGTTTCTTTTTGGAAAGAATATTTAGGTATATTTAATATTCCACATTAAGGATGTAATAGTCAAAGGGTCTATTGTCTCAGTCAAGGGGTCTTCTATCTCAGGGCCATCTCCTCTGAGCCAAGAATAAGGAAATAAGGTAGGAAATTAATCTATAACAGAAAGTCAGTAAGTAAGAGGTCAAGCTCTGTGACTTGATCTCCAAAGTCAACATTCCTCAGGGCCTAATAGATAGACTATCCATTTTCTTTTACACGTGAATTTGTGTGACATGCCCTCTACTCTTGGTAGAATTGGTAGACTGTAAACTTCCTGAGGAAAGGGACTGTGTCTTCCTCCTCTTTGGTTCCCTGGGTCCCAGCACGGAGCTTGTTATTAAGTCAATGATCAATAAATATTTGTTGATTACCTATAGGTTCCTCTTGATTAAATTTAACTGCACTAAATTTTATGTAATAAGTTTTTGCTGAGCCCGTAAAGTACAAAGTCCTCAGTTACAAATGTGGGCTAAATGGAAACAGACATACCCCCTTCATTCAAACATCTTATATATCTTAGGTATACGATGCAGAGACTCTGTGTGGGGGTGGGTATGCATATAAAATATATTGAAAATCCCTAATTTGTATTCCAGGAGAGACACCATGCATCTTTTTGTTTTGTTTTGTTTTGTTTTGTTTTTAAGACAGAGTCTCACTTTATTGCCCAGGCTGGAGCGCAGTGGCTCGATCTTGGTTCACTGCAACCTCTGCCTCCCAGGTTCAGGCAATTCTCCTGCCTTAGCCTCCCAAGCAGCAGGGATTCTAGGCGCCCACCACCACGCCCAGCTAATATCTTTGAATTTAAGGATCCTTTGTGCTTTCAGGAAAATCACATTTGTGTTTTATGATATTTAAACAGAAATTAGTATAACCCATGATTAATACCCCTAACATGAGGGAAACTATAAGACTACTCAATATTCCATATCTATCTCAGGTTAATTATGCTTCCCCCACTAAATTTAGTAAATAAAGATGGAAAACAATGAGAGTTACTCTTACCCATCTAAGGCTCTCCAACTAATGCTTCTAAGAGTGTGTTTGTAGGCTCTATCAGGGAATATATTTGCTCTTATGTTTTCGACTGAATAAAGATTTGCTTTAGCTAATGTACCTGGCATGGATTACCCATCCAACATCAGGTCAAGTGACCTTACCCTCTCTGGTAGCAGCAAAGGACAAAAGACCAATCAAGGCACCAGATCCTCCAGTTACTATAAACTGAGTCACCTTAAAAGTAGCCAGGAGAGTAGGCTTTGCTGTTCTGCCACACAGCATGTAACAAGAAAGATGGAGTCATGAATTCTTGGTGTATTTGGGAGGTATCTCACGCAAGATACCCTCAAGTGGCCAGTTCTAATGTATATCCTTTTACCTAGAACACAAATTCTTTCCAATATGGCCAGCATATTTCTCCAAACATGCATAACCAAATAATTGTATCCTTTTCTCTGTGAAAGTTTTTAAAAGATATATTTCTCTTTCATTGACTTAACCTATTACTATGTCTTTGTATTATAATCCAATAATTTTGTTTCTCAGTAGACAGTACCTTCCTAAATTTTAAGAAATAACTGCTGGGTGCGGTGGCTTCTGCCTGTAATCCCAGCACTTTGGGAGGCTGAGGCGGGTGGATCACGAGGTCAGGAGATCGAGGCCATCCTGGCTAACACGGTGAAACCCCGTCTCAACTAAAAATACAAAAAATTAGCTGGGCATGGTGGCGGGCGCCTGTAGTCCCAGGTACTCTGGAGGCTGAGGCAGGAGAATGGCGTGAACCTGGGAGGCGGAGCTTGCAGTGAGCTGAGATCGCGCCACTGCACTCCAGCCTGGGCGACAGAGTGAGACTCCATCTCAAATAAATAAATAAATAAATAAATAAATAAATAAATAAATTAAATAAATAACTGTCCCAGAAATATTTTGTGTTATCCATGTATGTATAAGAGAAAACCATGATACAATTGTTTTAAAGATCTTGAGGTAAATTACAGAATAGTATTCCTGTAGGCCAAAAAATTAAATTATGTTCTCAAAATATGAGCCACTCATGATTTTTTAAAAGCAAGTTCTCACCAGAAAATCACCTAAGCTTTAAGACCCAAAGCCACTCAAATTTCACTACTGTTTTTCTCTGTTTACAGCATATAGAACTCTTTAAAATTCCTATTGCTCTCACTCATATTCCTTATAAAAATTTTAATTTACTCTAACCATGACTACATTCAGTAAGTGCTGTTTCAGACAGGAAATGGAACTATTATAGTGATGAACTCCTTTCTCCTAGTTATTAAAGGAATCTGTTCTTATCATACTGATTCCATCCAACTTATTATAATGCATGAAATAACCAATTCAGTGGGTTCAGTATAATGGGGGAGAGAGGGGAAGAAAACAACACACATAATAATAGCTGACTTTTAATGAGAATTCTTTAGGGCTTTCACCAAGCAGATCCAAAATAATTTATCTTATGATAATATCAAAAGCAAATTACTCACAAGATTATACTGTTAAGGACTGTCACAATATTCCCAGGGCTGTAATGCTGTCTCTTACAGTTTTAGAACCAACTTTATAACTTTTGCTATTAGTTGCTAAGAAACAAATTATAATTGCAGCTCAGACTCTTTACTGTGTTAGCCTCTTAATGCCCCATAGTAGCATTTATTTCCTTCAGATGATGAAATGATCAACAAAGTAATTGTTTTATATATAGCTGACAATGAAAGCATTTTCAGGAAGCAAGCCACGTTTGTATGATTTTTATCTGGTGGGGGGAGGGTAGTTAGAGCAATGATTTTAATAACATCACCATGTTGAAATGGCTTGAATCTTAGACCAATATTTAATGGCTTCCTTTTCAGGTTGTGGTGGTGTTTGTTTTTTTTGTTTGTTTGTTTGTTTTTGTTGGTTCATTTGTGACAGGGTCACTCTGTCGCCCAGGCTTGAGTGCAATGGTGCGATCTCAGCTCAGGTGCACACCATGACACCTAGCTAATTTTTTTATTTCTGTAGAGGCTGGGTTTCACCATGTTGCCCAGGCTGGTCTTGAATTCCTGGGCTCAAGCAATCTTCCTGCCTTGGCCTCCCAAAGTGCTGGGATTACAGGCGTGAGCCACAGTTGGTTATTACTTAGAAATCAATTTTATTTTATTTTTTAGTTATTATGTTGGATGGAAAGAGAGGTTGAAGAGTAGAAACTTTGGAGGGAGACTAATAAGAGTTTGAATGGTAGCTCTATCACTTACTAGATGTGATGAACTTTGTGTAAGTCATTTAATTTTCTCAAAAGTTTAGTGTTCCCTTCTGAATATTAAAATGAAGATATTAATACATACCTTGTGACATCACATGGGCAATAAACAGGATAATGTATTTGAAGTATCTAGAAGCCATACAATAAGTGGTGGTGGTGAGTTGTGTGATTGTTAAGTCCTAAAATGAGGGGGGAAATTCTTAGGATATCCTTAAAAGCCTTCATAAAGATAATTGGCTAATAGAGTAGAGTAGCAATACATTATTTCAAATTAGTACACTATTGACTCTCAAGAATTCATACCAACGTCAGATAGTGACATAAGAAATTTGTTAATTTATTCATGTATTTGAAGAACTAACTGACCATTATCATTTTAAGTACTCACTGATAAAAGGATAAAAGTAGTGGGGAGGTCTTAATCCCACAGCCGTAATGGGCAACATGTGATCGAAGAGAAAAAGTTAGTGTGTATATCTGATGTGTACTCTGACCCAACAGATGTTACATATAAGAATAAGATAAAACTAGTTGTCCTGCAAATCTACATTGTGAGGGCCAAATGTTGAAACAGAATGATATGAAGTATTTCCAATTTAGCTGTAGTAAGCACCACAGTTTTTATTACTAATGCCTTTTCTGGTATGAGACATTTAGTGCTTGACTGCATGGACCTTTACAGTATAGGAGATCATGTGTGCCTGTTGGCCTCTGTGAAATGGATTCCTTGCCCTCTCAGCCCTGTTCCCCTAAAAACATGTTTAAAATCGCTAAAAGGCTCTGGATCTTCCAACTCTCAATATAGAGGCATGTTCTCTTTTATGCATTTTCTCTTTGGCTTCCACATAAGAATAAAAGACTATATATTTTTTAAGTAGTTTCTCCAGAAAATAATCTGGATTTTAAGCTTCTCTTAAAGACATGGAATTTCTGGCAACCATGTCTGCCATTGAGTTCCTCCACATGGATTTGTTCTTCTACTACTTTGATCTTACATGTAATATGCAATCACGCTAGCCTACCTCACTCATCTGACTTTTGTTTCTGACCCTTAAGGGCAAGTGGGTTTGTGGTCCTTGCTATTCCCCAGTACATACTCATGCCCTTAAAATTCCACGCCCGTACGGGTGAAAAAATGCCACTTTAATATCTATAATAATACATTTTCATTTCCTGAGAGGTAAAGTTGTGATGCTGTTGGTCATAGAGAATTAAATTATCTTTAGCATCCCTGCATTATACGTTTTAGGTATTGTGAATTCGTTGCTGATTGTAAATATCTCTCACAATTCCAAACCCAAGTTAAGTAGAATATTTTGTTCTACATTTAAATACCACTTGAGCACATGAGATTGTTCTGGGAACTGTAGGAAAGCAGGAGGCAAATCAACTATGGTCCTGCCAAAAATCTCAAAGCAGTAGAAATGGGAAAAATAAAAAGAAATATACATGGAGTGGTGAGGTTCAAATGAAAAGGAAAGTAACCAACAAACATGCCCTAAGACCAGTTGAAACAGTGTATCCACCTAAACGAGGAATAAAAATGCTTTTCATCTTAATTCCAGAAAGCTCAAACTCACTGAATTCAATAAATACCATTTACAGTCTTTATTCATCTATATTCTTCATTCCTCCTTTTGAAACTGTGGAGAAAATAGTTGGCCATCTTGCAGGTTTATCATCATTAACAAATCAAATGTAAAATGCTTTGCAAAGTTTTTAAAAAATGGGAAAAAGAGCAAGCATAATACTATGCTGTGAATGAGATCTAAGCTGTATGCTAAGGATATATGCGTGAGTGAGCAATGTCAACGAAAAGAGTCAAACTCTTTGTTTGAAGAGATATTATTTGGATGTTAATATATAATTGAAATACTTGAGGAGATATATTCTGAGCCACATATGGGTGACTATGGCCCGTGACACAGCCCTCAGGAGGTCCTAAGAACATGTGCCCAAGTGGTCGGGGTGCAGCTTGCTTTTATACATTTTAGGGAGACATGAGACATCAATCAAATACATTTAAGAAATACATTGTATTCCTCCAGAAAGGCAGGACAGCTCAAAGGTGGGGGGTGCTTCCAGGCTTTGGGTAAATTTTTTTTTTTTTTTTTTTTTTTTTTGAGACGGAATCTAGCTCTGTCGCCCAGGCTGGAGTGCAGTGGCGCAATCTTGGCTCACTGCAACCTCTGCCTCCCAGATTCACGCCATTCTCCTCCCAAGTAGCTGGGACTCCAGGCGCCCGCCACCTCGCCCAGCTAATTTTTTTTTTTTTTGTATTTTTAGTAGAGACGGGGTTTCACCGTGTTAGCCAGGATGGTCTCTATCTCCTGACCTCGTGATCCCCCCACCTCGGCCTCCCAAAGTGCTGAGATTACAGGCATGAGCCACCGGTAAATTTAAACCATATAAAGGAATGTCTGGGTTGCCATAAGAGGTTGTGGAGACCAGTTTTATTATGCAGAAGAAGCTTTTAGCTAGCAGGCTTCAGAAAGAACAGGCTGTAAAATGTTTCTTATCAGACTGAAGTCTGTGTTGATGTTAATGGCAGAGAGGTATAAAGAGTATAAGGAGGCATGTCTGACCCCAGCTTCCCTTCTTGGCCTGAATCAGTCTTTCAGGTTACGTTTTAAGAGCCCTGCTTGAGGAGGAAGTCCATTTAGATGGTAGGTGGGGGGGGGCTTAGAATTTTATTTGTGGTTTATAGCAAGATACCTCTGCATGCTGTATGAACCCTTTCAGTCTGCCTTCCATGATTGCGTCTTTTCACTAAAGAGCTTCCTAGTGGCGATGAAGACTTGAAAATGTAATACATACCCGTAACTGATTCCTACCTTCTTATTCTGTGTGTGTGTGTGTGTGTGTGTGTGTTTTAATGGGAAGGAAACGACAGTTTCTAAATGGTCCCACCTTCCTTATTAACAAAGAACTAGCATAAGTCCCAGAATATGATGAATGTTTCTCTAAGAAGTTATGATATACCACCGGGCGAACGGGAGACCAGGTGTCATGATTCAGTTTGCGGATCGAAAACTAGTAACACTTCACTTTGAAAATCTTTTCAGTGCCCATTCCCTGGGGCTTTCAGGCTAAGCTACTGCTTTTATTTCTCTGCTATTTAATGTATAACAAAAGAAAAAGAAGGCATGTATCCTGGAGCCCTGTGGTGAGGAAAAGCAACTTAATGTTTATGAAGTGCTTTCAAGGGGATCATCATCTTAGGACCAATGAGTAACCCGGAATGAGTTTTGTGTTTCTCTTGGGTCTCCTGGCCTGATCCATATATTTACTTAGCTATGTCAGGGATCCTAGAGAATACTGGTCCAGTTCCCTAACTTTAGAGGTGAGGAGTGCCAGTGCGGTGGCTTACGCCTGTAATCACAGCACTTTGGGAGGCAGACGTGGGAGGATCACTTGAGGCCAGGAGTTCAGGACCAGCCTGGGCAACACAGTGAGATTTTCTCTCTACTAATTTTTTTTTTTTTTTTTAATTAGCAGGACATAGTGGTGGCACATGTCTGTAGTCCTAGCTACTCAGGAAGCTGAGGTGGGAGGATCACTTGAGCCCAGCAGATGGAGGCTGCAGTGAGCCATACCATGTCACTGCACTCCAGCCTGGGTGACTAAGCAAGATTCTGTCTCGAAAAAATAAATTAAAATAAAGGTAAGGTACATTGAGGCCTTAGAGATAATTCATCTTGAAGAAGGTCACAGCAGTTAGCTGCAGTCTGAATGCTATTATTAGGACTTCCTGTCCCTCTCCACACTGTACCTGTTGTTTTCGCAGGGTGTCTCTCCTTTATCTCCAGAGGCAGTTCATTGCATTATCACTGGGATCAGTGGATCAGAAGGAATAAGGGGGTGAAGTAGGAGCCAAAGGAAGTAGTTAGAAACTAATTGTGTTTTTTCTCAGCAGGATTCAGGCTTTTTCTCAGCAGGATCCAGCTTTTAAACTTTTTAACTTCTAAACTTTTCTCTAGAGTAATTGAAACTAACAGTATTTTAGTGGTGAAATGTTTGCAGTGCTTAGAAAAATCTCGAACAAATTTCATGTCTCTCTTGTTATAAAACAGCATTTGAACTCAAGACTATAGAAGAGTTGTAACGTAAAGACGAATCCATTTTCGGCATTTTGAAATATGATTTGATCACTGCAGGCTAATTGCTGCTGTTCCTAATCCACCAGGTTGACACTTAATGAATGTTCATGATGAATCCGTTCTTTAGTTAGTTGAACCCTATAATTTTCTTGCTTCGGTTTCAATTTACAATATTTGTAATAAAGGTGCCATGCATAATTCCCTAGGAAAGGTCGATATACTCTTTTATTAACCATAAGCCTTTCTGGTCTTCTGGGTGTATATTTGTCAGGGAATAGACTATTCTTTTATGATTTCAAATGTTAGATTGTACAGATTGGTTATCTTTACTATATTACCTGCTGAAATTTCTACGTATAGACAAGAAAATTGGGATAATAGCAACCAGCCTTTTTTACTATTCTTTCAGGAATGAGAAACTCAAACGTGTGTGGGGACTGGGTATGTAACATGAATGAGTGAACGGGGAATGGATACAAGGCCAAAAGAGACAGGTGGATATTATGGCAGACTGGAGCTCATGTGTTCTCCCTTACCGCCTATACTGTTTTGAAAACAATTTAATCATGATGCTAGGCAAACACAACACATTTTGGGCTGATTTTCTCAACTTTGTTTATTGCGCACTTCCACATCCATTTGATCTTCGAAACACAATATAGGGAGAATATAATTAGACCCTTTTTTCAGATGAGGAAACTGAGTTTTAGAGAAGTTAAGGTCTTTGCCTGAAGTCATACAATTAAGAAGTGGTAGAAATAATATTCAAACTTAAACCATACTCTGATGCCTGTAAAACCAAAACTGCACTCTAAGGAAAGAAAGATCATGTGATGAATGCAGTTCTTTTCAGCACTGAAAGAACATCAAGCTGGAAGTTAAGTTAAGTTAAATAATGTGGGAGCATTACAGTGACCTAGAAAAAGCAGAGTTGTGGTGGCCGACATTGCTGGATTAAAATCCCAGCTGTACTTGTCACCTGACAGTCATCTCACTTTGAGCAAGTATTTAATCTCTGAACTTCATTTCCCCCTCTGATAAAAGAGATAATATGACTCACCTGACCAGATGGTTTTAAGAATTCAATACCATGGCTCATAGAAGGTATTCAATAAGCACTAGTTCCCTTTCTCCTACAGACGTAAGTGCTGGTATGAGCATAGGGAAGATTTTAAACTAATGAGTTCTTTCTTTTTGAGTACTTGGATAATTATACTTGAGTAGTTCCTGCTTGGATATACTCTGAAAACTTGGCTTACTTGGCCCTGGACACCCTAACCCCCTGCAGTCTTATTTATTCATTCTTCTAGTCAAAGACATGGGCAAGTACATGTGTTCTATTTGTATATAAGTACACATTTGTACATGCGTACACACACACACACACACACATAGAGAGAGAGAGAGAGAGAGATTTAATATGATAAATTGGCTTACATGATTATGGAGTATGAAGTCCCATGACCTTCTGCCTGCAAGGTAGAAACCTAGGAAAGCTGGTGTTATAATTCCAGTCCAAGTCTGAATGCTTGAGAACCAGGGGTGCTGATAGTGTAAATTCCAGGCCAAGGGCAGGAGAAGAGCAATATCTGAGCTCAGTAGGCAGGCAGGAAGCAAAAGGAGTGAATTCCTCTTCTTCTTTCATTCTACTCAGGCCTTCAGTGGATTGAATGATGCCAACCACATAGTTGGGGGGCAGTCTACCTTGCTGAGTCCACTGATTGCAATGCTGATCTCATCTGGAAACACCATTACAACACATCCAGAAATAATGTTTAAGCTTTGCACTCCTTGGCCCAAATTAACATATAAAATTAATAATCACAAATGTTTAAAGCAAACAAGTTACGGTGCAAATACAACTGGTTTTGTGATAGATGGGAACTGGAAGGAAACTCGACAATGAGTGGTCAGGAAAACCCCTCAGATGGCAGGATTACGTTGCATAATTTGTGCTACCACCCCATGTGGCGGCTCTGCTGAAGTGATATGGTCAGGAGACAGGGATATACTGGGTAGAAGGGCGGTCCCTAGTGAGGGCCACACCCTCAAGCCTGGACTCATGGCCCAAAGTGAGAACATGCCTTCCTGTTTTCCCACCCACATGTTGCCTTTTCCAGAACCACCCTGGCCCATGCTGCCCCCCCGCCCCCCCCATCCTGTACCCATAAAAACCCCAGACCCCACTGGCAGAGCAGAGAGGCGTGGCAGAGGAGAGAAGAGGTGTCCGAACGTTGAAAGGTGAAGAACCAGCTGGGCATCGGAGACTACAGTCGGAGAGGATTTGGGCTGGGGATGGTTAGAGAGGAGTTTGTCAGCCGAACTCCAGGGGAAGACCACCCTTCCCCTCCATCCCCTTTCCAGCCCCCGCTTCCTGCTGGGAGCCACTTTCATTGGCAGTAAAAGCCTCCACATTCACCACCCTCCAATTTGTTTGTATGACCTCATTCCTCCTGGATGCTGGACAAGGACCTGGGTGCAGGTGCAAGAGGCTGTCACACTGACCCTCCACTGAGTTGTTTTAACACTTAAAGTGTCCACGGACAGCAAAGCTAAAAGAGCACACTGTAACACATACCTTCCGGGGCTCCGGGGCCACAGGCAACCCCTAGATGCTACAGCGGTTCTGCACAGAGTGCTGCTCCTGCCAGTTGCCCAGAAGTGCTTGTCCCAGCCTCTGCACCTGCTTACCTGCGTGCTCCCCCACCCTCAAGGGGTTAAGATCTGTGGGCTGCGTAAGCAAGCTACCCCTTCACAAGTCCTGTGAAGGGATCAAGGGAACTGCCCCATTTCAATTTGAGTTTAGACCTGAAAGACAAGAAAGTGATTCCCACCCCTCACCACCATCTCCTGATTACCTGAAATAATGAACAGTGTTGGTAATTATCAAAACCCATCTCTATCATTTTAAAAGTCATTATCATGTTCTGGAAATTTTTTTAAAAAGCTTCTACTGGAGCCAAGAGTGGCTCAGCTTTCAAGAAAGGATGGTTTTTGCTCATGATTTTCTGTATTTTAAAATTATTAGATCCATTTCTGTGAAGTGCAATTGAATGGTATAGTGACCACCATCACAGGTCAGGGAGAGCAGCTTTTCAGGAGAGTGAAATCTGGTGTCGCTCTTGAGGCCAAAAATAAAATATTAACCTTAAATGCAGTAAGTAACCTCGGTAATTTATACAAATGGTTCTATTTTTTATTTGAACTGTTGTTTCTTGGCACTCATTCATGCAAAAACTGGGTTAGAAATTGGTATAGTTGATTCATGCTATGAACATACAGTTTGATCTTAATAGTTAAGAGGAATAACAAAAACTTGAAGGTATTTTAAGAAAATCGGCCAGGCGTGGTGGCTCATACCTGTAAACCCAGCACTTTGGGAGGCCGAGGTGGGTGGATCACCTGAGGTCAGGAGTTCAAGACCAGCCTGGCCAATATGGCGAAACCCTGTCTCTATTAAGAATACAAAAACAGCCAGTCGTGGTGGCGGGCGCCTGTAGTCCCAGCTACTTGGGAGGCTGAGGCAGGAGAATCGCTTGAGTCCAGGAGGTGGAGCTTGCAGTGAGCTGAGATCATGCCACTGCACTCCAGCCTGGGCAGCAGAGCAAGACTCCGCCTCAAAAAAACATACATAAATAAAATAAAATAAATATAAAAGGCATCTGACCAAAATTAGTTTACCACTTAAGGAGTAAACCGAGGAGATATATAGTGATCATTACATACAGGAATTATTGCTATAATAGCCATAGTGTTTATTTGGTCAGTGTCCGAACTTTTTACAAGGTAATAGTAGAGGAAGAAGAATCCTGTAATGACTGAATTGCATTTTCTGGAATTGGATTCCCTGAATTCAGATTTAGTCTAGGTCACTTACCAGCTATTTAACCGCAGGCACGTTATTTAACTTCTCTGAGTCTTTTTCCTCATCTGTAAAACAGGGATGCAATAGCGCATACTTGGTTGGTTCATTAGGTTAGCTCATGCACAAAGTGTACTTATCACACAGTCCTGCCATATTGTTTTGTGGGTTTTTTTTTTTTTTGAGGCAGGGTCTTGCTCTGTTGCCCAGGCTAGAGTGCAGTGGTGCGATCTTGGCTCACTGCAACCTCCGCCTCCCAGGTTCAAGTGATTCTCCGGCCTCTGCCTCCTGAACAGCTGTGATTACAGGCATCCGCCACCACGCCTGGCTAAATTTTGTATTTTTAGTAGAGACGGGGCTTCACCATGTTGGCCAGGCTGGTTTCAAACTCCTGACCTCAGATGGTCTGCCCACCTCGGCCTCTCAAAGTGCTCGGATTACCGTGCCCAGCCTATAGTATTAATAATAATATATAATGTAATCATAAGAGTAACAACTATATACCATCACATCATCATCATAACAGAAATAGCTAATGTGTATTGGGTACTTACCATGTACCAGGCATAGTTCTAAGCATTAATTTCAAGTGGGCATTTGGGAAGAGAGAAGTAATTCAGGCACCCAAGGGAAATGGATTTTTGAAATGTGAATTGTCTTCTGTGTCCTGTGGCCTTCCATTTTGCAGACACCCACTCATTTCACTGTATGATATAATTTGGAATTATTTAACCCAATGGAATATAAACTGATGGAATGTGTATTACTTCATACTATCATGATAAAATAGAATTTGGAGATAGAAATAATTGATCTCTCATATGACACAGCTGCCCATTCACAACATTCTTACTGAATTAAGATGTTCAAAAGCAAACTTTAAAAAATACATACGTAAGGATCTATGATATGATAATTTTTAAATACTATTATTTGGCTAAGTATTCTCCACAATCTTTGGAAAAATATACTGTCTCGTTAAATTCTTTTCCAATTAAATTGTAATCCCATAAAGACTCCTATTCTAAAGGTCAAATTAAAAAGCATTTATCCTCAGAGGCTCTGAAAAACAGTCATTAGAATGCCAGCCCTTAAATGGAAACACCATTAAGCTCAATAGCTGAATAGCTTTTATTAGAATCACCCAATCCCCCTAGCCAGCCCTGCAACCCTGCTAACATCCCAGGGCCTGCAGGAGAGGATAACCTCTGTATTTGTTTAAGAAATGACAAGAAAAATTTTCTTTTTTAAAGATATAACAGTCAAAGACTTTGGTCTCTACATAGATGAGCATATCAGTCTTCTAAGACACACAAAAACAGAAAAAAAGTTCTGATTCTATCTGTCTTTTTTTTTCTCCTGATGCTTTTAAGGATTCCCCTGTATTTCATTTTCTCTTTATGCCTTTGAGGATTTCCTCTGGGCCTCTACATAATCAGGTGGATCTTTACCATGTAGATGCTGCATTCATTTAGTCTTAATGAAATGATCTCGGGAGCCCTAGGAATTTGCCTGACCATTCAAAATAAGCATAGCAAATGAAATACTGGTCTCTAGAACCAGATTGTGGAGGTTGAAATTTTGACTTCTCCTATTACCTGCGTGTCTCTGGGAAGGTCCTTTACTCTGAATCTGTTTTCTCACCTGTAAAACAGTAATTCCTAATCCAAGGGGCACTTGCAAGAATTGAAGATATGACACATGTAAAGTGTGGAATTATGTTTAGTTATTATTATGCACCCTCATTATTAGGAAATTGCCATGCCTGAGAAGGCTTAGCCCTGACCTAGTTGCCGAAGTGGATGCAACTCAGATTTCTTTTTTTCTTTTGAGACAAGAGTCTTGCTCTATTGCCCAGGCTGGAGTGCAGTGGCGTGATATCAGCTCACTGCAACCTCCGCCTCCTGGGTTCAAGTGATTCTTCTGCCTCAGCCTCCTGAATAGCTAGGATTACAGGCTTGCGCCACCATGCCCGGTGAATTTTTGTATTTTTAGTAGATGGAATTTCACCATGTTGGCCAGGCTGATCTGAAACTCCTGACTTCAAGTGATCCACCTGCCTTGGCCTCCCAAAGTGCTATGACGGCAGGCGTGAGCCATTGTGCCTGGCCTCGGATTTATTTTGGTAGAAAATAGAGGATAACCCAAAGAACAATGTAGAGAGATTTTTAAAAAAAATTAAAAAGCTAAATTAGAGGAGACCTGGAAAAGTATATATCTGATTGCAAGATTAAGGGTAAAGTTTTACATTGTTTGGAACTGGCCCTTAATTCTGGTTACAATAGACTAGAAAAGTGCTGATGGTGTTTAGCCATTTAGTAGAGTATCCAAGGAAGGTAGCTCTTTCTTTGAGAAGGTACAATTAGTAATAATGATGATTCTAATAATAGCAGCAATTGCCATTTAGTGCTTTGCATTTACCACATGCCACGTTACACAATTTACAAGCATAATTTCACTTATTTAGGGGAAAAATTATTATCTCTTTTTAAAATGAGAAAACCAAGACGAAGTCAAATGAAGTAATTTATATGGAGTCACACTGTAAGTGGTGAAGTTAGAATTCAAACCTGAGTTTGTTAGATTTTCATCTTCTGAGTGCTACTGCCTCACCTGGATGAGGTTCCCTCTTCTGTATTTGGGGCCATGTAAAGGGATTAGTTGTGGTGAAGTGAACTGGAGAGAGAAAGGCATTGAGCCATAGTGGATCTCAAGAGATCCACTGGGCCAGCTTGCTGCCTTCCATCAGGTAAATGACCCAGCTATCTAGGACAGATGCTTGCTATTTTTTCTGAAAGATCTTCAGGGATAGTCGTTTCACAAGCTCCTCAGAAGGGAAAGGAGCAGA
This sequence comes from Pan troglodytes, assembly GCF_028858775.2. Classification (NCBI taxonomy): domain Eukaryota; kingdom Metazoa; phylum Chordata; class Mammalia; order Primates; family Hominidae; genus Pan; species Pan troglodytes. The sequence continues at coordinate 6,823,519 of NC_086015.1, forward strand.
ATCAGTCAAGCACAGCAAAGTAAGGGCCTAAGTAGGCAGATGTGCTCGATGTGACTGGGACCCCCAGCTGACAAGCTTGCTGTGCAATGTTCTGCTTGAGAACTTTCTGTTTAACATGCCAGGCAAATCAGCCACCAAGTCCTAAGTCCAGGAAAATCACTTTATTTTCTGTGAGTGTTGCATGAATTTATCCAACTGCTTTGGTTGTAGCAGGGCAAGTTTGATGTCTGTCATAGACCTATCCACCTTCTGTAAAGGCAGTTCAGAGGATGACCAATGAGCTATCTTTTTCTGCCATCCATAACTTGTCCATTTCCTTGACTTGCTTCTGTTACAAGGAAAATGGTCTTATTTTTTATGCAAATCTTGCACATAAAATTGATAAGTATTTGATGATAATCAGCATCTGCCATCACCATTTTGCAGACATGACAGATATTATTACTTTTTTTTAGATAAGGTTCAAATGAGCTTGGATTTGGTTGCTTATTTAATACTTGTCTTCTCTGCTAGCCTGTAAACTCTGTGTCACAAGAGTAATTACAGTGTCTTAAACCTACTATACACTGAAGGATGAAGACAACAAAGGCAGACCAAGATTTGAGTCGGCAAAATTTCAGTTTCCACAAGGACAAGCCATTTTGACCTCTCTGAGATTATTAAAATGGGTTTTATCATGTAACTCACAAGACTACTGTAAGGAATTATGCAAATAATGGTGGTATTATTGTTATTTTTATTATTTAGTTCAGAAATCACTTTTTAAAGATGAGGAAGCTGACTGGGCATGGCGGCTCGCACCTGTAATCCCAGGACAGTGGGAAGCCAAGGCGGGCTGATCACTTGAGCCCAGGAGTTCCAGACTAACCTGTGCAACATGGCGAAACCCTGTCTCTACAAAAAATACAAAAAATTAGCTGAGCATGGTGGCGTGTGCCTCTAGTCCCAGCTACTCAGGAGGCTGAAGGGGAAGGATCACCTGAGCCCAGGAGGTCGAGGCTGCAGAGACCTGTGATTGTGCCACTGCACTCCAGCCTGGGTGATGGAGTGAGATACTGTCTCAAAAAAAAAAAAAAAGATTTAGAAACTGAGCTCTATACAAACATAGTAAGAGTTCACCCAAGTTCATGGACAAGAAGAATGCAAACCTGATGCCTGATGTATTAGTTTTCTCAGCTACTGTAATAAATTGGCCTACATTTGGTGACTTGAAACAAAAGAAATGTGTTCTTTTACAGTTCTAGAGACTAGAGATGAGATACCCAAAACTTAGTAGGAATGCACTGCCTCTAGGGGTTTTAGGGAAGAATCTTTGCGTCTTCCACTTCCTGATGGCTGCCCTAGCATTCCTGAGCTTGTGGCCACATCTTCCCAATTTCTGCCTCTGTCCTCACATTGCCTTCTCCTCTGTGTGTCTGTCTAATCTCCCTCTGCCTCACTCTTAGAAACCCTTGTCATTGGATTTAGGGCCCACTCAGATAATCCGGGATGATCTCCTTATCTCAAGATCCTTACCTTCCTATGAGATGGGTTGATAGGTGCAGCAAACCACCGTGGCACACATTTACCTATGTACCTGCAATCCTGCACATGCACCCCTGAACTTAAAATAAATTAATTAATTTTAAAAACTCTTAACCTTATTTATATCTGCCTAGGTCCCTTTTCCTAATTAAAGTCACACTCATGCATCCTAGCACTTAAGACATGGACATTCTTTTGGGGGGCCCTTATTTAACCCATATTTTTACATGATCCCTATGTTTTCCTGACAAGGATTCTAATTTGGATGTTTTTACAATAATAAGTGTTATACTGTCTGAATCAAATAATAGGAATTTCTACTACACAACAGTCTTCGTGATAATGGCTTAATATATAATCTTTATTTCACAGATGAATCATTTCAAGATCCATGATCCTCCTAGTTTGACAGAAATAACATAATTTGCTTGAATATTAATGTTGCTCTTAGTTTTGAGTGAGATGTTTTTAAAGTATCTAAAACTGATTGGTACACACATCTTTTCATTTGCAGCTGAATATGTACTAATTCTGGCTGTGAGCTTCCTAAGCAAGAATGCTAGAAGCCAATTGAATTAGCAAACGCACTCAGATTTTTGATAGCATTATTCCACTGAATGTGGAAGTCCTTCAGAAAGAATCAGCTACAGAAACCGTCTTGCTAACAGACACCTGTCAAAACCAATTCCATTCACTTAGCACTCACTTCTAATATTGAAGGGTGTTTTGTTATAACTTCAGTATCTTCCCACCCTTGTGAGAGAGAATAGGGTGGGAGAGAGAAATCCTTAGTTTAGGCTGTTTTAAAATGGTTATAGTAATAATAAATCCCTCAAATTTTATATAAGATGTATTTATACTTTGCATTTTCAAAATACACATTCTCAAATACCAGTATTTATGGAAACATTCCTCTGATGAGTGAAGATTTGCAAAGCAGAGCTTAGCTTTCATAAAAGATAGGGACATCTCTGTGACACCACCAATGACCTGAGACATGTAACCTCCTTGGGGAAGTATTATTGTTTCCATTATGGTTGCTGAGGAGCAGCAAGTTCAGTTGCTGAATTATTTCCACATTATAGGCAATGAAATGAAGAAAGCTAACCTTGTATAAAATGCTCAAAACAGGAAGACAGAGTTCAAATGAAAACAAATTCACAATTAGCTTCATCCGAAATAGAAACAGGTTTGCTTGCTGGAAAGAAAGTTCACACTCTTCACTCTCGATTCCTATCACGCTTCTGCTTGTTTCTCCAAAGCTATATGAAGGCTGGTTAATCATCTTATCTATTCATAAAGTCTATTAATCTTTCTTATTAACTTGTAAGACCTTGTCAGATGAGGTCCAAAAACAAGTTTTAAGACCTTGCTCTTACTACTGGTAATGTAGTAATGTTTCTCCATTTCTAGCTTTTACCCACAACCACTTGGTTTATTTCCATCTATAATGGAACAAAGAACTTTGAGTTTTACTGGATTTTTGTCCCTTAATTATTGATGTTTGCCTTCATGAAATATGACATGGTTTTGGTTTAATGAAAGAGCATCGAAGCTGTCAAGAACCTCAGTGATTTTTCTTTTCAGTTCTTACTCACTACTATTTGAGGGATGTTTTGATAGTATCATTTCTTAATTGCATTTTCAAAAAACGATTTGTTTCAATAGCCACATTTCCAGAACTTTACAATCACCTCACTGCTGCTACCAGTATCGTATTACCTTATTCCATGCTACCTAGGAAAAATAACAGAAAAGGTAACGATTTCTTGCCTTGATTGCAGTTACTGACTACACAATAAGGAGAAGAAAACAAAATCTTGTGAAACTTCAGATTCTGAGACATTAAAAGGGCCCACATAACATTCAGTTAGTAACCCATTCCTATGAATGAGTCTTTGAGAATGAATCACTCAAATTCCTATCTGAGAAAAATGACCAACTACTGCCTGCCACTTTACTAGTAGGCTATGATTAGTTGGAAATACCAAATGAAAACATGTACTGCCATGCATATTTTTCTTGGTGGTGACATTTGTAGCATAAAGTTTACAGCATAAGGAAATTTAACATGTTTCAAATTCACAATATCTGTTAGGCATGTTTTCCTGTTCATTCATCTCTTTTAATAGTTTGGAACAAATAATGAAAACCATGTGCCATGTTTTACAGATTCTGAGCCTCAAAGATAATTAAATCATCAAAGAAATGTTTCTACATCTGCAAAAAATGTCTGGTGCCCGATCCATCAGTAAAAAGAGACTTACAGGCAGGAAGCTCTGCTGCAGCAGTTCTCAGGGTATGCTTAGGAAGGACACTGATTCTCAGAGAGATCAACAATTAACAGTTCACATCTTAGTTTTCTAAAAGACTTCTGGGAGTCTTTGATGCTGTAATGTATGTTGGATAGTCCCAAAAAGGAGATACAATAAATAGTAACTCCCAGTCTCTTGATAATAAATCCCTTTTTTTGTTCATAGAAAAGCACTGTTTTTAGAACAAACTTTGCAAAAACTGTTAACATAGCATAAGACAGTGGAGTAGAAGAAGAGTGAAAGTATCGACTTGGGTTCTAACCCTGGCTGTACCTCAAATAGGGCATGTTAAGCATATCACCTGACCGCTCAAGGCTTCAACTTCCTTTAGAGATAGAAATAAGTCATCTCTTGAGTCCTTTGAAAACTTACATCTTCCATTCTGTTTAGGCTGCTGTAAGCTGCCATTGACTGTGGGCTTACAAACAAAGGAAATACATTTCTTACAGTTATGGAGCCTGGGAAGTACTAAATCAAGACACAAGCAGATTCAATTCCTGGTTAGGGCCTACTTCCTGGTTCCCAGACTGCTATCTTGTCACTGTGCACTCACGTGGTGGAAGGGGCAAGGGAGCTCTGTCAGGCCTATTAAGGGGACTAATCCCATTCATGAGAGCCCCATGCTCATGATCTAATCACTTACCAATGGCCCTACTTCCAAATACACTTTGGGGTTAGGATTTTAACAGAGAATTTGAGGGGTGGGGTGGGGACAAACATTCATTGCATAACACTTTAAAATACCATAATTCTCTGTCCATGGTTAAGAAGGTTCCTGTGTAATATATGTAATTCCATTCTGTAAGTTTTATTATGGTCTGATAGTTTTAGTAAGAGTTATCAAACCCACTGGAATATTTAAATGATTAAATAACCCGAAAAAGTTACTGTTTTGAAAGTATCATAGTCATGAGCAAATAATCTAAATTAGGCAGATTAAATACCAAAATTGGACCTGACAGGCTGACCCTGATCTTGAAAGGCTCTGACCTTTTCCTGGTGGCATTAGTTCAAACATCCATCCCCTTCTCTCTAGGGTCTGGTGCAAAGTGACATCATCTATGTCCATTGTTTTTCCATTCTCATTGACATTCTTCTTTCTTCTCTCCAAAAAACATGGAAAGGAACTTGTGTAACTGGGATTTGGTGAGCTCCCAATACCCTTTTCTCACAACTCCAGTGACATTCCCACAGAGGAAGGGACTCTATAATCTATTCTGTTAAATGGTGAGAAGCATCATTTTTTAGTCTTAGCAGTCTTATATTAGAGTAACAAATGGGTATCTTTTTTTTTTTTTTTTTTTCTGAAATGGAGTCTCGCTCTGTCGCCCAGGCTGGAGTGCGGTGGCGCAATCTCGGCTCACTGCAAGCTCCGCCTCCCGGGTTCCCGCCATTCTCCTGCCTCAGCCTCCCGAGTAGCTGGGACTACAGGCGCCGCCACCACGCCCGGCTAATTTTTTGTATTTTTAGTAGAGACAGGGTTTCACCGTGTTAGCTAGAATGGTCTCAGTCTCCTGACCTGGTGATCCGCCCACCTCTGCCTCCCAAAGTGCTGGGATTACAGACGTGAGCCACCGCGCCCGGCCACAAATGGGTATCTTTTGATTCAAATTTGTCTTGTATCCAAAATAGGTACATGTGATCAATGCAAAAAGAAATAAAAATATATAACATTTGATTGTGAGTAATCTTTTCATTACACCTAATGTTTATGTGTTCATGATTGCAGAAGGTGTAAATAACTATTTCTTAGATGTCTAGTTTATTAATCACAGAAATATCTGGAGAAAAGAACAGGATTTTTTATTCTCACAGAGAATTGTTGATTGGGACTTTCTTGACCCGTAAGATGTAAAGGTTAAGGTTGTCTTTGTTGCTTTCTTTTAAATTAAATCCAAGTGCATCTTAATTATGTTAAATACTTGGTTTTGGACCAAAAATAGGGACTTCAGCAAGCTACACTATAACTTATACCAACTGAAGTTGGTAGCTTTTACCTTCCTTCATCATTGCAGTTCTTACTAAAATGGAATTTCTGGGAGATGTTTCTTAAAGGATTATATTTGAAGGTTTTCTGGAAACCAAAGTGTGAAAAGTTGAAGCACTCATCAGTATGGCATGACATGAATTTGAAGTTTTTTAAAGGCAAGCAAGCAGAATCTTTTGGCATACCCTAATCTAAAAATATCACTTGATTAGATTCACTTTTCAATATTCCTTTTAATTCTATGGTATGGTTTTTAATGTGCCCTTATTTCTCTAAGAAAAAAATGAAAAGCTAGAATCTAAAAATAAAACCCGTACTTAATACACAAGCTAAATATACTCCCAAGTTTTCTCACTGCTACATTAATTCAATGAAATCTAATTTAGGCTAGTACCACTGTTATGAATAAAGATGAATACGCATTACCAGTTCACATTGTGTTGTAGCATTTTTCTTTGAGACTTATCAGAAGAAATGTTAATTGCTTAAGTCCTTACATAAGATCCGGTGTTCTTTAAAGTTTTCTTGAAGAGAGATTAAGGGAAAGGTGACAACTAAGTTTGCATTTATTTTTAGCTTCATCCTATTCTATTGCTGTATTCCCAAAGTAGTCATCCTGCCTTTATAGCATTCCTTAAGAGTTAACTTTCCAAAACCCAGATACTATGATGTTGCTCAATACCCCACCCCTACTTCATACTCAAATTCCTACAATAGCCCTTGTTGCTTATAAGAGTATTCCCAAACTGGTGAATTCTGCTTCTGCCCAATGTTTTGTTATTGTTGTTGTTTTCATAGAGATAGAGTCTTGCTCTGTCACCCAGGCTAGAGGGCAGGGGCATGATCAAAGCTCACTTCAGCCTACAACTCCTGGGCTCAAGTGATCCTCCTGCCTCAGCCTCCTGAGTAGCTAGAACTATAGGTGTGCACCACCATGCCCAACTAATTTTTTAATTTTGTGTAAAGTCGGGGTCTCACTATGTTGTCCAGGCTGGTCTTGAATTCCAAGCTATCCTCCTGCCTCAGCCTCCCAAAGCACTGGGATTACAGGTGTGAACCACCACTCCCAGCCCAGAATGTTAATTTAGAAAGCTACACTGGGAGTGGTGGCTTACGCCTGTAATCCCAACACTTTGGGAGGCCAAGTCAGGTGGATTACCTAGGTCAGGAGTTCGAGACCAACCTGGCCAACATGATGAAACCCTGTCTCTACTAAAAATACAAAGATTAGCCAGGTGTGGTGGTGGGCGCCTGTAATCCCAGCTACTCAGGAGGCTGAGGCAGGAGAACCACTTAAACCTGGGAGGCGGAAGTTGCAGTGAGCCGAGATTGCGCCACTGCGCTCCAGCCTGGGCAACAAGAGCAAAACTCCGCCTCAAAAACAAAAACAAACGCAAACTCCAAGGAGTTCAGTGCCCAGATGTTAGATTAAACAAGTCCCTTTACTGCAAAGTTTTTTTCTGCAGAATGAACTGAATCTCCAAGAGTTCAATATAGTTTTTAACCTTTCACAACGTAATCATAAAATATTTTTAAGGCATTCCTGTTTAGTAAGATTATTCTGTGGAAAACAAAGTAAAATTCTAGGGTGTTAACAATGTCTGTTACACTATGACCCTTACATTTCTTGCTTCATGTCTTTTATTTTTGTGCAGATACCTTACTACTGTTTGATGACCACACTGAGTATTTTTTTTTTTTTTGGTATAAATTTAGAAGGTAAAAGTGCAATTTTGTTTCATGGATATATCCTGTAGTGGTGAAGTCTGGGATTGTAGTATAACCATCACCTAAATAAGGTGCATTGTATCCATTAAGTATTTTTTTTTAATCCCTCACACCCTCCCACCCTCCCACTCTTCCAAGTCTCCAGTGTCTATTATTTCACATTCTATGTTGATATGTACACACGTTTTAGCTCTCACTTAAGAACATGTGGTATTTGACTTTCTGCTTGTGGGTTATTTCTCTTAAGATAATGGCCTTCAGTTCCATCGATGTTGCTACAAAAGACAAGATTTTATTCTTTTTTATGGCCGAGTAGTATTCCCTTGTGTGTGTGTGTATATATATATGTTTATATATTTATGTTTGTATACTCTGTATATATACATACTATATCTATACACACATCTATCCATCTATCTATCTATCTATCTATCTATCTCCCATTTTCTTTATCCAATCATCTGTTGATAGACATTTAGGTTGATTCCATATCTTTGCTATTGTGAATAGGGCTGCTATAAATATGTGAATGCAGGTATCTTTTTCTTTTCTTTTTGAGACAGGGTCACACTCTGTCGCCCAGGCTGGAGTGCAGTGGTGTCATCTCAGCTCACTGCAGCTTCTGCCTGCTGCACTCAAGAGATCCTCCGACTTCAAACTCCCAAGTAGCTAGGACCATAGGCACGCAACAAAACACTTGGCTGTTTTCTTGTATTTTTAGTAGAGATGCGGCCTTGTCATGTTGCCCAGGCTGGTCTCAAACTCCTAAGCTCAAGTACTGCACCCACCTCAACCTCCCAGAGTGCTGGGATGACAGGTGTTAGCCACTGCACCCAGCTGGTATCTTTTTGATATAATGATTTTTTTTTCCTTTGATTATATACTCGGTAGTGGGATTGCCTGATCAATTGGTAGTTCTATTTTCAGTTCTTTGAGAAATCTCTATACTGTTTTCCATAGAGTTGTACTAATTTACACTCCTACCGATGGTATATAGATGTTCCCTTTTCTCTGCATCCTCACCAACATATTCTTTTGTGACTTTTTAATAGTAGTCATTCTGACTGGTTGTAGGATGATATCTCAGTATAATTTTAACTTGTGTTTTTCTGATGATCAGTGATGTTGAACATTTTTTCATATATTTGTTGTCCATTTGTATGCCTTCTTTTGAAAAATGTCTGTTTGTGTCCTTTGCCTTTTAGTAGGGTTATATAGGTTTCTGTTGTTGTTGTTGGGTTAAGCTCCTTGAAGATCCTGGATATTAGTTCCTTGTTGGATGCATAGTTTGCAGTATTTCCTTCTATTCTTCAGATTGTCTATTCACTCTGTTGATTATTTCTTGGCTGTGCAGAAACTTTTAAATTAAGTTTCATGTGTCTATTTTGGCTTTTGTTGCATTTGCTTTTGAAATCTTACTCATGGATTGTTTGCATAGGCCAATGTCCACAAGAGTTTTTCCTAGGTTTTCTTCTAGTATTTTTACAGTTTCAGGTCTTTTTTTTCTTTGAGATGGAGTCTCACTCTGTCACCCAGGCTGGAGTGCAGTGGCACAATCTCGGCTCACTGCAACCTCTGCCTCCCGGGTTCAAGCGATTCTCCTGCCTCAGCCTCCCAAGCAGCTGGGACTACAGGCGCCTGCCACCATGCCCGGCTAATTTTTGTATTTTTCAGTAGAGACGGAGTTTCGCCACATTTGCCAGGCTGGCCTCAAACTCCTATAGTTTCAGGTCATAACTTTTTCACATGTATTTTAGAAAAAAATTTTAATTTTAATTTTTAGGGGTACATAGTAGGTAATACTAAGCCTTTCACATAGCTTGAGTTTATTTTTATATATGGTGAGAGATAGGGGTCCAGTTTCATCCTCTTGCATATGACAATCCAGTTTTCCCAGCACCATTTACTGAATAGGGTATCCTTTCCCCAGTGTATATTTTTGTCCATTTTGTCAAACCTCAGTTGGCTGTAGGTACGTGGCTTTAATTCTGGGTTATCTATTCTAGTCTCTTGATCTATGTGTCTATTTTTATACCAGTTCCATGCTGTTTTGGCTACTGATAGCCTTGTAGTAGAATTCGAAGTTGGGTAATGTGATGCCATCTACTTTTTTTTTTTTTTTTTTGCTTAAGATTGCTTTGGCTATTCAGGTTCCACAGGTTGCTTTATTGGTTCCACATTAATTTTAAGATTTAAAAAAAAATGAGAAATGGCATCGGTATTTTGATAGGAATTGCATTGAATCTGTAGATTGCTTTGGATACCACAGTGCATATTTTTAATGCCTTTTCGTCATTGTGCATGTTGTTCTTTACCCTGACATTCGATTTATTTCTTCTTTCTTCTCTCAAAATCTTAATTTTTTGGGGGTCTAGACTGCATGTTATGTACTTTCTTATTATTTTTTATCCTGCAAGAAAATAATTTGCTTTCTCATTTGTGATGTCACAGCATTTTGTTTACATACCACTGAAGTTCTTATTATCTGTTTTGAATCTGGTGATTGTCCACATCTTCCTACAAGATGAGGAGTTTTTCAGGGGCAGGAGCTTTATCTTAATTCATCTTTGCAACTTTCATTTCTTAGTTCTCTGCCAGACATGTAAAAGCAATCATTCTGGTTGAAGAGAATCGAGTTGAATAACTACAAAACTATAAGTCAAACCATGTCACTCCTCTGTTCAGAAGCCTGCAGTGGCTTCCATATTGACTCAGACTAGGAACTAAAGATCTTATAGAGGTCCCCTCTCTGTCCCAATACCTCCCTGACTCCATGTCTTAACTTTTATCTTCCTTATTCATTCTGTTCCAGCCAAACTGGCTCTGTGATATTCCTCAAACATGTTCAGAATCCTGTCTTTAAGAGCCCTTTCTTCTACCTGAATGTTTTCCCCTAAACATTCATCTGGCTAAACCCATTGCCACCTTCAGGTCTCTACTCAAACGCACCTACTTCCTGAAACTTACCCAGAGTCCATTTTTAAAAATTATAGCCTTCCTTCCTACTCCCAGCTCTCTCAATCCCTCTGATTCTACTCTGTTTTTCCCATTACCACTGCATGACCTTCTAACACACTATGTCATTTAACTTTTTATCATGGTATTATTTTCCTGCCTCACCTGATCAGATGTAAGTTCCACAAGGGCAGTTCCACAAGGGCAGGAGTATTTGTCTGTTTTGTTCATTGTTGTGTTCCATGACCTTAAAGCAAGATCTGGACTCTGCTTTATGAACATATGTTAAGAGAACTGAATGAATAAATCTGGTTTTTATCCCATTTTCTATTTCAGTGAATTTGTGATGTCTGTTTGTCACAGTATTTCCATATAGAACTTAGTAATATCAGGGTAGCTTTTGTTAGTTTTCATTATTGAAAAATTGTTCTCTGTACTTCAGCTCACTCAAGCTGTGAAAGCAGTGAAACATTACATCAATTAAAATATTCCAATTAACACTAATCAAGAGGAGCAATATTAATAACATAGCTGAACCAGGTTGTTGAATCTTTGTAGCCTCACACATCACTGTAGGCACAGTATGTCAATTAAATAAGATAATTTTTCCCTATTATGAATCTTGGTAAAATAATGAAGATGTTCTTTGGAGAAAAATAAAGCATTATTAAAACATGGGTCCCTGTTTTAAAATAGCATGCTTCTGCTTTTCAATCCACTATAGCATTGCTTGTATCATTGTCGTGATTAAGAATAAAATTTCATGGCATGTCTACTCTGTCAGACAGTGAGGTAGGTTTTGGGAGCCTAGGAAATATGAGATGTTGTTTTTGCCCTCAAGGAGATTGTAGTCTCCCCTGAAAGTGTTTTTTATTCTGGTCCTAGATAATGTACTTATTAGAGGTTTAATTCTAAGCAAACCTCTTAACTTTTCTGAGTTTCAAATATTTTCTACAATTAAAGTTTATACTTAATGCCATCCATGTCTGCTTACTGAGATGTTTTCATGATCAAATGAGTTATTAGTAAAAATGTTGGAGTTTTCTCTATTTGCTAAAAATAAGTACTATAAAAATGTAAGGAAACATATCATTATTGGTCTAGTTGCTGCTACTATTATTATTACCACTACTTCTAATTTTGTTCTTGCCATTATTATCATTTTAAATTATTATTGTTACCATCATTATCATCTTTTTCATAATCATTGTTATGCCTGAAGCATGGGCTAAGACACTATCTTTACCAGTAACATGTATCCAGTGCCCACCAAGTGCCCATCCCTGAAATTGATCGGTAACCCTCACATCAATCCTTTTGGAGCCTTTGTGGTCATTTGTGGACTTGTGAAGAGCAGCAAAATATTTAAGTCACCCAACACTTATTTTCCCAGCTGAGGGTGAACAAAGTGACACTCTGCCTTCTCGTTTGAGCTCTAGGTGTATAAACAAGTGAGCTTTTTGCTGTCTGTTTAGTGGCACGTTGTTTTGCCTTCTTTGCTTTTTTGTTGGTGATTTCACTGTTTAAAATAGCCCAAGGGAATAGCACTGAGGTGCTGTCTAGTGTTCATAAGCATAAGAAAATCTTGGCTTACAGAAAAAATACGTGTCAGATGAGCTTCTTTCAGACCACGAATTCAACGTCAGTGAGTCAGCATTATGTATTAAATACCATGTCTTCAAACAGAAACAAGTAAAGCAAGGTTATGTATTGATTGGTTGATGAAAATGGTGTGACCAGAGACTCGCAGAAACCTAACCCTGTATTTCCCCTACGGTTTAGCAGTCACTAATTCAGTGCTTGGGGCAACTTTGCAGAGAACATAACTACTGCCAGTAATGTAAATTGACTGTAGACACCCGGCAGTATGGTGCTGAGGCTGAAAGCAATTGAGAACACAAATTGTCTTAAATGACTTGACTTAAATGAGAACACAAAACTTTAATACTTTTAGAAAAAAAATGTAGGAGAATATCTTTATGACTTCAGGATAAAGACGAGTTTCTTAAGTAAGAAATTAAGAATGTTAGCCTTAAAGAAAAGACTGATGCATTCATAGGACTGTCGTTTATCAAAGAATACCAGAGAGTGAAAAAGACAGAGATATAGTAGGAAAAGATATTTGTAAAAATGTAACAAATAGAGGTTCCCAAGTGAATGAAGAACTCCAATGAGTCAGTAAGAAAAATAAAAATCCTTTATATAACTGGGTAAATGATATGAACTGGCATTTTCAGAATGATTAAATGTGAATGGCCCATAAATATATGAGAAACCAACTTTATTAATCATCAAAGAGATACAAATTAGAAATCATGAATTATCATTTCAGACACCAGATTGACATAAACTAAAATAATAAGTATTGTTGAGGAACAACAGGAATTCTCATTTAGGGAGAAAAGATTGAAAGTTGTCCCAGCCATTTTAGAAAACAGATTGTGTAAATATCTTGTGAACTTATAAATCTAAACTTGTATTTTCCACTCTTAAATATACAGGCTGTAGGCCAAAGAAACTCTTGAAAATATGTGTAAGACACAGGCTTTTTATATCAGTTTAGTTTATAATAGCAAGTAAGTGGGAAAAGAACTATTGGTGGACAGTGGAAAGAATATATTAACTATATTAACTGTGGTAAATTCTTTTTTTTTTTTTTTTTTTTGAGACAGAGCCTCGCTCTGTCGCCCAGGCTGGAGTGCAATGGCGTGATCTTGGCTCACTGCAACCTCCGCCTCCTGGGTTCAAGCCATTCTCCTGCCTCAGCCTCTAGAGAAGCTGGGATTACTGGTGCCTGCCACCACGCCTGGCTAATTTTTTGTATTTTTCAGTAGAGACAAGTTTCACCATGTTGGCCAGGTTGGTCTCGAACTCCTGACCTCAGGTGATCCACCTGCCTTTGCCTCCCAAAGTACTGGGATTACAGGTGAGAGCCACCAAGCCCGGCAGTAATTCTTATGAAGAACCATTACCACACAATTAAAATGAATGAACCACAGCTACACCCATTGAGACTGAGTCTCAAAGGAATCATGTTGAGTAAAAATAGCAAGTGTTAGAGGAATGCATAGTACAATTCTATTTTTATGAAGTACAAATTAATTTCAAGGCCGAACAATACATTATTTAGGGATATATATATATATGTCTGCACACACACACACACACACACACACGTGTATGATAAAAACCATAAAGAAAAAACACATGACAAACAAAATAATCAGCAGTGGGGGTACAGTCAGGGAGGAATACACAGAAGCTTCAACATTACTGGCAGTGCTTCATTTGTTACAATGGGTGTTAGGATCACAGGTGTGCACTTTAGTATTCTTGTAACTCTGCATAAACATTATTTGTTTTCTTTGTTTGCCTAATATGTCACACAATAAAAAATTTAAAATGAGGAAAAACCATCAGGTTATCTGGAGCAAGACAGCCTGGGTTAGTATTCTGGCATTATCGTTTACTACCAATGTGTACTTGAGCAAATTATTTTGCTGTTCAGGAATCAGTTTCCTTACTATAAAAAGGAATATAAAATTACCCACTTTAGGGATTGTTCAGAGGATTCGATTTTATGTATTGTTAATATGTGAAAAACACTTAGGATAATACCTAGCACATAGGAAGAACTCAATAAATCTTAGCTCTAAATACTACTATTCAACCTACAAGTGGCTGAATTAGCTAACATACAACTAAGCAAGAAAGGTGTGAGCATTGCTCTTCTATCACTTGAGGACCAGGATACCTCATCTGAGATCTGGAATATCTTCACTAGCTCACCCAACCACACCCACATGTTTTGAGCACTTTTTTTTTTTTTTTTTTTTTTTGAGACAAGGTCTCTCTGTGTTACCCAGGCTGGTTGCAAGCTCCTGGGCTCAAGCAATCTTCCTGCCTCAGCCTCCAAAGTAGCTGGAATTATAGGCACACAACACCATGCCCGGCTACTTTAGGGACACTTAAAAGTGTCTTTATCGGCCAGGCGTGGTGGCTCACGCCTGTAATCCCAACACTTTGGGAGGCTGAGGCGGGCGGATCACCTGAGGTCAGGAGTTCAAGACCAGCATGGCCAACAAGGTGAAATCCCATCTCTACTAAAAATACAAAAAAATTTGCCAGGCATGGTGGCAGGAGCTTGTAATCCCAGCTACTTGGGAGGCTGAGGCACGAGAATCGCTTGAACCTGGGAGGCGGAGGTTGCAGTGAGCCGAGACCGCACCATTGCACTCCAGCCTGTGCAACAAGAACAAAACTCTGTCTTAAAAAAAAAAAAAGTATCAGTTGCTGCACTGTGTAGCATCCTGATCACTGTTGCTTCATCTACAATCTTTTAAGAAGCCTGTGGAAATTCAAGTGCCACATGAGCTTTGCAGCTGTAAAGTTTCTTGTGACAGAAGAGCAATTGGAGTTGTGCTAGAATTCAGTTGCTGAAAACTGCAGTAGGAAAGTTGCAAGGCAAAGACAAACCCAAAGAAATCAGAACAGAAAATGCTCTCAGGAGCAATGCTGTGAGGATGGAAAGATGACAGGCCAGTGCCCTGACGGGGAAAATGAGAATGTAGCTGGATATTAGCTTGGCTCATATTTTTGAAACCCAGAGCATGAGTAGTCTCAATATTGATAGCCTGGGTTTGAGTAACTCTCTTAAACTCACTTGATGGCAAAGCTCTCATGAGAATCCAGTTGTGCCTTGTGGTGAGGTGAGGCTGTACCTTGGCACTGTCTGTGCACACTGACCTGCATTGAAAACAGTGGGGACAGTGCGCAGGGCCGAGGTGGAGATTGAGAGGAACCAGGTCGTGGATGCCAAAGGGGGAGAAATTGGCCAGGTTTTTATCCCGGAAGCTAAACTGAAAACTCAAGTCCCTTGATCCTCATTGTTCTGGGTCCACAGTCTGTGCAGATGGAATGTTGATTGGGTGATCACCGGCAGCAAAAAGTACAGACTGTTTTTTCTACTCTAATAACACTTTTTGTTTTGTTTTGTTTTTGTTTTTGTTCTTTTGAGACAGAGTCTCGCTCTGTCGCCCAGGCTGGAGTGCAGTGGTGAGATGTCGGCTCACTGCAAGCTCCGCCTCCCGGGTTCATGCCATTCTCCTGCCTCAGCCTCCCGAGTAGCTGCGACTACAGGTACCCGCCAACAGGCCTGGCTAATTTTTTGTATTTTCAGAGAGACGGGGGTCTCACCTTGTTAGCCAGGATGGTGTCGATCTCCTGACCTCGGGATCCGCCTGCCTCGGCCTCCCAAAGTGCTGGGATTACAGGCGTGAGCCACCGCGCCCGGCCTCTCATAGCACTTTCTTATACTCTACAGCATTTACTCTAAACACTTTTACAGCAATGCTCTACATACTTTCTTTACACCTTACAGTAGAGCCACTGATGTGCGTATCATATCTGGATTGTAAACGTCTTGAGATCAGGGACCATGTTGGATTCATCTTCACATTCCTCACAGCATCTTCCACACATGGCACCACAAGTAATATTGAAGAAGGGAGGGCTGTCAGGCCGCACAAAGGATGGTAAGATCTTCCTAACTGAAATCCTCTGGCTTCCTAGGATTTCAGAGGCAGAAAACAGTAACTATCCATTGCTGACACAGATGATCACCATGCTAGTTTGTTCATTGTCTTCTCTTAGCAAATCGGTGTGGATTTCATATGTCTCCTCAGTTGTTTCTCCCACCTCTTCAGCAGCTTAGAAGTTTTGTTTTGCTGGGGAGCTGTTTTTAACTTTTAGATATAAGGTGAAAATGCTTATTTATTAGTTTCCTCAGGTGTTACATGAACTAAGATGACTTCCACGTCAGTTATAAATAAGAAAGTACCAAACTAAATCAGGACTGCTGTGTCACTTGGCACTACTTCACGCCCTTCTTGGCAGCCTCGATGGGGGACGAGAGCTGAGTTGGCAAAGGGGGGAGTGATTTATCCTCCCACACTTAGAAGTAGGATGGAAAGCAGAAAGGTTCTACTTTTATATTACTTCTTCTTTTCAAATTTTCATATTAACATCCCCTATCCGGTTTCCCTAGCTTATTTTTCTGTAGTGGGCATCAACGACACTATGTGTGATTTATTTATTTTGTTTGTCATCTCTTACCCACATTAAGCTCTTTGAGAAGAGAGATTTTTGCTTTGTTTTGTTTTGTCAGTGATATATCCCCAGTGTCTAAAACAGTGGCTGGCATCATGATAGGTGCCGATAGTGGGCATACTGTAGGTACTGAATGAATCTTCATTGGTTCTTAACTACCACAAAGTGCACTTAAGAGCAAGGGGCATGAGCAATGGCATTTCTAAGAACTGACAGGTTTAACACACTGCAGCCTTATCTCTGATTCTTCTTTGTGAAAATGAGAACAGGGAAACAGCACCCATTGCAAAATCTAAATCGATGATGAATGAACACGTAGCTTGCATGTATATTTGACGATGGTTTTATTTTCAAAACTGTAATTAAATGAGATAAAAATATATGGTTGAAGTTGCCGAAGCAACTTAAATTCAACATAAATAACAGCTGCTCCTCATCTGGGAATTTCATTTATATACAGAACTTTTTTATTTTTGCCCTTAAAAATTTTTAACTGGTATACAGCTAATTCAGCATCCAGTATCCCAAGATACACTTTATACTCAAAGAAGATGGAAAAGAGAAGAGAAACAGCCCTCGTTGAGCCAGTGATGAAACAAACCTGTTACTCCACATACCTTTGATTTCCCTAAAATAGCTATGATGCAAAGCATGTCCAGTTTCTTAGGAGCAGTGAGTCTAAGCATGACTGGCATTTTTAATGAGTCATCAATCCCTACTTTAATAGTTCAAAATCCTGAAACTGAGTACATAGTGAAGAGTCTTCTATTAGCTTTGAAAGCAAAATTTTTCTGCAGAGCATGGATGCCAGGAAGTACTGATAACATCTGCCTCTCCTTGTAAAGTATGGATCAGTGCAGTTTCCTCCCAAGCTTCTTGGAGGAAAAAAATACCTACTCTTTGGATAGAATTAAGAGAAGGTATAATTACGTGAACATCGATCTAGTTTCATTTACGAGTAGGAAGTGAGAAACTGCGCCTCTTTCCTGAGACATTGTATCCACTGCCACTAAGTGCTAGGCAAATTTGGTAGTGAGTTCACTGCCTCGGTTTATATTCCTGAAAGGTTAATAAAAGAAAAGAAATTGAATGAAAAAGTTTGAGATGAAGAGATTTCTTTCACTTTGAAGCAGGGTTTTTCATGACCAATTGTATGGCTCGTAGATTTGTAGTCTCTGGGGTTTGATCGTCATCTGTGGTCCTTATGTCTCCATTTAGTAATATGTTTCCAAGGCTTTTCTGTAGATTACTGACTTTATCATGGCCTCTTGATGCATAACTTTTCAGCATTTTCTTCAGAGAATATTCATTCTGGTGTTACTTGAATGTATCTGATTTGCCTTCTAAGGTGCCTATTTATTAAGAAGATTGGTACAATGAATTACAACCTGCTAATTTTAATTTTCATTGGGGAGAAAAAAAGCCTATAAAGTAAAATTCAAAATGAAGAATCATATTTCTTTCTGTCAAAGCTATAATGATCATAAGTCTGTCGTTATAAAATTATCACACTAGATGAAGAAAAGATAATTGTATGATATATCACTGACTGGCTGATGACAGCCCTAATCACAAATAATAGGCCCATGCAATTTGCAAGGAGTTGTTTCATGTTTTCATCATCTCTGGCATTCCCTGGGGCAGGGGTGAGTGGGCAAGTGGGTGGGAGAGTATTTATTTTGCAAAGCAATAACTCCAGTTCATATGTTGATTACATTCCAATTTTAATTTATCTCTTAGCTTTCCATTTAAGGATGGGGATGCGGGAAAGTAGGTGGCTCCATGCCCTTGATTGGACACCTTTTCTTGAAGTTATTCTCCAAAGCTTCCCTGGCTATTGAGCATACAAAGGTCCTTTGTAGCCGAGATGCTGGAAAGCAGTGTGTCATGAGGACAAATACAAGAAAGTTCACCCTAGTCCAACAGGTCTCACCAACCACCACAGCCCGTGAAACAGGAAGAAGAGCAGTGCTCAACAAATACTAATTAAGTATCTACTATGTATCAGACACTGTTTGGGGCATTGGCTATAGCCTCATAAAAACTGGCAAGATTCCTGCCCCGCAGTGAGCTTTTATTTGGGGAGGGAATGGAGACAGTAAAAAAGAAAGTGCACAAATGAGAACCGTAGTTGCAGATGGCGGCGGTGGTGATTGCTGGGAAGGATGTAGTAAAGAGGGGATGTGACAGAGAGTAACTGGAGTCAGGTCACGGTTGACTTTACTTAAGCCCTCAGGTAATGCTGCTCTGAAGAAGGGGCATTTGAGTTGGTTCCTGAAGGCTAAACATGATAAGCCAAAGAATGGGGAAAGAGCACTCCAAACAAGGGGAACAACAAGGACACGGGTCCTGAGACCGGGTTAGCTGCAAGGTGTTTGAAGAACAGAAAGCAAAATGTGGCCATTATGGCATAACTAAGTAAGGAGGGAAGTGGCAGGGAGCAAAGCTGGGGACGTAGGCAGGGGCTGGATCCTGAAGGGCCTTTGCAGAGCACAGTGAAGGGTCCATATTTTGTTCTGAAATTGACCAGGCCAAATGCCTTCTGAAACCTTTGTTTCTCTTCGTGTTGTGTAAGTATGAACCCAAAGATAAAGAATGCAGCTGCCTAACCATTAACACTCCTGAGTCAGGATGATATGAGAAAAAAGATGAGCTCCCGTAGAGAAAAATGCTGGTAATAATAGCTTGCATGTTAGGGCACCTGTCTCCGAAGGAGAACAACATTATTGACGATGCCATATCTCACTAATTGCGGTAACCTCATGAGTTAGATGGGTGTACCTTTTTGTGGAACACACAGGGAAACTCAGACATTTTAAATTAAGTTGTTCTTTGGCCTCTTAAATAGCACAAAGGTCTAGATAAAATAGAGGATGTCAAACAAATGAGGAAAAGGAAAGAAGTAAAATGAGAAATAAAAATAGCTATCAGGAACGTGTAAGCTCCCAGAGAAAAGGGCAGCCAAGCAACGTTTATTTTCTGTAAAGTCAAGAAAATAATAGTCGAGGGGTGAAAAAGTGTGAGAGTCTCAGACAGTCAAACAGACCATCAGAAAGTATGGTTTCATCCCTGTTATTTAATTTGATATAGAATAGAAGTTATATACAGGGGCTTCTGGGTCGGGAAAATCCGGATTCTAATCTAAGCTCGTGGATGTTTATTTTTCTTTCTATTAAATGAGAATAGTAATAGAGCCCACCTCAAAGAGTTGTGGTGAAGATCCAATGAATAAATACATAGAAATTGAGAAATTGCGTTATTTAGCTAAGCTGGATGGAACTGGCCTTTGCATTCTTCCAAATAGATAATATTTATAAAGTGGTTAAATGGCCAAAGTTAAGAAGCCTTCTTAACATGTAATATTGATTATGCTATTTTTAATTCTTGCCTAGGTTTTGTTCCTGGAAACAAAGAGTGATGTGTGATCTAGTAATGTGGTGCAAGAAGAGAAAGAGGAGAATAACCTCCCGTTTTGCTAAATAGAGGATGGCTGACCCTAGGCAAATTTGTCTTTGGCAGTCTCCACACACCACTTTCCTCATCCAGTTTTTTAAGTCATTATCCTTCTTGAACTTTCTCAGCGCTATTTTGCCTTCTCCACTATTTCATAGATTAAATTTTCCTTTGATTCTTCTTTGGTTATTCAAAACTCACATTTGAAGACTCCATACTGCTCTTACTTACTTGTTAAGTGAAAGCAACCTAATTGAATTAATTCACTCTTCACTGAAAGTGATTAATAGCAAGGTCATACTTTTGAAGGTATTTATGGTTTAAAATGATATTTTTGTAATTCCAAAGTAATATCTGAATTGTAAGGTTTTATTTGGTATGACCTAACAGGGTGAGAAAAAACTCAGGCAGTTGGAGAGAGAACACTGTGAGGGCTGGAATCAGCACCTGGGACAGCTCTGAATAAGCTTTCCCTTTTACTCTGAAATAAGTGTATTAAGGATTTCCATAGTGATGTTCATGGCTGCAGAATTAGAGGCTCTGAAAAAGAAAAAAAAAAAGGTCAGAAGTCATTTCTGTGAATGAGTCATTTGTATCTCAAGGGTACATTGACTTAGGAATATTAGACCTAGCATAAGATTTTGGTCCCGGCCAGGTGCGGTGACTCACACCTGTAATCCCAGCACTTTGGGAGGCTGAGGCAGGCGGATCACTTGAAGTGAGGAATTCGAGACCAGCCTGGCCAATGTGGGAAACCTGTCTCTACTAAAAATACAAAAATTAGCTGGGCATGGTGGCAGGTGCCTGTAATCTCAGCTACTCTGGAGGCTGAGGCAGGAGAATCACTTAAACCCAAGAGGCAGAGGTTGCAGTGAGCTGAGATCACACCACTGCACTCCAGCCTGGGCGATAGAGCAAGACTCGGTGTCAAAAAAAAAAAAAAAGTTTTGGTCCTTTACTATATTTTTATTTTACTATTTATTTATTTATTTGTTTATTTATTTATTTATTTGAGGCAGAGTCTCGCTCTGTCGCCCAGGCTAGAGTGCAGTGGCCTGATCTCAGCTCACTGCAAGCTCCGCCTCCTGGGTTCACGCCATTCTCCTGCCTCAGCCTCCCGAGTAGCTGGGACTACAGGTGTGCCCGACCTCCTAGTCCCTTACTTTCGACTGCCAACAAACTGGGGTAATTAATGTCAGGTTTTTGTTTTTGTTTTTAGACGGAGTCTTGCTCAGTCACCCAGGCTGGAGTGCAGTGGCGCGATCTCGGCTCACTGCAACCTCTGCCTCCCAGGTTCAAGCAATTCTCCTGCCTCTCAGCCTCCAGAGCAGCTGGGACTACAGGCACATGTCACCATACCCAGCTAATTTTTGTATTTTTAGTAGAGACACGGTTTCCCCGTGTTGGCCAGGCTGGTCTCGAACTCCTGACCTCAAGCAATCTGCCTGCCTTGGCCTCCCAAAGTGCGGCGATTACAGGCATGAGCCACTGTGCCCAGCCAAAAATCATATATATTTACATCCTTTAAAAAAGGTAAGGCCGTTATCCTCAGCAAATTGACAGAAAACGAAATACCACATGTCCTCACTTACAAGTCGGAGCTAAGATGAGAACACATGGACACATAAAGGGGAACACCACACACTGGGGCCTGTTAGAGAGTGGAGGGCGGGAGGAGGGAGAGGATCAGGAAAAATAGCTAATGGGTACTAGGCTTAATACCTGGGTGATGAAATAATCTGTACAACAAACCCCCATGACACAAGTTTACCTGTAACAAACCTGCACATGTACCCCTAAACTTAAAAGTTTTAAAAAGGTAGACAAATATCAATTTTACTGTTGTATAGAAACAATATTTTTAAGTAACACAAGCATTCTCAGACCAGAAGATTATAGGAAGAATTTCTCATGAAGAATTATCTGAATCTAGGATATACGTGCGTATATCTTAAATATAAGTGTTATAAAGAATACAGTTCATGCAATATAAAGGATAAGATATCTGATTCACTTCAGCATCAATCTTGACTTGAAAGCAAAATTAGGACTAGCAGAAGAGGATATATTTTAAGTCTTATCAGGTTTGTTTTGTTTTGTTTTTTGTTTTTTTGCTACAGTAGTGTTGACTTGGCCACTCTAATGTTACTTTATCTGGTGGAAGTTTCTCCCAGTGAGTCACTTTCTGTAAACTTTCCTTTGGATGCTCAAAAGTCATACTGATAGTGCTAACATTTATAGACTACTGACTTTGGACCAGGCAGCATCTTAAGTGCTTTACATGCATGATCTTAATCTTCAGAAAGTCCTATGAGACAGGAATTATTGTCCTGACATTAGAAATGAGAATTGAAGTTCAAGGAGATTAACTAACTCACCTACATCATACAGGTAGAAAGTAAGAGTGCTAAGTTTGTACTCAGGTCCTTCTGACTCCAAAACCAGGGTGTTAAACCATCAGGCAGTTCTTCCTCTTGCTATATACTCTCTTACAGGGAAGGCCAGTCTTCCTTCTTCCTAAATGGAAAGAATGTCAAAAATACAGCTTTGAAACTCAGGTTTTGTAAATTTCGATTTATTTTCACTACAAGTCTCTTCAATCCAGGAAACCATAAAGTGTGCATCCACACACACACACAGGGAGCAAATGGCAGAGAGTCAAGACATAACTTTAAATTTGCTGCATGATAGTGAGTTTTTAAAGTTACTCTCCAAAAATACCTCTTTTCTTTTTATAAATGGTGCAGTCATCATTATGGAGATCATATTCATAACAAATGTATCACTTGACCATTTTTCCAAGTTGATGTTCATCTCCTTACTGGTTGCTTCTTTCAAAAGGAAGCAATAACAAAGGGAACTGGTGCTGACAATTTCTTGTTCTAAGGCCACCCTGGGAGAATTAATAGAATCCAGGTCTACCCAAGTCAGGAAAAAAGTGAATTGGTATTTTTTTACTTGCATTAAATAATACATGTATTACATGCATGGTTACTGTATCATTTTTCCTTTTTTTCTTTTCTCCCTTCTCTCTGTGAATTCTTAACCAACTATGATGTGTGATATTATCTCATTAACCTTTCCTGGCCATTTTAAAACTAAACTTTTTATACCTTCCTCTGAGTCATCCCACCCTGCGAATAGCTTCAGCTCTTCCTGTTCATATGTGTAATGGCTAGTCCATTAATTACGACCTAAATAAATTACTCTTTCTTATTTACTGTTATTACTTCTCAAAAGAGATCTTGGACCCTCTTGATTTTATATCCTCTAGACTATAATCAGGTATTTATGGTAAGATACTTCTTCCCCAGCTCTAAATATTTAAAAATTTCCCAGACAAAAAATATGTGGACATTTTCCCCTTACTCTCTGATTTACTCCATGGCCTGAATTCCAAATGTTTTCCTATATTAAGACTTTTTATTATTGATAGCATATTGCAGCTTTAAGGCTTTTGTACACGTCCACTCCTCCAGGAATGTAACTGCTAAATCACTTCCTCTCTGGTCTCAATGAGATAACACATTCCAAATACTATAGCATATTTTCTAATCTCATTTTAAAATGAAATTCAGGTATTACATTCCATAGGAGAATAAAGGACAGCTGTTTTCACAAATACGATATGAAAACACATCTGCCACACAATTGTACAATCCTTAGCACATGGCTGTTGGAAAAAGTTATGTAAAATGCTGACAAATGAAATCAACATCAAAAAGTAGAGGTATTTATTTTTTAAAAATCTACACATCACATGTCAATGAACCACATATAAAGCTTGAAACACAGGCTATTTTGAGAAACAATGGTGCACGGGTGTTAATTCCTTGTTTTACATATACATTATTTATTCAATCATATCTTTGGTGACCAATTGCTAAACGGAATACAAGCCAAGTGTAATTGTTTAGCTACCTTCCTAACAGGGCAACAATCCTACTTCTTAATAGAGTTGTTTCTGTTTATTTTCTCCTTGTTCAACTTCACACTTTGCACCTAACATTTAAAATCTCCATGTTGAGTGCCCAACCACAAAGAAAAGCAGAGGAATAGAAGATTTGAAACCAAAGTACTTATACTAACCCATCACACTATGTGTTGAAATGTGGATTTCTTTCCATATTCGCTGAGTGTAAATGTTATTTAAATGAACGTTTTTGTGTCTCTGGCATGGCAAGTAACTGATTTGAAAGCTCTTTTTCACTGACTTTACGATATCAGTGAAGATGCCATAGATTATGGTGCTTCAGAGCAGTAACTTTGGAGAGAGACAAAACATGAGTTTGTATCTTCTGGCCACTTCCTAGGCATGTGAAGAAGGTGCTGCACCTCCGTGAGCTTCAGCTCTGTCACCTATAAATTGGGAGTTTAAAGTATGATGGAATTCAATGAGATCAAATAAGAAAAGTGCTTGGCCACATGGTATGACTGCAATATAGTCTGCAAGTCAATTCTATTGTTGCTATTAGTGTGATGGCCACAGTGATAGAGCATTATCCATAATGTATTCTGTCTCATAATGCCTGCTGCTACTGATCATTACCGAAGTACCAAAGCTTTGGAGATAAAATGACTCTGGATCCTCATCTCTCACCTTATACAAAAAGCAACTGAAAATGGGTTAAGGACTTAAACCTAAGACCTGAAACTATAAACATTCTAGTAGATGACATTGGAAAACCCTTCTGGACATTAAGGATTTCATGACCAAGAGAACCCAAAAGCAAATGCAATAAAAGCAAAGATAAATAGCTGGGACCTAATTAAACTAAAGAGCTTTTGCATGGCAAAAGGAACAGTCAGCAGAGTGAACAGACAACCCACAGAGTGGAAGAAACTCTTCGTCATCTATACATCTGACAAAGGACTAATATCCAGACTCTACAACGAACTCAAACAAATCAATAAGAAAAAAATCAAACAGTCCCATCAAAAAAGTGGACTAAGGACATGAATAGACAGTTCTCAAAAGAGGATATGCAAATAGCCAAAAAACATAGGAAAAATGCTCAACATCACTAATGATCAGGGAAATGCATATCAAAACCACAATGTGATACCACCTTACACCTGCAAGAATGGCCATAATCAGAAAACAGTAGATGTTGGTGTAGATGCAGTTAACAGGGAACACTTCTACACTGCTGGTGGGAATGCAAACTAGTACAGCCACTATGGAAAACAGTGTGGATATTCCTTAAAGAACTAAAAGTAGAACTACCATTTGATCCAGCAATCTCACTACTGAGTATCTACCCAGAGGAAAAGAAGTCATTGTTTAAAAAAGATACTTGCACATGCATGTTTATAGTGGCACAATTCACAATAGCAAAATCGTGGAACCAACACAAATGCCCATCAATCAGTAAGTGGCTAAAGAAACTATGGCATATATATATATATATATATGATGGAATACTATGTAGCCATAAAAAGGATGAATAAACAGCATTTGCAGTGACCTGCATGAGATTGGAGACTATTATTCTAAGTGAAGTAACTCAGGAATGGAAAACCAAATATCGTATGTTCTCATTGATATGTGGGAGCTAAGCTATGAGGACGCAAAGGCATAAAAATGATACAATGAGGCCGGATGCAGTGGCTCACACCTGTAATCCCGGCACTTTGGGAGGCCAAGGCGGGCAGATCATGAGGTCAGGAGATCGAGACCATCCTGGCTAACACGATGAAACCCCGTCTCTACTAAAAATACAAAAAATTAGCCGGGCATGGTGGCGGGCGCCTTTAGTCCCAGCTACTCGGGAGGCTGAGGCAGGAGAATGGCGTGAACCCAGGAGGCAGAGCTTGCAGTGAGCCAAGATCGTGGCACTGCACTCCAGCCTCGACGACAGAGTGAGACTCCATCTCAAAATAAATAAATAAATAAATAAAGAATGATACGATGGACTTTGGGGACTTAGGGGGAAGAGTGGGAAGTGGGGCAAGGGATAAAAGACTACAAATATAGTGCAGTGTATACTGCTTGGGTGATGGGTGCACCAAAATCTCACAAATCACCACTAAAGAACTTACTCATGGCTGGACATGGTGGCTCATGCCTGTAATTCCAGCACTTTGGGAGGCTGAGGCGGGTGGATCATGAAGTCAAGAGATCGAGACTATCCTGGCCAACATGGTGAAACCCCGTCTCTACTAAAAATACAAAAATTAGCTGGGCGTGGTGGTGCATGCCTGTAGTCCCAGCTACTCAGGAGGCTGAGGCAGGAGAATCACTTGAACCTGGGAGGTGGAGCTTGCAGTGGGCCGTGATCACACCACTGCACTCCAGCCTGGCAACAGAGTGAGACTCTGTCTCCAAAAAAAAAAAAAAAAAAAGAACTTACTCATGTAACCAAATACCACCTGTATCCCAATAACTGATGGAAAAAAATTAATAAATAAATAAAAATATATGTGGAAATATTGCTGGTAAAGGCTTAATCATGAGTGTACAAACTTTGACATAATACCCATTTACACACATAGCTCTTGACTTAGAAAAGTATCATGTTGTTAACTGTTAGGATCTGGATAGATATTCATACCCAAAAAGAACAATGTGAGGCATGTAATCTTTCCCTAAACATGTGCATAAGTATCATGTCCTTTGATTCTTATCTACAGCTCGCTCTGGTGTGCGTTTGCGATTAGAAACCTTTCCTTAGTTGGAATGTTTGGGATATGCTTTGGCACTGAATCACAGCATTCGCAATGGACAGAAGAAACATACTGACTACATACTTGAAACAAAGAACATTCATTCTCGTTACATTTATGAGAAAATTAAGACCTGCCCATGGTATGTAGACCTGCCCATGGTCAACACAGCTAATAAGTGGCAGAGATGGTTTTCAAACTCAGATCTACCCAAATACAGTCTTTCCATTTGCTGTATAGGTAGGGTTTATCATCTGGAATCTATTTCAATTAATGACTAATAAATGTTTCTGATTATTTTCTCAAATACCAGATTAATGAGATACACTTCAAATGCCTAAAACTTGTAGAAGTGAATGAATTCATAAACTAAGAAGGAAAAAACATGAATACAGTTTTTTAAAGCTCAGGAAGGATAGTTAAAAATCATTGCCCATATTTCTCATTTTCTTTCTCATTTCTCAATACTATTTCTCTAATCAGAAACCATGATTGGTTTTGCCTAGATGATACCTGATCTCTACTATCTATCAGCTCTTAATTTTTCATGCAACTCTGGAAATTGAATGGGATATCTGTGCAAAAATGTAGATGACTTACTCTAAGAACCTATATGCAGAAGTGACAATTCAGACTGATTCAGTGTTACTTTTAGGGATAATGGTTTAAAATATTAACTCCATAACACAGTTTTTAAAATCCTGGTTTAATTCCTTTTGAAGGAATCTCAGACCATTTCCATAAAGACAAGAAAAATACCATGTTCTACCCTCACCTGGTGTCCATTGAATACAAAGAAGTTTATTACATCAGAAATGTAATTCAAATCATAGCACTGATTTGTTTTGTGCTGAGTATGTGTGTGTCCTTCTTGTTCACGTTTCACAGCCCAAACCTGGCAGTCTTTGGTTTGCTATGATTAGGTGTTATGTGTCAGACCTGCCTGCTTGAGCCCCAACAGGACGGAAGCTGTGTTCTCGCAATGCTTGCCTTCTAAGTTGGCAATCAGATGGTACTTAATGGAATTTTTATGAATATATAAGTGATGAAGACAATAATGAACAAACTTAAAATGTCCCTAATTCCAGAAGAATCTGGTAACTAAGACATGTCTATGTGTAACTTTTTAAATATCCTTAGCACTCCTTGAAACTAAGCCTGAGTGTAGAAACATTCCAATTTGTAACTGCAGCCTTCCCAATTGTTTTTAGGAGTACATGAGATAATCATCATAAAATCCTTACCAAAATGGCCAGCATGGAGGAAATCATCCACAAATGTTACTCTGCTCTAGTGTGCACAGCCAGATGGTTTGCAACCCTGCACAACATACTTGAATCGGAAGTCCCCAAATCCAATAAAATGTTATTAAATCAAATGTAATAGACAACAAAAAATGAAATGGCACTTAACACACTCCTTATTGAGAGGATTTACATTTGGGAGGGTGGAAGAAAAAAACGTTTCTTGAACAATAATATGTCTCACTTTATTAGACATATTTCTTAACTCATTTGTATTTGTAACTGCCTATTTACTTATACTGTGATCTTTGGGTTTATAAATGTCTTATCTCTCTAACCAGACTTGACCTTTTTGAGGTAATAAAACATTCTTCTAAAGAGAACCATGAACAGTACCTTCTAAATATTTTAAACTACACTACAAGAACTTTAAAGCAATTGTGTGTCTGTATATATGTCTATTTATACATTTTATATAGAGGTGTGTTTGTATATAAAGAGAGACAGTCACACTCTGGGTATATATGGAGAGACAAGTATAATTATATATAATAGAATGGTTTGTGAAGTGAACAGAATTCTATCAGAAAACAGGAGTTTGCATTCTGATAATGATATTTAAATACAGAGAGGTCTTGGGCAGGTCACTTAACATCTTTAAACCTCAGTTTCTTCACCCAGACCTGCACTATCCAATGCGATGTCCTGGCATGATGGAAGTCTTCTATGTCTGTGCTGGTCAATGTGATCATCACTAAGTGCATGTGGCTACTGAGCACTTGAAATGTGACTAGTGTCTGAGGAACTGAATTATAAATTGTATTTAATTTTAATTATTTTAAATCTAAATAGGCATGTGTGGTAAGTAGATATTTTAGTGGACAGTATAACCATAAAATCAAGGAGGATGGGACAATATCATATGAAAAGAAGCTCTTCTGAATTCCCCTGGTGTGGGTGCTACCAACGCAGTTGTGGGCAGAATGATTCTCTTTTGAAATAGTGGTACTCTCCCTTGATATCTTAGGACTTTAAAGTTTAAATGCTTTTTCCCATATTTCTCCCAACAGATCTTGACAACTTTAAAACAAGAACAAGAAGCACTGTGTCTGTCCGTCGAGGTCAAGGAATGGTGCTACTGTGTGGCCCGCCACCCCATTCTGGAGGTACATATAAATGAACTGACATATGCATGCTTCACTCCCTGTTATTTTTCTTCCTCAATGTTCTCCCTCCTGACACCAGCTGAGTGCACAGTGTCATTTATAGAGATTCCCAAAGCCCCTCCATGTGGAGGAAAAACCATTGTGAATGCCTCCCATCATTAGGATAGGAAAATACCAGATTGTGCAAATTTTCCACCCCATTGCAGTCTACCTGGCACAAGAAGAAAGACACCTGAGTCGATCAAAATCAGAATGCTGTTGCTTGGTAAAGCAGTGTAATTAAAACGACTCATACTTCTTACAACTTGATTGGGTTAGAAAAGATGGCCCTGCTTCATTTCATCTCCTGGTTGGTCTGGGAACTGTCTGTGAACTGTGTCTACTCGCAATACTTCTGACACCAAATGTATGGGTTTTTTCCACACTAACAACCAAGTCTCCAATCTTCTGGACACCAACTGGCTGTCCAACGATTCAATTCCATTTTGACAGTAACTACCCCACTAACTACTCTGGGATGGTTAGTGTCAGAACTCATAGGATAAAGGCTCAGTCCCACAAGGCTGCCTCCACTTCAGATGCCACTTTCAAGTCCTTGACCTCCCACACTTCTGACTAACTGGCTGTAAAGTGGGACTCCCATAACTCCCTCCTTGGCTTCCATAATTTACTAGAATGGCTCCCAGAACTCAGGGAAAACAGTTTACTTACATACCAGTTTATTATAAAAGATATTATAAAGGATGCGTATGAACAGCCAGATAAACATATAGAGAGAGTGAGGTCTGAAGGGTTATGAATGCAGGAATTTCTAGACTTGTGGATCCTCCCCACATGTGGATGCATTCATTAACCCTGAAGCTCTCCAAACGCTGTCATTTAGGGTTTTTATGCAGGTTCCGTTGTGTAGGCATGATTGATCGAATCTATGGGCATTGTAATTGATGGCCATTTTCCAGCCCTTCTCCCATCCCCAGGAGTGGGGAATGGGGAGGCTGAAAGTTCCAACCCTTTAATTATTTGGTTGGTTCCTCTGACAACCAATCAAGGGGCCTCACCAAGAGTCACCTAATTAGCATAAACTCAAGTATGGTTGAAAAGGGCCTATTTATGAATAACAAAAGACATTCTTCTCAGCAATATCACTCGGGAAATTACAAGGGTTTTGGGATGCAGACCAAATATATATATTTCTTATTAATCACAGTATCACAGGATCAGACCAAGAACAAAAGTTCCTTGACCATAGAATCTAAGATCACTTTGTGGAGACTCATAGCAACTAGATCAGTTAGGAATGCACTTGACTGCAAGTAACTGAAAACCCAGCTCATAATGTTCTTTTGTATTCTTTTTCTCACATGCAGCATTTTCTCTTTCTTTTTTTTTTTTTTTTTTTTTTTGAGACAGAGTCTCGCTTTGTCACCCAATCTGGAGTGTGGTGGTGCAATCTTGGCTCACTGCAACCTCTGCCTCCCAGGTTCAATCGATTCTCATGCCTCAGCCTTCCGAGTAGCTGGGATTACAGGCACCCACCACCATGCCAATTTTTATATTTGTAGTAGAGATAGGATTTCACCATGTTGACCAGACTGGTCTCAAACTCCTGACCTCAAGTGATCCACCCACCTTGGCCTCCCAAAGTGCTGGGATTACAGGCATGAGTCACTGCACCTGGCTGGCATGCAAGATTTTCAAAGGTATACAATCTAAAGCTAGCACAGCTTCTAGAGGGTGTCTTCCAGGACTCATGCCCTTCTCTGATTCTTCTCTGAAGTGCTTAGCATGTGATATGGATGAGGCATGAAGTCTGCATTCCAAACCAGATCAAATGGGAAGAAGCAAAGACAAAAGGCAATAATTTGTTTTTGCTTGTTTTTGTCCATTTCAATTTACTTTTATTATCGAAGTTTTCTTTGCCTGAGGACTTTGCCTCCATTTCACTGATCACCTCAGTGGCAAAGGAGACTGAAAAATCAAATATTTTATGCAGATATATTATGCCCTGGAAAATATCATAATTTTACTAATAAGGGAGAATATGGAGAGATGTGTAGGCAACTTGCAGTGTCGGCTAAAAGGAACTACGATGACTAAAAGGCAAATATAACTGCACATAAGGGATTCAGTAGTGTGGAGGTTTAATAAGTAGTAATATTTATTAGGATTCCACTAAGGTCTGTAATGACAAGACTGATAAACTCTACTCTTGGAAATCCAGGCTGAAGTTTAGTTCAATATCTGCTATTCTTGTTATTGCCTTAATTTTCAGTTTGGCTTTCCACATGTTTAAAAGAACAAACTTTTAGATTTGGAATTTGAAAAACACTGTTTTATTTTTGTCCTCTGTTCAAAAGTTGTAATGTTTTCTTTCTCATCTAATTCTGAGCTAACATTTCCAGCAGAAAATAACAATTAGTAAAGGTGCTAAAAGGCATCTACTTCAAGCATCCTGAATAGGAAGTAGAAGTGGGAGAGGTAGGTTCCCCTCTATGTCTGGATCAGGGACAAGGAATCGTTAGGATTTCTGGTTTTTGAAGACTGACAGAAAATCTAGGTTTGATTTCAGAGGTCTGTGTTTGGAAAATGGGATTATTCTTCAGGATTTCATTTTCCTTTCAAGTTAGTATCAGAAGCACTGAATTTGGAGTCTGGGATATGAGTTTTGATCCTTGTTCTGTTTCAAATCATTATTTGATACTGGGAAAATATCTTCAAATTCTTTATGCCTCACTCTGCCTGTCTATAAAATGAAGAGATTAAAAGAAGTCTCTCAAATCCCTATTGATTCTATCAACACATAATTATAACTCGATAAGGGCTAAACATCTTGTTTAGCAAGTGTGTTTGCATTATTGAAGGCCTGTCCTTTATATGAGAAAACCACTTCACTGTGGACATATATTTAGATTCAGGTGAAGTTCACTTAGACTAACACTTCTCTTTTTAATATGGAATCTGATCAAAATAAAAATGGAAGATTTTACTAATTTCTTCTGCAGGCTACCTTCATTGCATTAAGTTTTCATCACATGGCAGCAACCCTAAAAATTAATCTTGTAGGTATATTAAGAAAAACACCACCACTGTCCGATATAATGATCTCTTTAGGAAAGGCAAAACACATGGAGTGATGCCGTGCTGCTACGCAATGAAGTACCTGACTACTTTCCCTTTCCCACAGAGAAATAGATTAAAAATTTCCGTAGACATCTACTGAAATGCAGTTGTCTCTGCTGGCAGCAGTCAGCAGCTCTGAAATCCAGTTCCTTGAGCTGTGCTGACATTCCTGACAATCTTGATGGTGAAAGACAAGGAAATAAATATTCTTATTATAAGCTCTTTTAGAAATGGCGTGCACATTAACGCTGTGGGCAAAGCAGGCACGGCTAAGAAATTTTTGAGAAAAGAACAAAGAAGATATTCAAGGTTATAAGAGAGCATCTCAGGCATCCATCAGTTTTGGACAAGGGAAACAATGATTATCTGATGAAATCCTTCCAATTTCTCAAAAGCCTCCAATGCAACTGAACGGCAGTGATTCTCTCACTGTTTTTCCGGGCTATGTGTCACCCTAAAGCTAGAAGAATCACTGTGAGCCGCTGGACATACTGAGCATTTTGGACCCAGCATATGGTCTCCTGGTTTCCATTGTAACAGATCATGCGGAGGAAAGGAAATGAGTCAGCCTTTTATTATATCAGTGGGGTACTGGGTAATGGCATGAAATCCATTGTAAGGGATGCTGCATGTCCTATTTCGAAAGCTGTGCGGTGTCAGACCTTCTTAGGGTAGCAGAGAAATGAGCAGCAATTAATCTGTTTTGAAAAGCATTTCAGTCAGCAGGTATTTCCAGCACTCTACCAATCACTATGTGTGGCCTCTTTGTCATCTCTTGGTTTATATGTATGAATTCAGATGTGATGGTTTTGCATAGATTTTTACCATTAAATATAAGAAAACACCAAAAAATAGAAATCACTTTGATGGACTCTGGCTATCCTTGGTGCTCCTTCCTATTAGAAACAGAAATTATTGAGGTCCAGAATGTCCACTTTGCTTTCTGCCAACTCTAGGGTCACTGGGCACCAGGAATTCATGACCTTTAACCAAGCTCTCGTTAAACAGGAATAGAACAGAGGAACTTTGAGATTCTTCCTTCCAATATATGAAAATTTCTAGTTTATTCCTCAATACAATCCTCACAAACTGTTCATCAAAAGAGGTTTTTGTTCATGCCTTCATTTTATGTCACCAAGATGCTTGCTACTCAAAGGGTGGTCCAAGCACCAGCAGCATTGGCCTCACCTGGAAATTTGATAAAAAGGCAAAATCTCAGACCCCACTACAGCCTACTGAATTGGAACTTGCATTTTAATAAGATCTCCGAGTGATCGTATGCACTTTGAAGTGTGAGATGCCCTGAGTCATAGCTGTGGTTCCCACGCACACCCCACCTCTGGGCAGTGAGGGTTGACAGCTTGAGAATCTGGAGGGAAAATTGTTAAAACCATAGGTGTCCAACCTGTTCACAAGCATATTCCGATTCCATAAATCTGGCGTAGGGTCCCCAAGGCTGTTAAAAAAAAAAAAAAAAAAAACAGGCCAGGCGCGGTGACTCACACCTGTAATCCCAGCACTTTGGGAGGAGGCCGAGGCAGGTGGATCACTTGAGGTCAGGAGTTAGAGATCAGCCTGGCCAACATAGAGAAACCCCGTCTCTGCTAAAAATACAAAAATTAGTCTGCTGGTGTGCGCCTATAATCCCAGCAACTTGGGAGGCTAAGACAGGAGAATTGCTTGAACTCAGGAGGTGGAGGTTGCGGTGAGTGGAGATCGCGCCACTGCACTCCAGCCTGGGCGACAGAGCGAGACTCTGGCTCAAAAAAAACAAAAACAAAAACAAAACTCTAGCTGACTCGCTCACTCTGAGGCAGCACCAGATTTAAGGTCCATTCACACGGATCATCTACAGAACTGGCCCAGGTCCAGCCCTGCTGAGATGGAGTGCTTCGATTTCCACATCACTCAAGCCGAAGGGCTGAGCATTCCTTATGTGAAATTTTTATTTAAAATAATTCATCTATTTACTTATTTTTTGAAATGGAGTCTCACTCTGTCAACCAAGCTGGAGTGCAATGGCACAATCTCGGCTCACTGCAACCTCCGCCTCCTGGGTTCAAGCTGATCCTCCCACCTCAGCCTCCCAAGTAGCTGGGATTACAGGAGTGCACCACCACACCTGGCTAATTTTTGTATTTTTAGTAGAGATGAGGTTTCACCATGTTGGCCAGGCTGATCTCAAACTCCCGACCTCAAGTGATCTGCCTACCTTGGCCTCCCAAAGTGCTGGGATTACAGGCGTGAGCCACTGCACCGGCCAGTTGAAAATAATTCAAAATAAAATGTAGTTACCTTAGGCTTTACCTTTGACTTTATATGTTTTTGTTCATAAAGGAAATGAAAAACTAAGAAAAGGGTGGCTTTTCCTAGGTACTCATACTCAGAAGTAGCCTTCTGGTCAGGTGCAGTGCCTCTGGCCTATAATTCTAGCATTTTGTGAGGCCAAGGTAGGAGGATCACTTGAGCCTAGGAGTTGGAGATCAACCTGGCAACACAGTGAGACCATCTCTAAAAAATAATTTATTTTATTTTATTTTATTTGGTACAGAGTCTCGCTCTGTCGCCCAGGCTAGAGTGCAGTGGCGTGATCTCAGCTCACTGCAACCTCCGCCTCCCAGTTCATTCTCCCACCTCAGCCTACCGAGTATCTGGGACTACAGGCACATGCCACCATGCCCAGCTAATTTTTGTACTTTTAGTAGAGACAGGGTTTTGCCATGTTGACCAGGCTGGTCTCAAACTCCTGACTTCAGGATCCACCCGCTTCAGCCTCCCAAAGTGCTGGGATTACAGGTGTGAGCCATCGCACCCAGCCTAAAAAAAATTTTAAAAATTAGCCAAATGTGGTGGTGTGTGCCTCTAGTCCCAGCTATTTGAGAGGATGAGGTGGGAGGATTCCTTGAGCCTAGCAGTTCGAGGCTGCAGTGAGCTATGATCACACCACAGCTCTCCAGACTGGGCAACAGAGTGAGATCCTGTCTTAAAAGCAAACAAACAGACAAAACCCAGAAGTAGCATTTTCTATTCAGCCAGCTTTCCTACATTGTTATTGGTGAATGTATGGCTTCCCAGAGTATATTTAAAAAAGAAAACCACCTGATTCTGATTCTGAGATTATTTTCATTATTATGGGTTTTGGAGAAACTAGCTAAAATTTTCATCTTTAGATTTTTCTTTTACACAGAACACATCCCCACTAGAGTTGGATCCTATCCACAGGGCATCAGACCCAGGGACCTTCGAACAAGAACATCTGTAGAGTCCTTTATAGTGTTTATAATGCTTTAATTTACATTATATTATCTTTGAATCCTCACAATAATCCCATAAGAAGTAAGGACATGTGTTTCATAGATAAGGAAATAGAAGCAAAGAGATTATGGAGGGCACACTCTAATCAATGGCAGGAATAAGAGTTACTGTTGCCTAGAATGCGCCCTTTTATTTGTATATAGTAGAAAAACTGGAAACATGTACTGTACTTTCTGTGTCAGTGGTTCTTTGGCCCTCACCCCAGGTCAATTAAATCTGAGTTTCTTGATGGCAGGGGATCCTCTGGCATCATCCAGGTAATTTTAATATGCAGCCAGGGTGGAAAATTTGAGTCCCTGCATTACAAAATCAAGTAGGACTTATCCCAGCAAAATGTCTCTATATGCAAACCTCTCCAGGGTTCCTTCCATAAATGTAATTTTACGTGGACATACCCATACAGATTATAACCACAGCCCTTAAAAGAAGCAAGCATGCCTTTCCACGGCATGGTTATTTCAGCTGGACCATGCTGTATTTACTGTAGGACAGAGATAAAAGCGTGAAAGTAGGACATCTGTGTTCTAGTCCTAGCTCTCCCATCAACTTGCTATGTGGTCTTGGGCCAATTATGTAACTTCTCTGAGCCCTATTTCTTCATTTGACTTCTGTTTCTGTCTTCCCACACCTACTCAGCTTTCGGTATTAAGATATCACCTTCAGAGTTAGACTCACCCAGTTTCTTACTTAGTCCAAACTATGCTGACAGGTCATTGAGCCAGGACGAATCTTAGTGTGCTAAAATTGAGCATCCTCTATGCCCAGAATAATCTTCAAGATGTCCACATTCAAGTCAAGTTGCCAACTCTGCCTAACTCCACATTCAATGCCTTATTCTCATCTTCTTCCCCAAACTGGTTCCTGGGTTTACCAGTTTTATATAATTTTACATTTTCAGCTGCCTCCTTAGTCCAGACACTTAGCTTAGCTGTTGTCCTCATTTCTTACCCAAAGGTGCATGAAATCCCATTTTAACCCTACTCTAAACCTCCAACCATAACATGGTATTCTTTGCATTCTAAGTATTGCTTAAGTCTAGGAAGTCTAGTTACTGGGCCCCACGCATCATATCAGACCTCCTTGGCTATTGACATTTGCCTGGCTGGGTCCTAGGTTTGTCAACTGTGCTTTGGACGACTGGTCACTTTCCTCAGGAAGCAGTCCCTGTACTTCCAGCTTACTCCCTCTACTTTCTCTCATTACCTTTTTCAGGCTCCCTCTCCTTACCCACATCTGGGTTCCTAGCATCACTTTCAAATCCTCACACACCACTATAATGCCAACCAAATGGAATTCATCTTTGTCCTGTAAACTTTTCAAATCTGTTATGAGGATGAAAAGACATAACAAATGTGGCAGCAATTTGCACAGTTAAAACTTCCAGACAGTCCTGATTTTATTAATTAGGCTGGGTTTGATGGTTTTCATTTGCTTAAGCTTGAAGTCAAAGTTAAATCAGAGAATTTCTCATCTTTGGAGATATGTGATTCTTGATTTACATTCATGTAACAACTTTTATGTAGGCAGATACTTTTCGGATATATCTCCCAAGAGATTTATATGGAATTTACATCTATTATTAACATAAATTGGTTATGCTCTGGCATTGTGGCTTTATTAGCCATTCTTCTAACATTTGAAAATTGCTATTAAAGACTTTACAGTTAAGGTAAACTCTACCAATAGTCTTCTCATAAGCCAAACCCTGTGTGATTCTTTATATTTGCATTTTCTATTTAGCGTGTACAGTATGTGCCCGGACTTCATTTCCTTAGAAAAACAAGGCACTAGGTAGACTTAGGAGGATGCAGGACTTTAAAAATACTGCTGAAATAATGCTGAGAATATTTTTAATAGACTGAAGAATGTTGTCTTAAACATATTTTTATATGGCAGCTTAAAAAAAGCAAAATGTGAGATTTTTAAATGGTTACAAATTTAACAATCACTTAATTGTCATAAAAAGCTATAAGAATAGTGCTGTAAGTATTGATCACCTTTTCTGGTCATATTGGGAACATGATTGAAGGTACATATGGGAACAAGGAAAGGCCCAGCATTTCACTTGAGTCATCTCATTCTCTCTCTCTCTCTCTCTGTGTGTGTTTGTGTGTGTGTGTGTGTGTGTGCGCGTGTGTGTATAATGAGAGAAGTGGCCAAATATAGTCCTAGTTTTAAAAACACACGTAAAAAATGATAGCTAATGGTCTTAGGTCCTGAGTCTTTGTTTCTTGGCCACCACTGAGATAGCTGCATTTTGATACCAATTTCATGTCACCTGAGAAGCGACTTCCCTGAGAGATGCCTCATCACCTGCAAGTAAATTAAAAGCCACAGGTGTCCAGTAGGTTAACACTGACCGTCTTGGAAATCAGTGATTCAGAAAAGGTCCTGTAATAAGGCAAAATGTAGGATCTCGTCATCTGGTCTTGGAACTTACAAAATGATGTTTAAAATGTTGGTTGGGAGTGGCATTGAAATACTGCTACTATGCCATTTTTCAAGAATGTTGAGGTCAGCCAAACTTGGTTTAAACCACGTTTTATAACATAATTTCTATGAAACATGCATTCTGATTTCCATTTCCCAACAGAGGAACTTTATATATTCACTTAAGTAGATATCTATCTCAATTCAGAGGGGAAAGCTTGACATTTAGTTAGTGATAGGTTAATCAACATCATAGACTACTAGATATCTTTTTTTTTTTAATCAGGAATTAAATATTCTTCTGTTTGTTTTTCTTGTGACAGGGTCTCACTCTGTCACCTAGTCTGGAGTGCAGTGGCACGATCTTGGGTCATTGCAGCCTGAAACCGGGCTCAAGCAATCCTCCCACCTCAGCCTCTTGAGTAGCTAGTACTGCAGGCATGAGCCACCACACCAGGCTAATTATTTTATTTTTTGTTAGAGATGGGGTCTTGTTTGGTTACCCAAGTTGGTCTCAAACTCCTGGCCTCAAGCGATCTTCCTACCTCAGCCGCCCAAAGTGCTGGGAGTACAGGCATGAGCCACCGCGCCCATCCAGGAATTAAATATTCTTAAGGCGATCTTGTCTGTTGCCTCTTGACTGTGTTCCTTTGAAAGATATGAACTTGGACTCTTTTATTTGAAATGTAATCAGCCAGTTCCTCCCTTTTTTCTCTTCCCCCTTTGCCAGTCAGAGGGGTTACAGCGCATTAGTTGATTTAATCAGCATAGAATAATGTAAAACAGTTTATAAGGTGATGCCTTTCTGCATTCATTAAGCCTCCTGTTTCACCCATTGAACAGAAAAAGAGAGCCACATTGATCAGGGACTACTTGTGATAAACTGTCTGACCCACATGGCCTGGGTGGATGTTTCGTGTTTAGGAGGATGGGCCACTGGGACGGAGTGCTTGCCCTCACTACACCAAAGGCAGGCTCCACTTCTCTCATCCATGAGATCATTTAGCTCAAAGAAAGAATCAGCAAAAGAAGCAAAAGGGAGGAATTGGGGCCTGGCATGTCTACAGGAGTGACTTGCTTCTCCTCTACCAGATATGACAAGAAGAAGTGAGGTGGAAATTTCTGATGTCAGTTATCTCTGAAATTGGTGAAGTATATTCTGTGATGCTACTGACATACTTTTTGCCTTTGAATTTTCCTGTCAACTCTTTTTAAAACAACTTGAATGTTTCATGACTATACTTTTGAATGCCTAGATGTCAACAACTATACACTTATGAGTAGAAAAAAATAAGTTTATATAAGTAACAAACGTTTCCTGGTCATAGAAAAATTATAGTCTTTATATAGCTGAGCTTCCAGTTTCTTAAAGTAACCTTGTAGAGAATTGGTGGTCTGGTTTTTTAAGAAGAGTTCCCCAGGAGTAGTAGCTACATACTTTCTACTTTAATTCTTTTTTTAGTTCTAGTAAGAGAGATGCTTAAGCTGTTTTTACAGCTATAGCAAGTTCCTGGCCATAGCACTTAGAAATAGACTCAGCTACTTAATAAATACCAGTTAATTAAATATCTTATTGTTCAGAAAAAAAATAATAATTTGGCTAAAAAATAGCAGAAATAAATTTCAGGAAATTCTTTTTCTGTCTCCTTTTTTCCTCACTTGCTTTTGTGCAAATGTTTCTATGTGCTTTATTGGGCAGAAACCAAGAACTTAATGATGCCCCTAATTACCCAGCTTCTCTCCTGACAGTTAGTTTGTGTGTACTTTAATGATAGGCACTATGTAACTGTATTTGTGGATACACAGATTTCAATTCAGTTGAGTACATCTCTGTTTTCTTTTTAAACATCCAAAAAAATAAAAAAGATTATCTCCAGGTTTGATCCTTAGAACTGGAGGCCACTGATGTCAGAGTAAGGGCCAAACACATTAGTACCAAAAGGAAATAATGTTTGGAAAATGAGAATGGATCCATAAGGCTAAATGATCTACAAACTGTGATCATTTGACAAAGCTGGACCACATGCAGAGCTTTTTCTTTTGGAGTTGTCCTGTCCCAGAAAGCAGTGAAGGATGACATTGTGTTAGAACATAGGTTGGGACATGAAGTGTCTGGAGATGTGAAAAACACATTACACATCCAGGAGAGTGCTACCAGGGATGTACTAGCCAGAAGAGAACAAATGATCAACACTGAGCTTTCAACAACATGAATCTGGCAGAGCGTTTCATGAATAATCCAGTGGACAATCACTACAGGATAGATGGGCACCATTCTTGTTTTAATGCCTGCTGGAAATATACCCTGTGAATCTCATTTTTTCAGCTGAAAAAGGAATGAGTGGTGCTTTGGCTACATTTTTAGCAATGAATAGGTATTCTCTCAGGTCAGTGCATTAAGCAGGATGTTACGTGGAATTAAGCAGGATAATGATGCAGTACATAGAATAAGGAAATGCTGACTGAGTCCTGGAAATTTGGAAATAGACTCTGGTTAGGAGCTCAGAAATCGAAGGCTCAGAAATGGATATTTACCACTCTCAGGGATTTTGAACCTATGAGTCTTAGGCACAAATAAGAAGTTGTTTATTTTTCTGATATATTTTTTAACATGTTCAGTTTGGTTTTCAGACATTAGGAACAAAATAACTGGAAAAAGCCAAATTGAAGACCAGAGAAAACTATACATTTAGGCAAGTGAAGTTCAGTTTCACACACAAAGGAATAAATCATGGCATTTTGTCTGAGGGTAGAATTAGAGCTTTTGATTCTATGTAATATCAAAATACTGATTTAAGAGGAAATGATTTACTGGAGTATCTGTATATTAATAAATGACAAACAATATGGATAAAAAACTTTTCAAATCAATCAAACTGATTGCAATTCTCCATATCCACTAATGATTTTGACATTTGCAGATATATAGAATAAGTACAAAGTTCCAAATGAAGCATAATAGTTTTACAGAGAGACCAACTCTGTCTGCATTATGAACTCAAAGAAATGTTTAATGTTTAATTCAGAGACTGAGAGAATGTTCGTGATATCTGAAGTAGGTGGTGCTGCTAACAAAACAATGGGCAGCCACTTTGTACCGAGCCAAGAGAGCTCTTCCCATCTCCAGCCGAAACACACCCTCTTTTTCTCCCATCATCTGGTGCAGGTTAACACATTATCACAATCTTCACTGTCAAAATTAACCCCTGGAAAGGAGTTGTGTCATAAAAACACTCCATAGGACTTCACAAATCCATATGGCAGGCACAGCTGGGAAGACAGTTGCAGTTGATAACGTAGCATTTCAGAAATATCCAAAGAATCTCTACTTTGTGAAGTAGTGTGGAATTTACACATCCTCTCGTTCCCTCACATCAGCACATACACTAGGGAACACCTGGGAAATGCCAAGATGCTTCAGTTTTAGGTGTTTGAAGCCCAGTTCTTATCATTTCACGCAAACCAGAGTATGCTTTTTGAAAAGATGAAAGGACTTTTAAAAACAAAAAGTGGCTGATTTAAGGATTATGTTTCTTCCTTCTCCACTTACTGCAAACTGAGGTAGCTATGACAGCTCTCTAACATTAGTACCCAAATATGAGAAAGACATTCATGTACCTTCTTCTCTTGCTACCCTGAGAATTTGTTCACTGTCTCTGCAAGCTAGCACTCCTTCTAAATGTACAACTCCAGTTTACTTCAGTGGACACAGTTGTGATGAATGAAATTTATGATTGGGTTCTAATGGATTATGTAAATTAGGATTTCAAGGTTAAAGGAATAGATTTCTTTTTAAAAGTAAAAATAGGAGATTTTGGCAGAACCTTTCAGATACCAGGCCTTGTCATAGACAGGGCAGATATAGGAGTGAGCCAAAACAAAATGTTTTCTCCTGCCATGTAGGCTACAGGTCTGCTGGGGAGGAGCGGGGTAATGAAATCATCATACTGAGATGTGTGCTCTTGGTTGTGAGGTGGGGGTGAGGGAAAGGAAAGCAGGGTTCAGTGACCATGTAAAATAGAAGGACATCATGTGGATTGGGGAGTCAGAGAAGGCTTCCTTGAAGAAGTAGTTCTGTGGCTTAGATCTGAAGGACAAGAGAGTAGAAGGAAAGGAGGAGTATTATAGACAGAACAGCCGTATGTAAGTCTGGAGTGGAGAGGTTGTCAAAAGAAGCCAACATGGCACATGAGTATGGACATGGGGAAGGGTGTTTCAGTTTACTGTGAAAGTGCTGACTGAAGCAATAGAAAGCTCCATTTTTGTTCCTCAAAATCTTATGAAATCAATGATAGCCAGACACCAGTAAGTTGGAAACAGAAAATGTTATCAAATCGTCTCAAATTTAAGTTTTAAAAATTGACATTCTGGGAGCCCCGTGCAGTCAATTTATAGAAATAGTGGGATGCACCCATTCTTAGCTGGTGAAACCAAGGCTTGGATAGAATTACAACCAATGTGTTAAAGTCATAGAGTTAAATAAAAAATAAAATATCTGCACTATGTAAATGAATAATAAAATAAGAAATCTACACTATCATGATGACTTGAGAAAATACTTAGTGATAAAAAAAAATTACTTGGTGATCGAGAAGGAGGGGAAATGTCAGACATTGCCTAAGGATGCAAAGCAAAACAAAATAGAATGAAAATGCTTTGGAAGGAATGCCTTAAGAAAATATAAGAAAATGAATGGATGCATCTCCACTGTGCTTTCGGTCAAGTACAAGAAAACATGGATTCTATGAAACAAAGATGCCAATGTTAAAAGAGAGCTGCCGCCAATGCAGATTGAGGTTTGAAGGGAGCTGGCAATGATGAGAAATGGAAATATTAAAATCTGCAATGCAGACTCAGTAAAAAGCCAAATGAACATTGTAGCAAATTGAATTAGTGATAAGCATGGCTAACTAGGTAAGTTTTTATAAAGAACATAAAATGAAAGCATAATAATCAGAAAGCTTCATAAATATAAAAATCAGGTAGTAAAGTTCCAACCCATATGTAATCAATGTAATTGGTAAAGACAGATCATCAGTGTGTATGTATTGTTTTATTGTTTAGTATCATCACATACTTACCATTCCATGTGAGTTCATCATCCTTTTAATAGTAAAAACATATTGTACTTTCTCATGTTTGAGCGGGAGTAAAAAATATTATGGTATTTTTTATTTTAATAATTAAAGAAGAAAGGATGTTTACTGGGAGCTGCCACAAAAACACTTGGTGTTTTATACATGGTGTTACACACAGTTCCAGAGGTATATTCAAAGGATTTGGAAAATTTTTAAAAAATAATTCCAGTGACATAACTTTACTTGGGTTCAGCATATGATCTATACTCCTAGTAGCTCATATATTCTGTTATGTTTGTGTATGATGCATAAATTTGTTAAATATAAACAACTGGGCTGGGCGAGGTGGCTCACACCTATAATCCCAACACTTGGGGAGGCCAAGGCGGGCGGATCACTTGAGGTCAGGAAATAGAGACCATCCTGGCTAACACGGTGAAACCCCGTCTTACTAAAAAGAAAAATACAAAAATTTATCTGGGCATGGTGGCGGGCACCTGTATTCCCAGCCACTCGGGAGGCTGAGGCAGAAGAATCACTTGATCACGGGAGGCAGAGGTTGCAGCAAGCCGAGATCGCCACTGCTCTCCAGCCTGGGCAACAGAGCGAGACTTCGTCTCAAAAAAAGATAAACAAAAAATAATAATTAAAAACGTATCACAATTTTTGTTAAAAAAATAAAGAAAGCATAGATGTAAGAAATAAAAATGGGATATGTACCATCTAAGTTGCTAGAGACAATAAAATCAAAGAAGTTGTGGCCAGGCATAGTGGCTCACGCCTGTAATCCCAGCACTTTGGGAGGCCGAGGTGGGCAGATCACTTGAGGTCAGGAGTTTCAGACCAGCCTGGCCAACGTGGTGAAACCCCACCTCTACTAAAGATTTAAAAAGTTAGCTGGGCGTGGTGGTGCATGCCTGTAATCCCAGCTACTTGGAAGGCTTGAGGCAGGAGAATTGCTTGAACCCAGGAGGCGAAGTTTGCAGTGAGCCAGGATCATGCCACTGTACTCCAGCCTGGGCAACACTGCGAGACTCCATCTCAAAAAACAAACAAACAAACTACAACAACAACAAAGAAGCTGTAATCTATTTAACCAGAGACTCAAAATAAAGATGAGCAAAAAAGCATATATGAAGTATAGAAATATGACAGATATGAGTGTATGTAGCTTATGAAATATAAAGAAATGCAACTTATTTTAAATATAAGAGCCTCAGATTGAGTTAAAAATATGATCTAAACAAAATGCAATGATACAAAATACCTAGACTACCAACAAAACAGATTTTAAAAAGAAAAATAAATGAGGGCAGAATTATTAGTTTTAGACCAAGCATTATTCAAATACAAAAGCATTAAATTAGATAAAGGCAACCTTTTATGGTGTTGTTGTTGAGATGGAGTCTCGCCCTGTCACCCAGGCTGGAGTGCGGTGGCGCGATCTCGGCTCACTGCAAGCTCCGCCTCCCGGGTTCACGCCATTCTCCTGCCTCAGCCTCCCGAGTAGCTGGGACTACAGGCACCCGCCACCACGCCCGGCTAATTTTTTTGTATTTTTAGTAGAGGCGGGGTTTCACCGTGTTAGCCAGGATGGT
This sequence comes from Pan troglodytes, assembly GCF_028858775.2. Lineage (NCBI taxonomy): Eukaryota > Metazoa > Chordata > Mammalia > Primates > Hominidae > Pan > Pan troglodytes. The sequence continues at coordinate 6,868,206 of NC_086015.1, forward strand.
CTCGATCTCCTGACCTCATGATCCGCCCGCCTCGGCCTCCCAAAGTGCTGGGATTACAGGCATGAGCCACCTCGCCCGGCAGATAAAGGCAATTTTTATTATTAAAATACACAAACCACAATGAAGACATTCCATTTACATTATTTTAAACACCATGAAACATAGAGTCATAGTATATAAAGCTAAAAGTTTGGGAATACAAGGAGAAATTACTAATGCATATTTGTTACTTAACTTGATAGGTCAAGTAAATAAAAATAAGCATATAAAGAATTTGAATAATGTAATAATGATTGGCCTTTCTTAATGTAAACATACATACTTATGTATTTTCTCTTTAAGCACTTCCATAATTCCTATTTCAATTGTTTACATGTTCAGCCAAAAAAAATTTAAACAAAATTGAAATTATATAGGCCAGGCCTTATTTTCCGCCGTAATGCAATTAAATAAGAAATTAGTTATAGGTCAATTTTATACAACACCACAAATTTTTTAAAAACCGTCCCATGCAAATTTCAAATCACATTTCTGATATCTACTGGGTCAAAGAAAAGATAAAACCCATATTAATATATTTTTCAAAAGTGAAAAAAATGAGAACAAACGTATCTACACTTGTACAATTTATTAAAAGTATACCCTGAAACAAATTAATAACCTTAAATTTGTTATATAAGGAATCCTGGGAATCAAAATCAGTACCTTAAGTATTCACCTCATGCAATTCAAAGGAACACGGCACAAACCTAGGGGAAATGGAAAGAAAGAAGATAAAACTCAAAATTAGTGAATTAGAAGACAGTGTATAGAGAGACATCCAAGAGGAGCTTTGAGATATGAGATATTCTCTCCAAATCTAATCAAGAACAAACTAGAGAAATACAAATAGGCAAAATGATAAGTTAAAAAGAGCATATAATTTTCTATAAAATATTTAAAATCATTTTAAAAACTACAGACAACTCTATGATCATTTAAACATCCGGATGAAATGAATAATCTATTAAGAATATATAAATAACAAAATTGAACCAAGAAAATGTAGAAGATATGAACATACCAATTATTATGAAGGAATTGAAAGTTGTCAAGATTTACTTTCTCCAAGTTCTCTGGTCTATACATTTTATAAAGAAAATATTTTAAAGTTTTAATGTAATTCTCTTGCCAAATAATTTGTGGCACAGCAAAGACAAGATGAAAAGCTACCAGTTTATTTTATGGAATGAGAATAATCCTGGCACTAGAACTTGACAAAGACAGCAAAAAGGAAATGCCTCTCTCTTATTTATGAATGTTGGTAACGCTTACATAGTGGGTAATACATGTAGGCACTATTTAAAAAGTTTTACATATATTAACTCATTTAACCCTTACAAAAACCTGATTTAGGTGTTATGTATTCCCATTTTATGGATGAGAAAAATACCTGAGACATTAAATAAATATGGCATTACTCAATAATTCATGAAAAGCCACTTTAGGACATGTATATAAAATGAGATAGAAGTTTTAAAAGTACAGGTAACTCAAAATAAGCCAAAATAAGTATTTGCTCAAAATATACCATATTACAGATTAAAAATACAAAAACAAAATTAAAAAATAAAAACATAATGAAGAGTAAAAAGATACTTCTGGGGTGGGGGGCTGGGGGAGGGATAGCCTTAGGAGAAATACCTAATGTAGATGATGGGTTGATGGGTGCAGCAAACCATCATGGCACATATATGTCTATGTAACAAACCTGCATGTTCTGCACGCGTATCTCAAAACTTAAAGTATAATAATAAAAAAGATACTTCTATAATCTGCTTAATGACAGCCAATATTATATTTAACAGAGGACGTAAAGACAAACAAGAATGAAACAAAGTTTATAATTATTGGGTGATGATACATGAAGGTCCATTATACCATGATTTCTACTTTTGTTATTTGTAATATGTTAGAAAATATATGTAACAAAAGTGTTAAAAGAATGGTTTCTATGGTTGAATTTAGTGATTTCTAAGGTGGCTTCCAGCTCAGCTCTTACATGGTTCTCTGTTGTTAATTACCTCTTTTTCCAAAAAAAGCATTTTTTGTGCTAGCCTTTCGGGGAGGAACATGTTTGCATTATGTGGAGGAGTTTCCACCATACATGGACACATTGGTCTCCTGCAAACCACGTAGTTCTTTTATTGCTTCTTTTTTCATTTGAAAATCATTCCAGATACTGAAGTTAAAATAGCTGTCCTTGCTTTCCTGCCTGGAGAGATGGGTATCACTAAAAATGCCTGGATTGGCAGTAATCCGCTTTGCTCCTGCCTGGAGCTGTTCCGAGTCTCCAGTGGCAGGCCCTCACGGTGTTACTGGGGCAAGTGTGCAGTGACGTGCATTTCATCTGCACACAGCAATGCTCAGACTACTTGGCTTTCTGCAGGGAATGAAAAAATACACATATAAACACCCCCATTCCCAAATGGCACTGTAGCCTAGTTAAGAAAATTGCTTGAGGGGGAGTGCATTATGCTAAGAGGGCTAGTTCATTTTCAGGTTACAGAACTTTAAATTCAAGTTGACACAGCTTCTATTTTCATTTCCATACTTATCTCAACTGGGGAAATGTGGTGTTTGTCACTAAAAACCAGCCAGTAAAATGTAGAGGGAAGATGGAGAGTCAGTGGTCCGCAGCCTGCAAGTGGCTGTGATCTGAAATATGTCATGTTTTAGTTGGTAGCAGATACTATACCAAATTTGCTTCCCACTGGTAGACTTTCTCCTTTTATTTTCAACAAAGTCCCATGTACCCAGCAGCAATCTTTAACAGCAAAAATGCAATTAATATAAGTCATCTCATCATGTACTAGCATTCCAGATAGCTCATAAACAATTAAGAATCGAGTCTGAATTAAATGCAGAGGTTCAGGGCTCAGTGTGTTACAGGGAGACAGAGAATGCTGTTCTATCAGTTTTGTGACCATGAGCAGTTTCATTCAAGAAACCACATGGAAGGTGTTCCACTGTTAAGTACCACATGTGACCTCTCTGGTTTGAATATCTAAGTAGATCCATAAAGCTTAAAGTACATAAGCTTTCGTGCGGCTATACTGAAATGTAAAGAATGAGAATGAAGGCACCCATTAAAAGATAAAACTGGGTAAGACTAAAATTAATCCTCCATAATCCTAGCTTTAGAAACTCTCATCTTTACTGTATACAGGTATCTTTAATGTGAGTTATTGAGGAAGTCCAAGGGCTCTTCTGGTCACCCTTTCACATATAGTCTACCACATTCCTATTCCAATACAAGCTGGGAAGCATTCCAGGATAAATTAATTGTAGAATCAGTTTGCTTTTATAGAGCACGGATGAGAGAAATATTGAAGTTTTAAGGGTTTCTGTTGCCAGACTTATAGAATATATTTGCCATTCAGACCCTATGGCTTGTAAAAAAAAAAAAAATTAAGCATTTTGGGTGTTGACCCTGGGATGTGTAATTTATGCATGGCTGTTGTAAGCTGTTACCTCTTAATCACCCAGGAGCCCCAGCTCTTGAAGCAGACTAATGATTCCCTGCTGACTATCTGCTCTGCTTGCAGTTCTGCCTTCAACACATCTGTCAGCACCACTTCCCAAGGGGACTGTATGAAAGTTGCAAAGTCTGACATCCGTACATTAACTACTCTATGACTTTCTCCATTAATAATGGACTGTCCCGCCGTAAGCTGTGAGTTTCCTCCCCAACATCGACCGCTTTTGCTTTTATGTGCCACTAGGCCTGTCATCAGAGAGACAGCCAGAGAAAAGACATCTGGCATCTGTAACTCATAGGGGGTTCATGAAAACTAAAGCAGGTAGATTATTATCTCAAATGAAGTTCCTGGAAATACTGAATGATGAATGTCGTGCTAATGGCCTCCTTCCTCTAGCTTGGTGACAGCCTGTAACCAGTTAAAAAAAAAAATCTTGACATACACCTTCAATTTTTATTTAAGAGATATAGTCCTAATTGTTATGTCAAAACCTTGGAAATAGAGCCCAATTATTTTGAAAACGTTATTTTTTCCAAATCTACAAAGGAATTGCCATATGATATAATAGCTAAAGGTGTTTTCAAGATCCATTTTCCAATTAATTGCTTTAAAAAAGAATTCTCTGAAGTAAATCACAAGTGCCTTTAAGATTCTGGCTAGATTGTTTGTTAATATACCTTAGATGCAGATAAAAAGCAGGGGCAGGAAAGAGAAAATTGGAAGCCCACTGGGTCAGAATGGCAAGTTTTTTGCTTTTACCAAAAAAAAAAAAAAAAAAAAGACAGTGGGAATCACAACAGAAAAAGGTCGGATGCTGTTGGTGATTTTTGTACCTCTGAAGCTTATAAATATGGAGGGGTTTATTGCTTCTCTTGATAGGTTCCTTGTCAAGTTACTGTAGAAATAACTTACTTACCCTACCTGGAATTTAGAACAGGGCTTTTAAATTTTCAAGGACTACACTGCAGTTGAATTGAAGTGAACCAGATGTAAGATAATAGGGGTTGGGAAGACCCTGAGGAAGTAAAGAGTACACATCTCATCAATAAGGGGCAGGGCATTGTTGGTTACAATGCACCCAAGGGAATGCTCTTAGGCTCAGCTAGACAATCAAACTGACTTGATTTCCATGGGTTACACTTGACATCTGATTCACTTACAGACCGAGCACAGTGTATGCCAGCAGAGCAGTACCAGGCCTTGGTCTTCAATGGGAATCCCTGGAACAGTCCAAATAGCAATCTAGGGACTTTTTAAAAAATTTTTTTCTCTATTCCCAAGTGTTATTTCAAGAGCAAAGAAGTTAAACTTGTGTAGCTAAGTGCAGAGTCTCCTGATTTAGAAGGTCTGTGTCTTAAATAGGAGCCAAGATCTCTGGTGACGTTCCTATAGGCACAGCTTCCAAAATCCCCAGGAGGAGGGTCAAGCCTCCTCATTATGAGTCACCACACTCAGGGAAGCCCAACCCAATAACTTCTCAACAGATGTGTTCATTTGCAGTCCTTCCAGCCAGATTCAGCTTACCAATCCGGGGTCATTCTTATCATAACAACATAGCCTGCTTCTGTGGCTGACATTTCACCTTACCAGGTTTCCAGGGTAACAAAGCCAGAAAGTTAACCCAAGATCAAGTTCTCCATAGAGAGAGAGAATTTCAACCCGTCACCCACTGTTGTCATGTGGGAGTATAAACTCAGATCTTTTCTTTTCCTTTGTTCCTGCTTGCCCTTCTCCTCCTCTTTCTCCTCCTCCTCCACCTCCTTCCTTCTTTTAGAAAGGCTGGGGCCGGCGCGGTGGCTCACGCCTGTAATCCCAGCACTTTGGAAGGCCAAGGCGGGTGGATCACGAGGTCAGGAGATCGAGACCATCCTGGCTAACACAGTGAAACCCCGTCTCTACTAAAAATACAAAAAATTAGCCGGGCGTGGTGGCGGGCGCCTGTAGTCCCAGCTACTCGGTAGCCTGAGGCGGGAGAATGGCGTGAACCCGGGAGGCAGAGCTTGCAGTGAGCCGAGATCGCGCCACTGCACTCCAGCCTGGGCGACAGAGCGACACTCCATCTCCAAAAAATAAAAAATAAAAATAAAAAAAATAAAAGCTGGAAGACTAGATTTTAAAAAAATGTTTAGTCTCCCAATTTTTAAGCGAGACTACTGGAGTAAGAATACTGGACCAGAGAACAGAAGACCTGGGTTCTATTAATAGTAGTCTAGCAATTTGCTGTGTGACCTCCCTGTGTTAAGTGAAAGGCTTGCATAAGGTCACCTGAAAAGCTATTTCTGTGATACTGTTACTCTTTTCTAATTGCTAAAGAGGTGATGCTTCCTGTTTCTCTGCTCAGTGCCAGGGTACTTGCTTCTCTTCCATCAGCTTTTCTCCTTCTCTATTCTGCATTATCATATGAAATCAAAGAGTGGGGAAAAAAGTCAAGGATCTTCAAAATCATAGATGACTGATACCAATCTCATCATTGGACTAGATTTCTCAGTGAAGATAATATGAGGGTTAATGGTAACTCTCATAGAATTTAAGTCAAAATATCTGTCTTTGTTTGCATTGCCCAAAGAAGTTGGATCAAAAGAGTTACAGCTGGGTGGATTCTAACTTTTAACCCAGTTTTTCAGATGTGTTAATATATAGTGCAAAGTTTCCAATGTAGTTAGAGTTACTACAACCCTAACTGAAATTGCCTCATACTGTGACATTATTATATCCTACAATCACTCATATATCTTTATTTTTCCAACCCTACCATCACAACCGAGAAAAGGTAATGTGGTACATTTACAAATAAAAGAGGATTAGGATTATTTTCATTTTAATATTCCCACTATAATTATCTACAGAGTTATGAAGACCGAGTCAAGGGTTCTATTTGTAGCCATCAATAAAGAGATTAATTTATTATTCCCAATCGGGCTCCAACCCTCAAACTATATTTGGCCATTGGCTTCGGGATTTGGTTATTTCCTCAACCCTTTGTGAAGAAATCTTTTAATTTTTTGTGGGTCGGAGGCTCTTTGTTATATGGTAGAAGTATAGTCCGTAAGGAATAGAAAGGACAAGGTTGAAAGTAGCTGTGCCTTGAAGTCATTAAAAATATGTTTCACTCATGATAACATGATCATTTTCAGGAATTTTATTCTTCCTCCCTTGACCACAAATATTAAACGTTTCACCAGGGAAATGGCCGGTAAGTGATTTAGTCCTAGGAGTAGGATCTAATCTTTTATATCACAGTAAGAAGCTGATCAAAGGTGTTGAAAGCTGACTGTTAAAGGATTAATTAGGTCACATTGAAATATATGATTTTAAAACAGATTGAAACCAGAAATAAATAAAGAAGCTAGCTGCCCCCATTTTTTTCAAGAACATGTTATTGAAGAGAAAATATTGAGCCTTCATCACCATTTAAAATATTCTTAATGAGCATCGTTGGAGCCATTTAAGGAGTGTGTTCTTCAACATAAGGGCAACGGAAAGCCACGAGCTCTTCTTCTAGGAATTGAGCTTATATATCACTCTTTCTTTAAAGAGTGCATGTAATGGGTTGCAGCAGAACAGGGCTGTGTGAAGAGAACCTTGAAACAGATGCTGCAATAATCCAAGTAAGAGATGTTGGTGTCTTTATCTTGGGCAGTAGCTGTGGTGGTGGATTCTTTGTGTTTCCCACTCAACCCAAACACAAAATCTTCCAGGGCTCCAGTCTAAGATCAACCCCATCCTCTTGGTCACTGGATTGCATTCCCTCTCACCCACTCAAGAACTTCACTCTAGCTATCGTTTTACTCCTCTCTCCTGCATTAGATACGTTTTCTTTCCCTGCTACATCACTCCTACCTGCATCGGAACAATGTGGCAACATCTCCTGCTTTAAACTAGTGAGAAACTCCCTTGACCCCATGGCTCAATTTCTATGCTCCTCTTACGGCAAAACTGCACCGAACAGTCATCTCTACATCTTCTCTTTCACGGACTCTTACCCTCAGTCCACTGGGACTTTTCCCCAGAATTGCACAAAAGTAGCTCTCTTCAGTGATGTCCACAATACCAAAGCTGATGATAAATTCTTTGTTCTCATAGTATTTGACCTATCAGCAGCATTCAATACAGCTGCTCTCTCTAAACTTCTCGAATACTTGCTTCTTGTGGCTTTTGGGCTATAACTCTCTTGGTACCCCCTTTAAATCCCTGGATTTCCATTTTCTTTTTTTTCCATTTTTTTCTTTTCTGGCTTCTCATTTCCCTGTCATCTGCTCAAATTCTTAAAGTATAAGTGTCCTCAGGCTCAAGACCCAGGCCTTTATCTCTCTGTATACTTGCTCTCTAGTGATTTCATCCAGTCCAATGGCTTCAAATGCCATCTTTATACTGATATTTTATAAATGTCTACCATCAGCCCCTCTCCCTCCTAAATACTTGACTTACATATCCATTTCCTGCTCATCTTCTCACGTGGTTGTCTAGTAGGCATCTCAAAGGTAATATGACTAAACCTGAGCATTTGATCTTCTTCCTAAATCTTATTCTCCTATAGTTTTCCCAGTCACAGGAAAGGGCACTTCCATTCATCCAGTGGCTCAAGACTGAAATTTGGGTGATAGTCTTTATTTATTTATTTATTTCTGTGCCACCATTCAATCTGTTTGCAAATCCTGACCAGTGTGCCTTCAAAATATACCCTGTATCAAACCAACTCTCCCTACCTTCAACCATTGCAACCCCAGTCCAAACTCCCATCACCCTCAACATTGCAACCCCAGTCCAAAGTCCCATCGTAAGTGGCTTGATCACAAGAGCTTCCTAACTGGTGTCCCTCCTTCTATTCCTGTTTCTCCAGCCTTTTGTTACATAAAAGCCAGGGTGATAGATAGAGTTTGAATTATTTGTCCCTGCCCAAATCTCATGTTTAATTGTAACCCCCCAATGTTGGAGGTGGGGCCTGGTGGGAGGTGATTGGATCATGGGAGTGGATCCTTCACGGCTCAGTGCCGTCCTCACAACAGTGAGTTCTCGTGAAATCTGATTGTTTAAAAGTATGTGGCACCTACCCCCCATCTCTTGCTCCTGCTTTTCACCATGTGAAGTGCCCGCTCCTGCTTCACCTTCCACCTTAGTAAAAGCTTCCTGAGGCCTCCCCAGAAGCGGATACCAGCACTGCGTTTCCTGTACAGTTTGCAGAACCGTGAGCCAATTAAGCTAATTTTCTTATAAATTACTCAGTCTCAGGTATTTCTTTATAGCAATACAGGAAAGGCCTAATACAGTGACTCTTTTAAGTGTTAGTGGTTCACATTTCTCCCTGGCCAAAAGCCCTCCAAAGGCTTTACTTCTCACTCAGAAAAAAATCCAAACCTCTCACCTTGGCCAGAAGCCCCCATAAACTGGCCCCTGGCCGTCTGTCCGTCATTATGTCCCCACAACCCCCATCCTTCTGTTCCATATACTGTTTTTCAAAGACATGAAACACATCCCTACTAGCGATGGGGCCTTTGTGACTGTTGCTCCCATGCCTTGAATGTGAGTCCTCCAGATACCTCGTGGCTTGCAACCTTCTTTCATTTCAAATCTCTGCTCATTTCCACCCCTTCCCGATATTTTTCAAATAGTACTCACCATCCTTCTCCATCGCTTTCACTGCTTCGTTCTTAATCGCATGTAGTACTATGTGACATAATACTCCTTTTTGAGAATTGTATTTATTGCAGATTTGCAGAATTTCACGGTTGTAGTTTAAAGCATTTTATGTTAAGGTCACCATAGATATATTATGCAGTAGAATTCAGAAGTAGAATGAATATGTAATACAGACTCAAGGCTTACAGTAGGCTGCTTTGGGGTTTGCCTTCTGACCCTTCAGAAGTGTGTGTTCACTCAGCTGTTCCGGTAAGGACGCCTCGATGGAAAAGTTTAAAATGTACTGTTTCATACGGACTGGGTAATTACCCATATTATGTAATTGAGGGACACCTACAAAAACGATCTCTTTCCCCTTATCTATCTGTATTGATCTGCCATCATACCTGCAAAATTCCACCATTACTCTCTCTTAATGGAATCAACTACAATTAGAAGTCAACCAACAATGCCTGTATAGGAAGCATATGCAGAGACTTTTAGTTAAAATTATATGGTCTAATCAGCAAGAGTCTATTTAAGGGACAATAAAGCAGAATATGGCTTATTTTAAAGCATTATAGAGGCTCTCTCAACCCACCACCCTTTAACTGACTTTCTGGATAAACAGTCTCTTCATTCCTTCCGTAATGCATAATGACTGTTGCCTGTGGCAAGCTGAAGGTTCATGGCTGGTAGGCTACTCTCAGGTAAATTTGGAGCACTCTGTTCCTAGCTGTTGAGTTGGACACTGCCAAGGATGAGTTGTTTTTATTCCCAAACCAGTTTATGCCAGTTTTACTTACAATTATAAACTTTAAATATTATATAAACTAATGAAATAAAAATTCAAAAGGCAAGAGTTGTCATTTCCACGAAAACTAGGTGCAATCCTTTGGAAAAGACTCAAGAAAAACAAGCCAATAAAAAAATTAAAGGTTCTACGGACAATTATACAAGTTTATTTTTAAATAAAAGACAATTATAATTCATACTCTAGTATAATTCTGTACTCAGATCTTCTCACAACTCTTTTGTAAGGAAACCAAAACTGTAAATGAGAGTTGTCAATGCATGATGAACGTAGCTTATGTGAAAATAACAACCCTAGTCCGCTGTCAACTTTAAAAATAAATAAAAGGTAAGAGTTACATTATTCTTACATGAAAATATTGACAAATAATAAATTTAATTGCCTAAAAATAAATCACTTTATTAGTAAATAAAGATAAGTTATATATAAATATATAAACTATATGTTATGATAAATTTCATAAAATGTTTATGACATACATATGGCATTACTTTATGGTTTCCCACTTCTTGCAACTTTTAAAATTACCAGCTAATTCTAGGTCCCAAAAGTGTAGGACAAGCGGGTTTTTCACATGGTTTGAAAACAGTTTTCAAAAGTAGGGATTGCAGTTTCATTACAGACATGTTGAGAACAGCAAAGGAGGTAAAATACTCAGATCAATCCTGGAAGTAAAGTAAAATCAGCATGCCCATTCTACATATGAGGCTAACAGAGAGTCAATGACGTGGAGTTGAGCTGTTTTCAGAGAACTAAGATTTGCCTTCCTCAAGGTTCATGCTGTTAGCTTTGATGCTACAATACCTTTTCAAACCTCTTCTCCTATACATCTCATTTAGATCTTTCATAACTTGGCTTTTTCAAAATAGATGTCAACTAAAGGCAGCTGAGCTAATCAGGTATTTTAATTAATGGCATCTGAATTATTATGACAGTGTGATCATAGAGATGCCATTTTTGTCTTCAGTAATCAACCCTTCTTCCTTAAGAATGTGTGGGAGCAGGTCCTTGATTAAATAGATCTGGGAGATGCTGAATATTGGATTCTCCTCTTGGAGATTTTACAATGCTAATAAGATTTGGAGAAATCCTGTAGTAAAGAAATCTGCCCAGCATTTTCAACCCAGTTGATATGATTTGGCTGTATTCCCAGCCAGATCTCATCTTGAATTGTAGTTCCCATAATCCCCACATGTTGTGGGAGAAACCTGGTAGGAGGTAATTAAATCATAGGGGCAGTTACTCTCATGCTGTTCTCATGATAGTGAGTGAATTCTCATGAGATCTGATGGTTTTATAAGGGGCTTTCCCCTTCCTTCGCTTTCATTGTCCTTCCTGCCACCATGTGAAGAAGGACATGTTTACTTCCCCTACCACCATGATTGTAAGTTTCCTGAGGCATCCCCAGCCATGCAGGATGGTGAGTCAATTAAACCTCTTTCCTTTATAAATTACCCAGTCTCAGGTATGTCTTTATTAGCAGCGTGAGAACAGATTAAAACACTGGTTATTTCCCAAACATATTTGTCCACATGATTTTATCATGTATGCCTCTTTATGTTGGACTAAACTGGTATTCAGTGGCACACATTTAAAAATATTGCTATTCTCAAGTAAATTTGGACTCCTCTGTTCATAGCTGTTGAGTTGTACACTGCCAAGAATAAACCAGTTTATGCCAGTTTTACTTAGAGATTATTACTACGGAGGCTGAGGCAGGCCGATCACCTGAGGTTGGGAGTTCGAGACCACCCTGACCAACATGGGGAAACCCCATCTCTACTAAAAATACAAAATTAGCTGGGTGTGGTGCTGCATGCCTATAATCCCAGCTACTCAGGAAGGCTGAGGCAGGAGAATCGCTTGAACCCAAGAGGCGGAGGTTGCAGCCGAGATCGCACCACTGTACTCCAGCCTGGGGAACAAGAGTGAAACTCGGTCTCAAATAAATAAATAAATAAGTATTATATAAATGAATACCTTTCATATGTCCATTCCTGTTCTTATATATTCTCAGCTTGTTGACCACAGTTCCCTGGGCTGAATTTTGTGAGTGCACCCCTACTTTGTTCAGCTTTTTGTCATTATCAGGAGAGAAAAGGCAAATGTTGCAAAAAAAAAAAAAAAAAGATAGACTTGGCAGTTTTTTCTAATAGCTAAACTGTGACCTTGGCACCCATCCCCTTAGAGGTCAGTAAGAGGCACTTGTAATCATCCACAAGCAGAGAGTCAGCTAAAGACTGAGATCACCCCTTGCTCATCAGATCCTGGTTAAGAAGCTCATGAAGAGCAAAAAAAAGTTCAGACTCCTTCCACAAGCTAAATAAGTGCCTCTAGGGTCAGGCATCATCAAAGAGGGTCAACTAATCAATGTTCACCAAGCAATTTGTGATCTGAAGTGTTGCAAGAATGCTAAAATTATATGTATCTTGTCCTTTACAACTGAAGATGACACATCAGGAGGTGATAGCTCTGTGTGTTTGATGCTGGCTGGCTATAACTTTGTGCAGACCTTAGCCCTGGCCCTGCTGCGGGCACATATCCTTCTTTACAGGATAACCAGACAATTTGTGGTTTACTGCCTGCTGTGTGTGTCCTGTGCAAACTCACAGTGTGCTGACACATGACTGCCTAGTAAATATCAGGTGAATATTGAATGCTCGTGCTCAGAGCTTTTATTGGGAAACACTTTCCCTCATCCCACCCTTTGCTCCTCTCCTGAATTTCCACCACCATGCATCAGAACAGATCATTTATAGAGATACTCTTAGGGAATGCCAGTCTGTGCCAGTCTGCCTGTCTTCCCTGCCCACATGCTCTTACCGGGGCCGACTTGACACCCAAAACAGCTCAGAGAGTTGAAGTGATTTGCCCAAGACCACACAGCTAACAACTGGCAAATGTGGTATTGTATCTAAAATACTAGCACAGGGTTGGGCACAGTGGCTGACACCTGTAATCCCAACACTTCGGGAGGCTGAGGCAGGAGGACTGCCTAAACCCAGGAGCCTGGTCAACATAGCAAGACCTTGTCTCTACTAAGAATAAAAAAAATATTAGCTGGGCATAGTGGCATACACCTGTAGTCCCAGCTACTCAGGAGGGTCACTTGAGCCCAGGAATTTGAGGTTTCAGTGAGCTATGATCATGCCACTGCGGTCCAGCCTGGGCAACAGAGTGAGACCCTGTCTCAAAAAAAAAAAATAAAATGTTAGCATAGGCTTTTAAATCATGTGTTTTTCACTTACAGTGAAGCTGAGTAGAAATCTGGGGAAGAATTAAAGCAGAGATTCCAGGGATATGTTAGGGCAGAGCAGGACTCATGGAAGGACAAGGGGGTTGGTTTTGTTTTCAATAGAATTGAGAAGGTGGAGTTTGAAAACACATTTCCAGAAGTCCCCGTGTTGTTTCCCACTGGATGCTTGTTAAGATTATGTAATACTCTTCATTGCTATGTCTGTTGTTTAAGTGTTCTGTTCACTGGGATTCTTTTGGTTGCAAGTGCCAAACTCCAATTCAAATGAGCTTAAATAAACACGGGAATTTATTGGCATAAAAGTCCTATTAACTACAACTAGATTTTAGTTCCCAAATGATAGTGTTAGGATCTCTCTATCATCTCTTGAATTTGCTTCTCACAAGCTGCCTCTCACTGCAAGGTAACTCAGCAGGAAGGAGAAAATGCTTCATTTCCAGTAATTTTAGCAAAAGCTTCAAAATTGGCCTTTATATGCTAACTTGAGTCATATGCCCACTCTTAAACCAATTATGGTGAGTGGAGGATATGAGGGTGGTGCTGGATAGAAAATGCTGATTGGGCAGCCAGACGACATGGGTCTATTCCTGGAGCCAGAACGGAGATTAGCCTCACTCGTATAGCATCTACTAAGAGTCGGGGAGAAATGATTCCTGATTTTAAAAAAGATTAGAATGAGGTTACCAAGTCAGGAGAAGCTAGGCACCCAAAACAAATGATGTCTACTTGTCATCTTATTGTAAAGTAGGGTTGCACCCCAGGATCCCATCCCGAAGAATTATTTCTAGATGTAAGAGGTGTATACCATGTACAACAAGATCCACTGTCCTGGAAACATGAGCAGGATTCAAGAAACTTGATTCTCCTAAAACTGTATCTCTGCTGAATATATCCCACTATGTCCCTAGTGCCAAGAAGAATGCCTGAACCTAATAGGCCCACATGAAGCATTTGTTGAATGAGTAATTTAAAACCAGGCAGAAGGGATACAGAGTTTCAGTTTGGGATTATGAAAAAGTTCTAGACGTGAATAATGGTGATAGTTGCACAACATTGGGAATGGATGTAGTGGCACTGAACTGTGCACTTACAAATGATTCAAATGGTAAACTTTTATATGTATTTTGCCACACTAATTTTTTTTAAAGAAGAAGGGGAAAACCTTAGGCATTAAGGAAAACAAGATTTTGGTGACTTCTGGATTTTTGCTTTCCATTTAAGCTTGCCTTAGTGAGTCATTGGACCTCAACGGCTAGGCAGTCACTGATGGGAGCAGAAAGAAGTACTTATCCAGCACTTCTCCACTGAAGTTGAGCCCAAACATTGGCTGTTCCCTACTTTACAGAAGAAGATCAAGGGATACAATAAGGTTGGGATTGATGGACGTCAGGAGGATTTGCTTTAGGAATGCACATGATATATGAAAAGGGTTCAGCCAGAATTCACAAACTCTGTTGTCTCCTATGGCCAGCCAGGCAGATAAGAATGTAAATGAATCAGATAATGTGAGTCAGGTGGAGATCCAGAGCCTTCCTTTAAACAGGCCAGTCACTGCTCATCTCAGACCAGTTATTGCCTTGAAGAAATACAGGTTCAGTAGTGCCTGGTCTCATGGTTTTTCATGAGAAGCCATATGTGTGGAATCTTATGTGAAATGTTTCCATTTTGGAAAATGTTAGCAATCACTTTTTTTTTTTTTTTTTTTTTTTTTCTGAGACGGAGTCTTGCTCTGTGGCCCAGACTGGAGTGCAGTGGTGCAGTCTCAGCTCACTGCAAGCTCCACCTCCCGAGTTCAAGTGATTCTCCTGCCTCAGCCTCCCGAATAGCTGTGATTACAGGAACGCCCCACCACACCCAGCTAATCTTTGTATTTTTAGTAGAGACCAGGTTTCACCATGTTGGTCAGGCTGGTCTCAAACTCCTGACCTTATGATCCACCCACCTGAGCCTCCCAAAGTGCAGGGATTACAGGTGTGAGCCTCCGCACCTGGCCAGCAATCATTTTTTAAATGTTCTACAGTAGCATGGCAAAGAGAACACAGCTATTTTCCAGATCTTTCCACTTATTTCCAGTTTCTTTCCAAGGATAGACTCTTCACTTTTTAACAAATGACAGTAATGATCTCATGTATTTATTTGTTTATTTTTACGTTTTTCAGTTTAAGGTGACACAAATGGTTAGGACAGATACCATCACCCCGATTTTACTCTTGAAGCCACTGAGACTTTACATGGAGGGACTTCAGCTTGCACCCAGATCATGCGAAACCATGTTCTGTGCCATGTGAGACTTGAAGAGGTTGCTTTCAAAACTCCCCCGCAGGTTTCCTTATTTATCATTTATCTGGATTAATTCTTCCTCCCTTACATTGGAGAAAACAGAGTTTCTCAATTTCCCATGACTCTCTTTGTTAGTCAGATGGGAGAGAAAAGTCATTACCTATGCGAACCTGTCTACAGGTTTGTGTATTTTTCAGTAATAAATAAAATAACCAGGGAATTTAAATCATATAATATTTTCCATCTTGCCAGAGATGGATTTTTTTCCCCCTGGGGAAACTTTTAACTTAAGAATGTGTTTCAATCTCCTTGATGTGTTGGAATAATCATTAATGTTTACAGTTGCTGTAGCAACTAGAAATGCTGGCAATTGAGTAGGAAGGGAGCCTGAGAGAGGAAGATAAGCTGTGTCAATTATTGAACATCTGTCAAACAGTTAGCCAATTTAAAGTGACAGACAAAAAGCTAGAAATCGAAGGTGGGTACAATGTATTTGTTAAGTTAACAACATCAGTTTTGTATTGTTTTGCCACTATTACAGAGGGATAATTAACATTTATTTACATCCACATAAAGGGAGCATTTTCTATGGCGAATATACGGTTGCAAGTGTAAATTTTTATGCCATAATCATCTTAATCCATCTCTCCTGGATGTTAGTTTGCAGTTTCAATATCCATTTCACAGACTTTTGCATTTTGTAAGAGCACAGAAGTGAAACACTATGCCTCTGATCATATGCCTCTCCAGGCACTCTCCTCTCCTTATCCTAAAACCCCTACTCACTTATGCAGAGGCAGTGGCCTAAATATTGGCCACACGTGTCTCCAGTACTCTGTCTTACTCTCATGGCAGTTATCATAGATCAATTAAAACTCCTTTTTCCTCTGAGTCTCTGGCATTCTCAAAACCCTAACACAGCACCTGGATAGCCAATACCAGTTAGGAAGGACTCTCTAGTGGAATCTATTTGCAATCCCTGTCTGTTAATGATTTCTCACCTTCGCTTGGCATTTTATTGTTTACAAAGTGTTCTTACTTGCATAGTCTCATTTGGTCATCAAGCCTCTAAGGTGGGGGTTGTTATCCCTTCTTTACATGTGAGAAAACTGAGGCTTAGAAAGATTAAGTGATTTGGCCAAGATCACGGAGTTAGACAGAAGATACCTACTTACCTACTGCCTTTTCCACTGCACTGTGAAGGAAAAGATCAGCAGGTAAAAATCTAGGGTGATGGGTTTCAGTACTGCCCTAATCACTTACTAACTAAAAAGAAGAAGAAAAAATAATAAAACAAGAAAGTATTTAATCCTTCTTTTGATAGTTCTCTCTGCTTCTGATAAAGGAGAACTGAACAGATTTTTTCCTAGGATGCTTTCAGCTATAATCTGTAATACACGAACTCTAAGTAAAATCTAGTTGCTAAGTTTCTCAATTACAGCATTTGTTTATTACCAGGCCACACCCTACCTCATGGCTGCACTCCCAGTTTCTTCCCAGATCTCAGTTTTTTGAAAGTGAGAGAGCATATTAATTTTATAATTTTTGCTACTTCTGTTTGTTAGCATAATAAGCATACTAACACTGTATACATGATCACAAGATTTAATTTTCTGGCCTGGCTTTGTTTAATGTTAAGTTTTAATGAGTCACCTTTTCTCTCTTCCTCATTTTCTTTTCTGGAAAGCAGGATTATTAGCTCCAAGAGATGAGTCAAATGAAGTAACATAAATGGAAATAATTTTAGGAAAATAAAATACTGTCTATGATAAGATATTAGGGTAGCTTTATTCCTTATAAATTCTGACCTGATCTGATAATATTAAGTAGATGATGATTTAGAATGGGTCTTCAGAATAAATTTAAAGGAACATGTAAGTCATCAAATGATTCTAGTCACCATCTTTGCCTTATCAACAATAATAATAATAAACATTAACATTTATTGAGTGCTAGCATGTGCTCGACACTGTGCTGATTATAAGTAGCAATTTGGCTACAGTATTGCACGTGATCCCCCAACCCTCCTATGGTGTGTTATTATTATCTCCATTTTTCAGATGAGAAAATTGAGTCTTAGATATGTTAAGTAACTTCCCATGCTCACAAAGTAGTGGTAAACCAAGGTTTCAAGACCATGTATGTCTAACCCCAAGTTCTAGAGTAGATACTTGACCGGTTATAAATAATACTTCACACACCCAAGGTAAAGATATTTATTTTAAAATGGAACAAAGCATGGTCTTGCCTAGATGTCCCATAAAGAGCTGTAATCATCAGATGCCCACTTTTTTCCTTTAATTTTTCTTGAAGCTGACTTTTTTCTTGCAAGTCTTTGTGTTATTGTCTTCAAAGAATTACAACAGTCATTGGGAAGAATCCACCATTTCTAAGAACCAGTTTTTACACAGAACTATTTTAAGTGGTACCAGATGGATAGGAAATTAGTATACAACTATTTTTCAAGGGGGGCTTAGGAACAGTGGTAAGAAGGGGCCATTAGTAAATGGAGGAAGGTAAAATAAGTCTCTAAGGAGAAAAAGAAATGACAAGGGTTTATATTATATTAAGAAATTTTTCAGATACTTTTTATCACAGGGGACTGAAAAAAAAAAAAACAGTGTCCATTAGGGAGTTTTTTATAAAATGAATTTATTGGTTTTGTTTTGTTTTGTTTTTGAGACGGAGTCTCACTCTGTCGCCCAGGCTGGAGTGCAGTGGTGCAATCTCAGCTCACTGCAACCTCCGCCTTCCGGGTTCAAGCGATTCTCCTGCCTCAGCCTCCCAAGTAGCTGAGGCTACAGGTGCCCACGACCACGCCCAGCTCATTTTTGAATTTTTAGTAGAGATGGAGTTTCACCACATTGGCCAGGCTGGTCTTGAACTGCTGACCTTGTGATCTGCCCACCTCAGCCTCCCAAAGTGGTAGGATTACAGCCATGAGCTACTGTGTCTGGCCTAATTTATTGATTTTTTTTAAAGCATATTATCTGAATAGAATATTTCTTCTGAGTAGATTTTCTTGAGGAATTCAACCACCACATGTACTCACTTCTCTGCCTGTCAGTTCTGAGTCCTAGTTTCTTCTCCCAGACCAGCTTGTCAAAAATACACTAGACATGAGCATGGGCACTTTGCGCTCTCTGTTTTGGAGTCTTGAAACCAGAGGAAAAAAGACCTATTTGTTCAGTTTGAATTTTAAAAATCTCTGATTGGCTGGTTTAAGTCATGTGATCCTTACTGAACCAATCACTGTGTCCTGAGGTATGATTGGTCTCCTGTGACTCGCTCCCATCTCTGTGCTGGCCTTGGAGGAATGATGACTGCCATTCCCCAAAAACCAATTGATGAAGCATTGCTAAGAAGATGAAAAGTGCCTTTCTGGCAAACCTGGTAATAAAGCCAAACTCATAGATGATTAATCTTTCATCTAGTCCTCTTCACTGTACCTCAAGGCAGAACCAGACCATTGCAGCCAGTGATGGTCTTTTTTGTTTTTAAAGGTCCAGATAAAAGAAGAAAATACCTTTATTTTGAGAAGGATAGTTCCATTCTTTATAGACCAACAGACCAAATGCTTTTGTTATTGGTTTCACAGGAGCATTAGCAAGACGCAAGGAAGCGGGGAAAAGCATCTTGGGCCATAATGAAACTGGCGTTTTATTTTTCTTTCTTCTTCTTTTTTTTTTTTTTTTTTTTTTGAGACAGAGTTTTGCTCTTGTTGCCCAGGCTGGAGTGCAGTGGCACAATCTCGGCTCATTGCAAACTTCACCTCCCCGGTTCAAGAGATTTTCCTGCCTCAGCCTCCCAATTAGTTGGGATTACAGGCGCCTGCCACCACGCCTGGCTAATTTTTTGTATTTTTGGTACAGACGGGGTTTCTCCATGTTGGCCGGGCTGGTCTCGATCTCCTGACCTCAAGTGATCCGCCTGCCTCTGCCTCCCAAAGTGCTGGCATTACAAGCATGAGCCACCATGCCCGGCTGAAAATTGGTATTTTCTTAGCACATTTGATTAAGGGTTAATTTGTGCTCATGATTTAAATGTCAGTTGTCTGAATTTTAGATCACAAGTTTAATTAAGGAGAATGTGGAATTGTTTAATAATTTGGTGAAAAGGCTGTGTGTTGTTAACTTGTGTGGGAGTTGATTATATTACTTGAAAGCTTGCTCAGTCAGTCATATTACTGCTTGAAGCCTTAAAGAAAGTAAATAATTAGAGTTAAATTGACATTTTCCACCATTCAACATTTTTTTCATTATTCCTGAGAATCCATTTTAGTTCCCATATTGAATCCTCTTTTTTCTTTCTTCACAGAAATTGCTTAGCTTAAAGTAATAAGACAGATTTTGATTATGCTGTGAGAAAAAGCAAAATTTCTATTAATTATGATTTGTCCAGTCAAAATTTTCCTACGAAATATATTTAAGTGCTGATGGTACGAGTGACCCGTAGAATACTGATATTTCAGGATTTAACTGGTCACCTAGTTCCCTGAAATTCTGAGTACTCCTGAATGTCGCTATGGGGGTTAGATACTGTGGCATACAAAAGAAAACAAGGTTGTCCTGATCCCTACCACAGTCCCCCTCAACCACAGGCCTGGCACATCAGTCAGGGTAATCACTGCTGGACTGCCATGTCATTGGCTTAGTTAAGCTGGAGGTTTCGGTTGCAGTGGTTCCTGGTATAGGAAAAGAAATCTTTGTCATGGTCTCAAGAGATGTCTGTTTTAATCCCAAATCTAATTCCACTGATAGTCTTTGTGGTCTTGGAATAGCTTATGTAATTTTCTATATCTCACTTTTCCTGTCTCTCCAATGGAACTAATCCTTATTCTACTTATTTCTAAAAATTGTCAGAGGCACCAAATGAGATAATGGATATAAAAGTGTTTTGAAAATGTAAAGAAGTAGGAAAGTTGTGGTTCTGCTGATGGAGATGGAGGCTTACTTAGTAAGGTGAACAAAAGTATCTGGCTCACTGGATCCAGTTTAACTTTCCTTGTGCATAGAGATGTCTTATTCAGTCCAGGTGTTCCTGTCACCTTTGAGTAACTGTGATCTGACCTGTGTCCAGGTCACACGGGTGTCATCTGGTAACTCTAGTGTTCATCAACATATGTCATTTAGCGTAAGTCACATCAGGTGGACTAACTTCACTGCTGCATCCTTTCCTTTCTGCCTTTACTGAGTCCTTCTCATTCTTGGCCAGTCAGTCATATTTTCTTTCTGTCTTAGTAAACTCAGCAAAACTGCAGAGAGTCAGAAATAAATGGAAAGGGAAGGATTTTTAACGAAAGGGGCTCACTCATTCTGACTTAAAACATGTATTTTGATAGTCCAGAGGTTTTTTTTGTTGTTATTTTTTCCCTCCTCTGATTTCAGTGAATTTGATTTACCATCAATTGTCTGATGAAAGAGATATACTTTCTTATTTGCAAGCGACTTCTTTCTCAACTAACGCTTTGGGCCTGGAGTTCAGCAATAATACTGTTGCTCCAGGAAACTTCTGGCATTTGGAATTCCACTTTGATTCAACTAATGCTTACTAAGTTGATTTCACAAAAGTAAAGTGTATGTTCTCTGGCCATATGTATTCTTGTCCACAAGCAGTCTTCAAGCCTGGAAGATGGAGGAGAGATGAGCAACTGAACTATTCTAATACAGTTACAAACAAATTTCAATGTGTGAAATAATGTGCTGGTTGCTACGAGGCAAAAAAGAAACAAACACTTATTTTGTTGTTGAGGAGAGACCACATGTAATTTTCCTGGTCAGGAAATGGCTTTTTGCAAAAGGTGGTGGCTGAGATAAGTAAAGCAGGGAAACACGTCCTGCGAAGAGAGTGCACAAGCCTTGTCAGAGGGACTGAAAAGCACCCAGCACACAAGGGTATCAGTGACTATTTTTCCACTATACCTTAAGCAACCCTTCTTAGCGGTATAAACCTTTCTTAAAATACAATTTTGTGGGGAAGTGCAAATTTCAAAAACAGAGCTCTCTGCTTAAAGCCCAGATGGACGGGCACAGCCCTCCCACTGTGTCTTCTCTTTGCAGCTACAAGCGACCCCTGCAGGAATACTGTGTACCGTATGAATCCATTAATCACGGATGCCCCTACTCAGCCTCCCTAAAGTTTTGCAACTCCTCGCTTGAGGGATCCTCCCCCAGAGTATACATTAACAAAGAGTAAAGAGTAGAAAGCTAAAACTAAGTAACTTGGGGTCCTGTTATGGAAGGATTTGAATGTGAGCTGGATGCATTTTACTTTATCCAGGAGGCAGTGGGACTCACAGAGGATTTGTGTGGGAAGGAAGGACATGACTCAAAGCTGCCCTTTGATAGGATTAATCTGACAGCGTTGTATGGGTTGGCCTGCAGTGGCACTGAACCTGACACGGGCAAAAGAGCAGGATGTTCTTAGGCCAGTGACAGATGACGGTGAGACAAAAAACCTCTATGGAATTCAAATCCACAGGACTTGGATGCTGATTTTCTCCCCAGCAATGGGACCCACACTCCTTCCTAGAGAGAACCTGGGATCAACCCACAGGGCTTGTATGAAGCGGGCATAAGTGTGGAGCTGAAAGAGTTGTATCATCTGATTTTGTTCTGTTCTCCTGCCACTTGAGAAAAAGCCATATTCTTTCTGAGACGGGGCATTGAACTTTGATAGTTGTCTCTTTAGCTTTTATGTGCTTTCTACATTATCTGAAAGTATTTTATACTTGGCTATCAAAGGGTATCCATGCTTCAAGGGAGTAACACTTTCAAAATGAACTTTGTGTGTTTGAGCTCTTTGTAAAATATGGTGATACCTTTGATTTCTTAAAATACCAAATTTTTAACAAATAGCTGAAAGAAACATTCTTTATCCCCCATGAACAGTGTTTCCATCTGCCCATCATAGTCCACTTCAGCTGCATCTCTCTGCCATGGCTTTACTGGTTTGATGTTTTGATCACACTGAACAGACTGGGCCATCTATTTTTTGTTTTGTTTTTTTGAGACATAGTCTTACTCTGTTGGCCAGGCTGGAGTAAAGTGGTGTGATTATGGTTCACTGCCGCCTTGACCTCCTGGGCTCAAGTGATCCTCCCACCTCAGCCTCTCCAGACTCCTGAGTAGCTGCGACTACAGGTGTGAACCACCATGCCCAACTAATTTTTTATTTTTTTAGAGATGTGGTCTTATTATGTTGCCCCTGCTAGTCTGGTCCATTCTTTGTCACAGTCAGGCAAGGGTCTAATGTCAGTTCTGTATGATTTCAGCACCCCACTTTTATCCCATCAAAATACTCAGATTAGCTTATATTTGTTTTCTTCAGCACCATTCTTATACCAACAAAAGTATGCAACTAAGGATCAGTTCCATTTATTTGTCTTTGTGTCTGTATCCTAAAGCAGGGGCTACAACCTAAATTGCCTATAGATTCATATAGGACTGGTATATGGAGTAGGGAATGGTAGAGGCTATGGCAAACTGGAGACTGAGTGCCTGTTCCTCAGTGGAAAGCTGCTATTCACCTTTGACAATCATTTGCCTGGTGGAATGAGAGCCTAATGTATTCAAACCTTTTAAAACAGTGTTTCTCAGAGTGTGGTCTTCAGGCCGACAGCATCAGCAGCACCTAGAAACTTGCAATTCTTGTCCCTCCCTGTTCCACCTCCAGAATAAGAAACGCCAAGAGTGAGATCCAGCCTTTTGTGTTGTAACAAGCCTTTCCAGTGATTGTGATGCTTACTCAAATTTGAGAACCACTTGTTATAGTGGACTTGTGTTGTATCACTCAGACTGATTTTGAGGACTGATATTTCAGGACTATGTTTGTTTCAAGAAAAGCCCAATATCAAGGCCAGGCACAGTGGCTCACACCTGTAATCCCAGTACTTTGGGAGGCTGTGATGGGCAGATCACTTGAGGTCAGTAGTTCACGGCCAGCTTGGCCAAAATGGTGAAACCCTGTCTTTACCAAAAAATACAAAAATTAGCCAGGCACAGTGGTACACGCCTGTAGTCCCACTTGGGAGGCCGAGATGGGAGAATCACTTGAACCCAGGTGGTGGAGGCTGCACCCCTGCACTCCAGCCTGAGTGATAGAGTGAGACCCTGTCTCAAAAAAAAAAAAAAGAAGAAGAAAAAGAAAAACCCAATATCAAGATATATATTTGATTTTTAGTTTTTTATTATTTGTTTTTAATTGACAAATAAACATTGCATATATTTATGGCATACAACATTTTAAAATTCGTATACATTATGGATTGGCTAAATCAAGCTCATTAACATGTTCATTACCTCACATACCATTTTTTCTATGGCAAGAACTTTGAAAATTTACTCTCAGCAATTTTCAAGAATAGAATACATTATTACTAACTATACTCACCATGTTGTACAATAGCTCTCTTGAACTTATTCCTTCTGTCTGACTGAAATTATTTATTCTTTGACCAACATTCCTCCAACCTCCCTGCTCCCCAGCTGGCTTCTGGTAATCACAATTCCACTCTCTGTTTCTATGTGTTCAACGTTTTGTGATTCCACATGTGAGTGAGATCATGCACTGTTTGTCTTTCTGTGCCTGGCTTATTTCACTTTGCATGATGTCCTCCAGGTTCATCCATGTTGTTGCAAATAACAGTATTTTATTATTTTTATGGCTAGATACTATTCCACTGTGTATATATATCACATTTTCTTCATTCATTCACCCACTGATGGACACTTAGTTGATTCCATATCTTGGCTATTGTGACTAGAGCTACAATAAACATGAGAGTGCAGATGTATCTCTTCAACATTTCATTGCCTTTGGGTTTTCAGTTTCGTAACATAGGGAAACTATAACAGACACATCCACTTGTCAGTCTCAGTCTGTCCTGTGCACTGTCACTCTTCAGCCTCCACTCCAGTCCGAACATGCTAACAAAAAGGATGCTTTCCTGGTTGTTGTTTTTTTTAATGACTTCTTCCCTTGCAGGATGCAAAGTTTACTGACTCCAGATCTAGGCAATATTTCTCAAACTTTCTCACTGATACAGTTCTGAGAGCAGAGGAGAGACAGGGAATGCAGAATTATATGCTGCAGGCATTCACTGCCAAATACAAGATTTTGTTGAAGCCTTTCCATTTGCCTTTAAAAATCATATAAGTTGTATGTCCTATTTTGTCATATACTCATATTTGGCTTATTGTCTAAACAATGAGTTAAATTACTTTCAAGTTAAATTCTGTAACTTCCACCCACAATTTCTTAAAGAAAATCTGCACCCTAGAAAAATGCCCAATTTACCCCCAAAAAAATAGAGGCAAGAAAATAAGAAGTTACATGTCAGAGGGGGAAGTTATAAGTCATACTCAAACATATTCAAGAGCCGTATACCTGACCAGAAAATGCACCTTTTGCCATCTGGCTTTTCCATACCTCCACTGCCACATCTGAGCGAGTAAATAGCATGTTCTAAAAATATCTTGAACAAAGCGAGTAGTCTCTTAGCTGGAAGGCTTATTTTTAGAAATACCTGGCACAAGGTTGGATGAGATTTAGTGCTAGGCCTTATCTAATCCTTGCCTCATATGGGCACCATTTCATTTCTCCAAAATCAGTACTGCAAAGACGGTGAAAAGCTTTCACTTTATGTGCCAACACAAATTGATTGGAGGTAATTGCCCGAAACACTGTACTGAGAATGATTCTCAGTCTGTGTCTGGCAGAGTCAATTATAAATGTTAGCCATGGGTGTAGGAGTGGCGACTGGTAGTCCAAGTGACAGATCTCTGTCATCCCTGCTCTACTCAGCACTAATAAAAAATGAAAGCAGTGTCTGAACCCTGGATGGTCCTGCTCATTGCTTGGGACCTGTCTAAACCAAGTTCTCTGGACCACAGAGTATTCCTAATAGGGGTCCTGACAGCTACAGTCATGATTTCAGCAACCTAAGCTGCAAAGGGTCATTACCATCATTATAGGTTTAAATACAAATTAGTCTGTCTTCTAATTAATAGAGGTACAATATCTCTCCCATTTCCACACCTTCAGATCTCAACTCATCTCAGACACTGCCCCTCCACTCTTGTTTCCCAAGCATTGTTCACTGGATGACAGCTCACATATGACTTTATATTTATCATTCTGTGTCTTAGTATAATTAGAAATGTCATCCAGAGGCTCCCTCTCTCAGAATCCAAAGTCTATTGGTCATGCTCTTCTTGAGAGAGCTCTGTCATATGACATGAGTGGTTTTGGTTTCTTCTGAAACCAAACACTCTTGCCTTCTCCTGCTACCTGTTTATTGTGCACAATCATCAGTGCTATTTAGTTCTTGCAGTTCCTGGTATAATTCTTACTTTCTCAGGGAAATTTTTGGGTTGCTCGCAATTTCTAACATTTTTCTTTCGCAAAGGTCAGAGAAAGACAAGGTATCGATCCATTTACAAGAAGATAATTTTTGTTGAAAAAAATGCCAAAAGAAACTCTAAGAATTTACATTAATATGTTTGGTGATCAGTGTAACTCTTGGTTTAGGCAGGGAAGGTATTCTTTTAATTATCCTATTTTTCAGATGAGAAAACTGAGGAATAGAAATTACTTTCCAGCTGATTAAGTCCCGAAGCCAAGACTCAATTCATGTCTCTTGACACCAATTCCAGAGATCTTTCCATGGACTTATGCCATTTTTCCCTTTGCTCAGCACACTGATAACTAATTCCAACCCCTGTCTTTGTAACTGCTCTCCAGCACACCTCTCCATCTCAGCACGAGCTCAGTGCTTTTGCAAACAACTGATGCTTTGTAAATATTTGACCAACAAAGGAACCAATGAATACATTCATTTTACCCATTTCATTTGTAGAAATCACTTAAAATACACTTTTCACATCTACTTTCTTAGAATTATATATCCATTTAAATTCAACCTCACAAACACTGTGTAAAAAACAGGATACATATTGATAAAACTATCTAAAGGTAAGGGGACTCTATCATGCTGTTAAAATCATTTATTAAAGCCAAAATTTATTATAATGCAAAGACTACCATTCATGTCTCCTGACTTAACTCTAATATCTTCTTTCTACAAAACACAACGCAGCTTAAATCAAATAAATAAGAGCGTGTGTGTGTGCACGTGTGTGTTCCAGTTCTTGACCTTGCCAATAACTACCCTTGTGATTCCTAGCAAGTTACTGGGTTTCCTTGGATCTTTCTTTCCTTATTTGTCAAATGAGCATGTTGGATTTGATGATCTACATATAGAATGTACGGAATGATGAAAGAGACTGAGACATCATATAATCCCACTCCCCCAATTTATAGATAAGGAAAACTGATTTCTTCTGGCTCCAAAATACATTTTTAAAGGAACATATGGCTTCCTAACAGAATCAGCTCTTCTGAATACTGGGGCTACCCCACAGTCCCATCCCTGCCACTTGTCAAATGTGTGATCATGATCCACTCATACAGTTTCTCTAGACTTCAGTTTCCTGATATGTAAAATTGAAAAAGTTGGACTAAGAGCCCTTTCAGGTTTAAAACTTTGAGGTTAAGAAAGGCATCTTTGAAAACTGACATCTTTGCCACTACTGGGATATGACTCAGAACATAACGAAGCATAATATAGCTCTAGAAATAAATTGGTGTCAAGAACAATTAAAGAGCAACCATCCAGAGAATTCTGATTGATCATTTGTGTAATCTGTTCAATGAGTACCTGGATTTGAAAATTGCTCGATTGGTGTCTTCTTTTAAAAATAAGAGCCATACATCATTTGTTGTTGGCTTAGAGATACAGAAAAAAGAACCAATTAAGAGAGCTTCAGAGTTAATTTCCAATAGATTTGGATGCTGCAAACCAAAAAAACCATTGCTAGGCCTTTCTTCTTTAATAAGTATCACAATACAACTAGCCTCAGTATTTTTCAGTTGAGCACCAGAAGTTTCACAATCTATTTAATATGTTGCATTCCAAGTATCTGTTTACTCAGTTGTTACAAATTGCCAATGGGACAGAAACTGTCTGTCACTTCCAGAGCAATTAGTGTGTGAAAACTTATCAAAAGAAATCTGTCAAGTTTGAGTAAGTATAAATATTGCATGAAAGTCCCTAAGGAAATCAAACTGAGTAGAATACACTTTTGCGAGTAGCAGCACAGAAAAGTTTATTTTGTTTTATTTCCTTGGCTTTATTTTTCAGAATGTTGATAGTGCTTCATGTAACCGAATGGATTAATGTTTTGCTCTGATAAAAATAGATTTTGGTTCTTAAGGGAAATCTCAATTGTATATTGAGCGATATAAAAATACCAGATCTTGGTTTCAAATATGAAGAGCTCTTACTTTTTCCTAGATGGGACACTGGAATGAGAGTTAAGCTAGAACGAGTAGGTTATAGTCCGCCTCACCCCTTTTTGGTGCTCCAGCCTAACCCTTTCTAGACCTCAGAACTTTCTTATCTTTAAAATGAAGAAATAGGACAAGCGGTTTGTTGGGTATGTTTTAGTTGTACTACACTTTTTGCCTGCTTTGATGTCTACATTCTCATTACATTATATTCCTCCTGCTCCTTCCTGATTGCCCTGAAGAGATAAACAAATAAAAATACAATATTCCAGGTGGTGATATTTGATCGTGAAAAAAACTAAGTTAATATCTTGGTGAGAGATTTCCCCTGTTTTAGGAGCTTAGTGCTTAGGCCACACCAGTACACCAGCCAAGACTTTTCTGCTGACCTTCCCACTTCAGGACTCCACAGTATTTACAAATGTCAGACATTGCACCATGTTGGTTAGGTTCCTTAGCATCTTCTGTTTGAGGCTCTTCTTGGCAACTATGGTTTCTTCTTTTTTTTTTTTTTTTTTTCAGCATAAGAAATGGTTACACTGTTATATTGTTATTACAATTGGGGAAACATTACAACTTTAATTCAATATTTTGTTGTTGTTTTCTGTTGTTCTATTTAATATTAATGATTTTGTAGAAACAGAAGTAATACAGTTAATAATCCGTATATTCTACTTATTGTTTTTTGAATTGAACTAATTGGTACAGCGTTTCCCAAACTAGGTTTTTTGAGCTGTGGGGGTTAGATGGTTGTGGTGGTGGTAATTCCATGAGCAAATAAGTTTGGATGCTTAAACACTCTCTAAGGAGTTTCAAGGGCATTGGCATGACAAAATCTCTTGCCAGTCCTGAAAGAAAAAAGTTGAAACTCCGTTTTACTTTGTTTAATCCAGTACTTCTCAAAGTAATTTGATCATGTAACCCTTTGAGTTTTAGGGAGGTGGGGGTAGAAAACAAAGAATTAATCATCAAAGACCACTGTTTAGGAAATGCTGCAGGAGGCACTTCCGGTTGTTTGCATCTCTCACTAAGTTACTTCTGTTTAGGAAATGCTGCAGGAGGCACTTCCGGTTGTTTGCATCTCTCACTAAGTTACTTTAGTCACAAAAGCAGTGAAACCAAAGGAATCAACCTATTTTTAATTAGATCAAATAGCATGTTAATTGAATTTTCAAAAAAGTTTTTACTTCTATAATGATTAACCTGTTGAAGTGCAACACCAATAATAACTAACATCTGTACAGCCCTTTAGAGAATTCAAAGTGCTTTCACATAATCAGATGCTCACCACATACCTGCATCACATTTAAAATTGTCCTCATTTTATGGACCAAGAAGCTGAAAATGAAGTTTAAATGGCTTCCCTAACATAACACAGATTTGAACTTTAGTCTTACTTTGTTGTTGTTGTTGTTCCTTTCCAATTAGAAAAATAATGAAGCAGATGCCATTTTCCCAGTATTGACTTTCTAGTTGCTAAATGAGCCTCCTGCAGAATTCAGAGAGCCTTGCAGCCAGTAGCTACTACTGAGAGTTCTGAAAAATATTGCAGGGAAAAAAAAATCATTTCCTGGCCAGGCACGGTGGCTCACACCTATAATCCCAGCACTTTGGGAGGCCGAGGAGGGCAGATCACCTGAGGTCAGGAGTTTGAGACCAGCCTGGCCAACATGGTGAAACCCCGTCTCTACTAAAAATACAAAAATTAGCCAAGCGTCGTGGTGGGCACCTGTAGTCCCAGCTACTTGGGAGGCTGAGACAGGAGAATTGCTTGAACCCAGGAGGCAGAGGTTGCAGTGAGCCAAGATCGTGCCACTGCACTCCAGCCTGGGCAACAAAAAGCACAACTCCATCTCAAAAAAAAAAAAAAAGTTTCCTGTATTTGATTCCAACTCTCCTTGGAGAAATGTGAGTTGATTAGTATTGTGCTGGTAAATTACATTCTAACTTCCATCATGTGACTTTGGAGGTGCTAATTTATACTTAAAACTCTCTTATAAATAATTAGGGGATAGGTAATCTTCTCATTTTGCATAGGAGAAAGCTGAGGTGCTGATAGATTACTAGGTTTGCTTGAAACTCACCTATTGAGTATGTAAGGACTGCATTGCTATGCTGTTTGTTAAAAGCCTGCCATACGGGATAGTACTTCTTCACAATGTATTATAGGGGCTTTTCCTCCCCCAGATTTTAGTTTCTTGAGGAAGCTTTCTGGAAAGCACTTGTATATTTACACTGAGTATCCTCTTGACACCAGCATGGGGTTACTTGTAATGACATGCACATGCGTAAATAAAATGATTAGCCATTCTCATATAAACATAATTATATCTTTCTAAAATAATACATGTGGAAATGTTATAATCCAGTGATAAAGGGAAAGCAATCTGCATGACCCCTCCTTTGTGCGTAAACAGTGGATTATTAAGGCAGAATATGTTTCCTGTTGCACAGTTGTTGAGGTCAAGTACAATTGGGACACATTGAAGGATTACAGTACAAAAAATGTCTTTTACAGTAATTAGCGTTCTCTCTACAAAACTGAAGTGACCTTTCTGCTATTTTCCAAGGACACTTTATACATTTAGACTTTAGCTCAGGATCATATGAAAAAGTGACATGTAAGAACTCAGTCAACTAGTTCTGAAACCAGAGGCCCCATTGCATTTAGTTGTTCCCTTACCCTCCCCTCAACAAAGTAATTTTTGAAGATAAAGTGGGACATGTTGGCTACTCAGTGCCAGTAGCTAGTGTATCACTTCTCCAGCTTTGGACAAATCTGGAAATTACACTTTAAAGAGAGGAATCGTGGAATGCCTGGAGCTGAAGCAGTTTGATTTCCTTGGAGCACAATAGTTCACTGCAGCAAATCATTTATACTCACTGTCATTTAGTGGTCTTCTCTGAAATGGAAAGCATGGGCTCATGTGGTCCTTCATAAAACATTTACCTAATTCTTATAAAAATTAGAACTTTCAAAGGAACATTTTTGATACAACTGCCTATGAAATTCATCCCACTGGTCTTACGGGATAAGTGTCTGTGAAAATGTTGCTCTTTTATCACTATTTCATGTCCACTCCCTCGTGGATCTAATTTTTTTTAATATGGATGTATATTTGTGGAATCAGTCAACTAGTCAGTCAGTGTATACTTAATGAGTGTTTGCCACAGTATTAAACTGCTCTCTTACTAAAATGATGGAAAAGTATTCAACCTCACAAGTGAGAAGAAAAAAATTGAGTTGATAGTAGGAGGCATTGGGAGAAGACTGCATTGACACTCAGGAATTATTCTGTTTCTAACTAGAGCTAAGAATTTGAATAAGTTACTGTGTTCCTAGGTGCCAGTTTCTCAGTTAATGGAAATAAAACTATCAAATATATTGGAAAGCATAAAGTGCTATGCAAGTATGGGGCATTATGATGTAATATAATGATTATTATCTGTAAAACAAAAGAAATGATCTAAATAGTTTCCAGGGTGGCTTCCAGCATTACTATATCAAGATTATAGGCACCCTGGGTCTGTAATTTGAGCATTACTCAATACATGTTACATAGTGCCTGACACCTGATTAGCAAACTATAAATGCTTAGCCCTTGACTTAAAGAGGTTGGACATCGCTTAATCAGCTATCAGTGTATCTTTTACTTCTCTGGAAATAAAACCTTATTGACTGATAGTAGAAAGGCTGGTAAAATGCCACGGGGGACTGTGATTACTTCCTATCTGTATTTAGTGGGCTGAAAAAGAGTCATTGGGCAACAGTGTATACATTTTTAACCTGATCATTTCTTTCATGAAAACAGTAGAGTTCCAGTGCCAAAAGACATATTCGTAATGAAGATTTTTTTCCTTTCAGAGCTGAGTTATGCCTGGATCTTCAATGAATACCCTTCCTATCAGGATAATCGCCGCTTTGTTTCTCAAGAGACTGGGAATCTGTATATTGCCAAAGTAGAAAAATCAGATGTTGGGAATTATACCTGTGTGGTTACCAATACCGTGACAAACCACAAGGTCCTGGGGCCACCTACACCACTAATATTGAGAAATGATGGTGAGTTTTCAAGTAATTTTGTTAATTTTGTTTCTTGCAATCACAGGATGAATGTGGAGGTATGTTATGTTGTTGGCACACGAAGCTTTGTTGTCTAAATTAAATGTAAGAAAAGTTTACTGCTGCCTATATTTGGTACCCATATTTTCTCCACTTGTGTAAGAGATAAACCCATGAATCCATTTTGGAAAACTAATTAGAAATCTAATTGCTAATCTCAACAGGAATAGAATGAGGATTTAGGTGAATATAAATAACAAAGGAAGGTATTTCTTGTTTCTCTCCCACTTAAACTGTATACACAGTCAGAATGAAGTGAAAGGTTGAACAATTACCTCATTAATCAATTCTGTGTAATTTAGTATTCTGTGTCCAATTATCCAAATAACTTCTGGATTTACAATACTGAACGCATAGTTCCCACCACAGTGAAATGTAGACATAACAAGGCTTGTTTGAGACAGAAGTTTTAATTCCCCACACTATTAGAATATTTCAAGAAAATATATGAAATTCATATATTCTTAATTACCTAAATGACTTAACAATGTGTAGTAAAAATCACTGTGTACTTTGTAAAGACAGCCGTGTATGCCAAACTCTAGGAGTACCATGCCGTTTCCCACCACGGGTTTTTATATATGCTGTTCCCTCTTCTTGAAATGCTCCTCCTTTCCTTAGTCCCATCCTCTCAGCTTCTCCCTTGGATAAACTGATGCTGGTTCTTCCAGTTTCTTCAAAGATGTCACTGTTTCCAGGAAGCCATCTCTGCTTGCTCACCCTGCCATCCAACCATGCTGCGTCAGGTACCTTCTGTATCGAGTCTACAACCATACCCCAAAAGATCTCATAATTCTGCATCACAATTGTCTGTGTTCTTCACTGTCTGTCTTACTAGCAATTTGCCTTTTTAAAGCATATGTAGTACCTTATTCACAGCCACCTCTGCTGCACCTGGTTTTGCAACTGGTACATCGAAGCTTCTCAATAAATATTTGTTGAATAAATTCAATCAAAGACATAATTAAGCCTTTCAACAAGGGCTGATATCATGATTTAAGCAGTCATTGTAGACATGTTCAGGTTTCTATTCTTTTTAAATCCTTTTACTGTCTAGTACACATTCAGATCTTCTATTATGAACAGGAATGACGAGACCCATCACACAAGTGAGGATACCATCAGCCAAAAACATTAATAGCAAACATCTACTTGACACTTAATATGTGCCTAGTCACTGTGCACAGAACTGAATGTGAATTATCTCATTTAAATCGCAATCAGTTATATGATAAACATTTTCTTTTGCAGACGGGGAAACTGGGGCTCAGCCACATTTGTTAAAAATTAATGGCTCCAAGATTTCCACCCAGCACCCAGGTCTTACTGACTCCAGAGCCTGAGATCTTAAACCCTCACAGTGCTTCGTTGCATTATACTGTAACACCTCTTATCTGAATTTATACAAGAAAAACTTGACAAATGCAAGACGGGAATGCAGATTTCTATTCCCCAAGTTTGTTACTCTTTCCCTGTGTTTTGTCAGCGAACTTTGTGCCCAAGTGGTGCTCTGAACCTGAACCTTCCAGAACAAAGTATTTTACATACTAAGCAGCTCTGAAGAGAGGGTCTGAGCATCCTTTCTACATAGACTACACTGTGGAATTTTTGAGCAAATAATTTAGATTTTAACCATTCATTTATTCATCCATTTAACATACATTTATTTAGAACTTCCTGTGTGACAGCCACTATGCTGAGTGCTGGTGAACAGGAGGCTCTTGTGTTCTCCTGGGGGATGCAGACACAAAGAAACGAGCAAACATAAACAAAACCAAAATCCTATTATTTTAGATACCAGTAAACCAGTATGATAAAATAGCAGCTCTGTGGTGGGTTGGGGGGGCGGTGGGTGTCTACTTTAGACAGCCATGGAAAGCCTTTCTAAGGAGGGGACATTTGAGCTGAGATCTGAATAGCAAGAAACCAGCCCTCTTAAGATCAGAGGGCAGAGCTTTCCAGGCTGAGTTAACATCATATGCAAAAGCCCTGAGGCCTGAAAAAAAGCACTCAGCATGTTCAGGAAACACGAAGAACAGAGCGTGGTTGAAGCATAGTGAGCAGGTAGGAGGGTGGATAGAATTAAGGTTAAAAGAGAGTTTTAACCTTAATTAGAAATAGGAGAAATTACCAGATTTTACTTCGAGTGCAGTGAGAAGCCGTTAGCGAATTGTATGCAAAAGAGTGATTTATGTTTTTAAGAAGATTGCTTAGCTGCTATGTGGAAAATGGACTTTCAGAAAACAATAGTGAAAACTGGAACTCCAATCAGAATACTACTGCAATTAATTCAGTTGGGAAATGATGGGGGGTGAAACTAGGGAGTAACAGCAGAGAAGGAGAGAAATGGATTCAGGATATAGTTTGCTGGTAAAGCTGCGAGAACCTGATCATTCCTTAAATGTGGGAGACAGTGGAAGAGAAAATCAAGGATGACACATAGGTTTCTGGCATAGCAGCTGAGCGTATGGGAATGCCCTTTACTGAAATGGTTTTACTGCACAGGTTTGCAAAGGAAAAATCAAGAATACTATTTTAAACATTATTTGTAAAACCAAATACATAACTTCTCCCTTGGCAACAGGAGGAATTATTTGTTTTGTGCTTTTTTGGCCATCTTTCTATCATAACATTCATCTGGTATATTCATATTTGTCCGCTTGCCTTCCCCACCTTGCTCACATTATGATCAAGGAAAGATCAGCGTTTTCATCCGACTTTGCACTGCGCTCCAGCACGGTGCTTGGCACATGGCAAATGTTAAATTAATATGTTGGATTAAGCTACATTATATTCAATAAAACTGAAAATTCTTATCAGCTTAAAGAGAAAAGTAGGTAAGGTACTAGCTCTGTCAAAAGCTATCAGTGCTATCTCTCCAGACTGACAGATGAAGAAAGTTTCAAAAGATATGCTCCAGTGGCATTTTGTAAGAAATCTCTTAAAAATACAGCCCCTGTGGCTTCTACCCAAATGCACTTAGGCCAGAATATCTGTTCAGTGGTATTATCTGTTTTGGTCTATCAAGTCATGGGTGTAATTACATATTGACTTTGATATACTGTGACATAGCCAGGGACAGACGTCACACAGAACTGCCTCTTCAAAAAACAAGAAACAAACATTCAGGAACACAAGCACTCCAGAATCATCATGTACACTTCAAACTGGCAACAACTCTGCGTTTTCCCTGGCTTTTAGATTTATCTTGATTTGTCTGGTATATCTTCATAGAGATGACAAATGTTTTGTATTAAAATATTTTATCACAAAGTTAGCAGACTAAAGATCTCATTCTTCAGCCATTAATGCCCACTCATTCTTAATTTCCATGAGCGTTGCATGGTGAAAATTCATGTCTTTTCCATTTACACTGGAGTATATAAAATGGACACTCAAACTGTGTTACTAAGCACAAAATAGGTTATTAAATTAGCTGTTTTCTGAAGATGAGAGAAAAGGGGAAATACAAATCAAGAAGAGATTGCAAAATAAAGAGGACATTCTTGTTAAAATCTATTCTGTGACAATAAAATCAATGAAATTCTCTCTCCTCAAGATCTGGGATTTGGTGACTGTATATTAGACTGGTAAGTGCAAGGTGAGTATAGAATTTGTACAATCATTTTGATCATTGAAGCACACTCAAAATTTCACATCCTCTGTCTGCCTCAGAAAAGGGAAAAAAAGCAAGGCAAAGGAGTTTGAAGCCTGAGCTGAACTAATTGCTAGACTTGTCATTTACTTTGCTAAGAGCACATGTAGCTGGCAGAACTGTATTTCCCCAATATTCAGCTTGTTTCTTGGGCATTTCAGCTAAGCAGTCTGGACTGTGATTTCTTATTTGTACCCAAAAGGCCACAGTGAGTCATAAAAGTTGAACAGTGAACGTTGGCTCAGTTCCTAATACAAATGAGGTGTGATGAGCCTCGTGTCTGTTCACTGACCATTTACCACTCACCCCAGTCCTGCAAAACCCTGGGGCTCCCTGTTCCCTTTTCCCCAGCTCTTCACATGGCTCACTCCTTCCTACATCTCAGATGATGTCTCCTATGTGGGGCCAGGAGGTAAGGACACAAGCCATGAGGATCCCGAAGCCAAGCAGTCCAGGCAGAGTTCAGCCCCGCCATTTATTAGCCACGTGGCTTTGGATGTGTCAGTTTAACCTCATTGTACTTAGTTTTCTCATCAGTAAGATAAGGGTAACAACATCTACCTCAGATAGTTATTTTATGTGTCGTAATTGAAAGTACTTTGAACAGTGACAAAACAGAAGTATATCATCAATAACTTTCTTACCTAAAATATGCTCAACAAATTATATTTTTAAAAGACAGATTACTATAGTGTATAGATCATATTATTCTTCTTTTTTAAAATAGTGGATAATGACAGGGAAAAGTGGAATAATACTCTCCAAAGTGACTAACGATGTTAAACTCTAAAGTGTTTAACTTTTAGTGGTAAATTTTGATTTATTTTTTTCTTTTTGCTTGTCATTATTTTTCTCACTTTTCTAAAACATAGAGTTTTCAAATTTTTAGAACATTGTTTGATAAAGATTATTGGACCTAATAGGCACTTAGAGATCATGCAATTTTATATCTTTATTTTTTGAGAAACAAGGGAACTGAAGATCAGAGAATTCAGATAAGAAAAATGGCATCAGGACAGATTCCTGGTCCCTGATCATCATATTATTTCACTGAGGTTCAAAAAAGGCTGTTTGGGTTCTAGATTTACACATTTGCTTCGTTTGTTTTGCTTTATAATTTTTGATAATTTTATAGTGAGAATTATTTCAAATTACTTTGCAGTATTCACTTCTGGGACACATAAAAATATGAGTTGGTAGATATATGTGAGAACAAATTTTATCAGAGTTTATAGTTATTTATCCAGGTATTTTTAAATCTGCTTTGAGAAGATAACTGATTTGGGAAAGTACACCTGTTGCTTAGGAACCATGAGAGGGAAAAATTATAATTGGGAAGAATACATCATGGTTATTATTAGTACAGGTACTAAAGTAGTCCATTGATCCTTATTAGCCCAGCTGTTGGTTATAAATAGTGGTGAGCCTGCTCTGTTATATGCTTCCTGCACAGATCTCAAAGAGTTATCCCTAAATTTCCATAAACAAAGGTAACAGACCACTCATATAGCATAACTACTAAAGAAATAGTAGCCTTCGATGATAATCATATTGGCTCTTCTGTCTTTAGCCACTTACATGGCTCTCTCTAAAATGGCTTAAGATGAAAAGAATTAGCAGAGATTAGGACAGTCTTGAGAAGATGAGATAATGTCTGTTACACTGTTTATGCACATTACATTACACACACAGGGAAGTCATTTAGCATGAAAATTCATTGTTTAGCCTTTGCCTTTTTTTCTGTTTTCCTGGAGACTGGTTGGGGACTGGTTTGGAAGGTTTGGAAGGTTTTTGTTTTTTTTTTTTAATTTTGCTTATTAGAACAAAGATGAATGTTGAGCAATTTATAGCCTGTGTCTGTCTGATAGGTCCATGCATTGCACAGTAATTGTTAAATATTTTTGAATATTAACCCTAATTGGAACTCCACATAGAAGAGATGCTACAAAACAAGGAACAATGAGATTATCCTATCTTAGAGTTTCAAATTCTCTCTTTCTCTGTACTCTGTCTCTCTTTCCCTTTCTCTCCTCCATTTCTATATTTACATACATTGTTAAGCATATACATTTTGGATATAGGTATGTATATATAAACCAGATATATTGTCTTTGGGGGTTAAAATGTAAAGTTAACTTTTCTAAATGTTTATTATACTTCAGTATAAAATTAAAATGTTTAAAATGTTTATGTATGTTCTCAAATATAACTGAAATACCTGACCATGTTTTCCCAAGTCCTCACTCATTTTTCACAGCCTAATTTAGCCATGAAAAACAGTGAATAAGATCAGCATTGGAGTATTTAATCTTCTCATCTTAAATCAAGCTTTCACCCAGTAGGAAAAAGCCCAAACGATGACCTCAGCATCCTTCAGTTTCACAACTTTTAGTCATGTCCAGGACTAAAGTCAAGAGGGAAAGTAAAGGGATTCTGGAGTATAGTCCCAGACGTACCAGCAGCTCTCATAAGACAAATCGTTACCATTTCTTTGGTCCTTAGTCTTCTCAGCTATGCAAAATGGGTAATTTATAATAAGTTCTATCTCAAGTTTCTTCTTCTTGTCTTCAAGGATTCCAGTCACAACTTTCTAGCCTACTTAACTCCAATCTCAACATTTGTCCAAGCCAGATAATATCAGGTTTAACAGACAGATGCTGCTCATTGGATCTGATTTCTTATCAATGCTGACAACTGATCCCTGCAGAAAACTAGGTGCATTCAGTCTTTCAGGCCACAGTGCGCCATTTTGTGAGCCTTCACTTCTGTGACCGTTATAGCTCCTAGTGGCTCAGAAGACTACATTCCCACAAACTTCTAAATTTAAGACCAAAGGAGACCTTTAAAATAGAAAGCAGAAAACTAAAAGATTCTGAAATATTCTTGTTGCAGCATCATGCATCCTCCATTATGGTCTTGCCAACTGGTCACTGTAAACTTTACTAATATTGCTCCATGCTACATTAGATCCTCAACTGGGCATCAACAGCCACTATTTTTCTTCATGAAAAGAGAGCTTTATTTGTAGGCCACTTAATTAACCTAGTGGGTTTTTGAACCCAGTCATTTAGGAGATCTCTTCTAGATTGGAGACGTGATCAGCAACCGTTCATTGAAGACCTGGCATTTAGACAGGCAACAGGTAGAGATATGCCTTCCATTTAGACATAATTTTATATTATTTAAGATCTAGAGTTTATACCAAAACACTGCTTTATTTTACTCTCACTTCTAATTGCAACCTTTGTGTGGTTTTGTCACAGCAATCATGTCTTGTTTTTAATTCTCTGACAACATCGCAGTTGAGGATCTGTGGGCGTGAAACATGTTTTATGAGGAGAACATCTAAATGACTAAAGGATGTGAGATATTTTGCTAAACTGCCATTGCTAATCTGATTTAATCGCATCTTAATGGCTCTGGGTGTTTTGAAGGTTTGACAAGCTTAGGAACTTGGCAGTCAGCTTTAGACCTCTAGCATAGCCAGTTCCATTTCAGGTCCGTGGGGGCTAAAGGTCTTGGATGGCCATTTGGCTACTCAGTTAGGAAGCATCTGTTAAGTGCTCGTTGTGTGTGGCACAGTGTGAAATAAAAAGACATGATTTCAGCCTGTGGGAACCTACAGTCTTAGAGAATTCCAAGTTAATGAAGGGTCTAAAGTTTCATTCTTTACTGGAATTATTGAATTGAGTTCTGAATAATACATTTATAGAGGGACTTGAAATGAAAGAGGGAAGCAGAAGTGTTTAGCCTAGAATTGAGTTGACTTGGGGCCTTCTTTTGATCATGCATTTAACCAACAAATACTCATTGAGTATCTGTTCTCTACTTGTCTCTAGAGATGCAAAAGTCCTTCTCTGCCCTCATGGATTATAGCCTGGCTGAGAAGCCTAATTGCAGTTAGAAGCAGGAGTGGGGCCATACTCAGGGGAGAATAGAGAATTAAAGCAGATTCACTTAAGTTTCAATTTTGGTAAGAACTACCTTGGAGCAGTGAAGTGTACAGGGAAATTAGGTGTAGAATCACAGCTTAAGGGTGAAGAAACCTGGCCTGGTCTTGGGAATCAACCCAAACTTCCATGAAGAGTCAGACAATCTAAGATAAAATAAATAATTCCAGGCAGTAGGCAGATTATTTGTTTTAACTAGGAATTGGCAAACTCTTTCCCACAGGCCAACCTTGCCTGTGGCCTGTTTCTGTAAATAATTTTTCTATAGAAATGTTGGGTATTCTTGGCTAATTCCTAGATTCTCTATCATTTTTGCTGTTACAGTAAGTTGTGCTTATCCGTTTGTTTTTGTTTGTTTGTTTTTTGAGATAGAGTCTGTCTCTGTCACCCAGGCTGGAATGCAGTGGTGCGATCTCAGCTCACTGCAACCTCTGCCTCCCAGGTTCAAGCAATTCTCTTGCCCCAGCCTCCCGAGTAGCTGGGATTACAGGCATGTACCACCATAGCCAGCTAATTTTTGTATTTTTAGTAGAGACAGGGTCTCACCATGTTAGCCAGGCTGGTCTCGAACTTCTGACCTCAAGTGATCCTCCAATCTCGGCCTCCCAAAGTGCTGGGATTACAGATGTGAGCTACCATGCCCGGACAGTTGTATCTTATCTTTAATCACATTATCTAATTAGTTGTTGCTTATATATGGAAGGTACTGTTGTTCTTGTGATTCAGTATTTGGCAAGCTTGCTGAAATTTCTTGTAGTTCTAATAATTTGTCTGTTGATTCTATTGTTTCTCTCAAACTTTGCTATCTTCTGCATTTCCTCTAAGCCAAGGATCAGCCAACTAGTATTTATGGGCCCACCACCTATTTTTGTAAATAAAGTTTTATTGGCACACAGCCACTCCCATTTGTTTACCTTATGGCCATGGCTGCTTTCCAGCTACAATGGCAGAGTTGAGCAGTAACAGGGACTGTATAGCCCACAAAACCTAGACAAAATTCTTACTATCTGGCCTTTTACAGAAAAAACTTTGTTAACCCTTGACAAAATGATATCATTAAATATCTGAAGACTGTCCATTAAAATACTTGTTATTTGTGGCTCCAAAGACTTGAACTAGGACCAACGTGTACAGAGATAGAGTGTTTAGTTCAATACAACATGGATACATGGATAACTTTTTAGTAGGAAAAATATAGGAGTGCTTCCTTGAAGGAAGGTGAAAATTGGCTTAAAAGATGACATTATAACTAATTGCCCAAACTGGAAACTATTAGCTCATTACTTCAGGAATTCAGGAAAACCAGTACCGTCCAGCGCAAGCAGAGGTATTTGGCCTCTCTGCCTTTAAATGAGACAGTCTTCTTGAAAAAGGTTATCTCTGCATTTTCAATATTGAAAAGGAAGGAAGGTGGTGCAGGTTTGATTAAAGTCAAATCATAAGATTTATTTTCATCTCTCACAGGTTTCTGAGGACACCTTAAAACCTTGACTGTAAGAGGTGATGTGACACCTTGAGATGCCTTGCCTCTCCTGTTCAGCAGTGGGGAGGTTCTTGTCTCAACAGTTGTTGCCCCATACTCTGGGAATTCACCTACTGGATGGTGGTGGTGGTAGAGAAGATAACTTGGACAGTCCACTAGACTACATATATCTCCTTCAACCCAGGGGAAAACATGCCTTTTTTCAAAAGGGCAAAATGGTAAACTCAGTCAGGTGAATTTGTATGACTAATTGGATATTTCCAAATGTTTTTAGGTTAGTGATATATACATCATATGACTTGTTTCTCAAGAAAGTCAATGTGGGAACTTTTCATAAAACAATTTTTGCCTTTTTTTTTCAGGAGAAAATCCCACTCTGTGGAAGTTAGTAAATGTCCCTTCTGTAGTTAAATTTAGTAAGCACAGATGCCAGCTAAGGCAGGTGTTGGCAAAAATCTTATGGCACGCAACTCTGCAAACTGGTCTCCTTCTGCCAACAGAGTCTCTGCAAATTGTACTTAAACAAGCACGATGTGTTGCTGATTTCTCTTTCATATTCTCTAAATTGCCAGTTGTTTTGTTAAATTCTGTGTTCTTACAGACACCAGCATCAACTTTAATAATTGTCCAGGTTTTGAAAGAGATACAGTTGCCACAAGTTCTTCTACAGAGTCCAGACTCTGGATGGACTTGGTCCCTCAAGTTGGGACTCCATTGCTAGTACTCTCCCAATGACTAGCCCTTAAGATATGTTTATTAATGTTAGGTGGAACTTCTTGCTTTTGCTCATAGTTAGGAAAGTTGTTCTTAAAGTGTATTCTTCAGATCAGCAGCATCAACATCACCTGGGACTTCTTAAAATTGCAAATTCATAGGCTGCATCTCAACCTACTAAATCAGAAACTCAAGCCTTTCAGTTGATTTCAAGTTTGAGAACCATCGCTTTAGGAAAAATACTTAAGAACTGCCAACCGTGTCTTCCTCATGAAATCACCTCTTTTGGTTATTCAATAAACAGTTATTGCCTGCATGTGCCCCATTACTAAGCCATGTGCTGAAAAAGAGTAGCCTATGAATGTCATGAATATAAGGATCAGATCTGTGTTTCCACAGTGTGCCCCCATTTGTGGGCACTGCATATGGCTTATTATTGGTGTCAAATGAATATTTACTTATTTAATTTATTGGCATATTAATACAACTAAGCCCCTGTCTTCTAAAGACTTTGATATATGGAATTTCAAGTGCCGTAACCTTCATTACTATTGTTGTATCTCTCTTACTCCAAAGAATATAAAACGTTGGCAATGAATTTTAATGAATTAAGACATTTTTACTGTATGCATAAAATTATGTTAGGTGTTTTTATTTAGATTTGAAAGCAAGAGTTGTCTTTACAGGCAAATCATGTATTTCATATAGCAGAAAAGTATGGCTGAGGTTGTATATTTTGGTTGAACTAGACTAAATTATATGTGTTCCTTACTTCTGCTTTGCCTTGGTTGTGTAGACCTGGGTAGGTCTTTACATCTTCCCACCTTTTTTAATAGTTCAAAGATAAAAAGGGGGTTCTGGAGCAATTCCATCAATGTTCGCACTCTTTTAGCCTAATTCTGTAAATCACTAGAGCAGCTGTGCACCAATTAATTGCAAAAGCGTACAGGTGGTCAGCAGAATG
Organism: Pan troglodytes; assembly: GCF_028858775.2. NCBI lineage: Eukaryota > Metazoa > Chordata > Mammalia > Primates > Hominidae > Pan > Pan troglodytes. The sequence continues at coordinate 6,910,930 of NC_086015.1, forward strand.
ACTTGATAAATGCACTCTTATTTTAAGGGGCCTTTCGTTTCTTACAAAACAAAAAAGGAAACAGCTTTTAA